>NC_134278.1:58034540-58347913 GCF_949628215.1 Phalacrocorax aristotelis
AAGTCATTCAGAAGTCTAACAAGATATTATCATAACAATAACAATAATAATACTACCATTATTATAATAATAATTAAACTTGTGTATAACATTCATACAAAGTAAAACAGTTTGTTCCAACTGTTGTGCAGACTTTTGGAGCACCTTAGTCTCTGTACAAAAGTTTCTTCTTCCAAGCCATGGCAGTCAAGAATCAGAGTCACAGAAGGCACCATCTCTCTGACTGACAGAAAGTTTGATCCTATTCCTGTGGTACATATACCACTTGTATATACTTTCCCTTTAAGCGAGCGTGCTGTTTAATCTCCACCTTATCAATATACCTGGGACATGTAAATATGCAATTAGTTATCATCAAGGCATTTTTGTAATACATTTTTTCGTGCGAAATGTGTGTGTGCATGTGTACACATTTTTGTGTGTGTAAACAGGGTCACAGAATAATTTAGATTAGAAGAGACCTTTGGAGGTCATCTTGCCCAGCCCCCTGCTTGAGACAGATACACATTCACTAATTAGGCTAGAAACAGCAAATTATTTATCTATATTAGCATCAGGACTGCTACAAAAAAGACACATATCAGTGATAAAATAGTCTAGTAGCTTGCGATTATGTACATTAAGCACACCATTTTTCAGTTACCTAACAGATACACATTTCTCTTTGGGTGCATATATAGATATTTATATATATACACACACCCCACATATAAAGATACAAACACGTAAGTTGGAAAGACATACAAAAGGATGTGTAAATATACAGATGTAGCAGAAAATGCATTTGTAAAAAGGAATATGCTTATGTGAAATGATATAAAATAATATTCTTTTCCTCCTGAAAAAAAGGCAAAGCCACAGAGTCTACTAAGAGAGCTAAAAGAGGTCAGAAGATAAGACCACTTGTCTTTTACTTAGACCAACCTTTTTAAACAGAAGTGTTGTATAATGGAGCCTGGATACAGAATGTGACATTTTGAGAGCACATCAGTTGCCCTTCAGTGCATTCCGTATGAGCTTAACAAGTCAATGCCAACCTGGGTGACAACTAATTAAGACACTACTAATGAGGCTGTAAAAATCTGAGTCCTTAGAGATTTCTGATTACTGACATCTATTGCTCTTTGGTCATTATATGGGGAGAAATGTCCCTGAGTGAAAGTTTGAATGTTTCAAATAGCTTTTCCAGAGCACAGCTTTCTGTGATAAGTAGAAAACAAATGTAGTTAATCATGCAGATATCAGAAAAACATGGAACATTATGCCTTTGTGTTCATGCAGAAAGAAAATGTGTCTGATGTAGATGTTTAGCTTTATAATAGCTTAATAGAACCAATATTTGGCATATTCAAATACCGAACTACAAACAAATGTGCTGTCACTCTGAAAGCTTTCATATGGTTGCAATTTTCAAATTAGCAAACTGAAAGTTATCTAAAAGGCAACATATTGTTATACTCTAATGGGCCATTATGGCATAACTTATTTTTATTTAGTTATCTGTTCCAGCCTAAATTCAGTTTCTCCAGATTTTGGACTTAGAAACCCCACAGGGCTTTTACAATTTGGCTTCTGCAAAGCCTACTCCTGTCTCAAGAAGTAGACATTTTCTTCTGGACCATATTACAGAAGCATGAACACTACAGGGCTTGGCAATACATGTGAGTAATTGTGACCTGTATAGGCATTTTTTTCCTGTGCTTACCATCCCTATTACAAGAATAGTGTAATGCAAAGACTCCCTTGTCATAGTATACCCTTGCATACAGTACAGCAACAAGACTGACCTGAGCCTATTCAGAGAGAGAATATCTGATCTCAGCACATAGGGAGAAGTTGAGTGAAGCCAGATTGCAGCCAATTGACCTGAAAGGAAAACATCCAAGCTCCTATATTAGTTCCATTGATGCTCTACTGGCTGAAAGACATTTATATTCATGATCATTTCCCTGTGATCTCTCTCCTGACATTTTATTTTCCTAGTTTTAAAGCAGAGAACATGGAAAAGGTTGCCTTCTTTATCCCATATACATAACCCTAACTCAGTAATGCTGTTTTCTCAGATTCAGCATCTTTCCCTGACCCAAACTTTAACTGCCCATGACGTAGATGTCTATATATGAAAAAGTTGCTTTAAACAAGCTGGCTTTATAGTCAATGGAAAGTTAGTCTGTATAGTCAATGTGGAGTCTGCCTGAGGAGGCAATGCATCTACAGCTTCTTTTCATTGTAATTACCAGGTCCCTGTTGCTCCCAGAGATACTGCAAAATGATTTTTCAGAGATCCTGTTTTTTGTCAGATTCCCAGAATTCCCTCAATTTGTCTAATAATAACATATTCCTCAGTGTAGTTACATCTGAAAAACAAACATTGAAAATATTACCTTGTTCCTTTGACTTTCGTCTGAAGGACTGTTTCTTTAAAGCATCAGATCTTTTACTCTTACATATCAAAGTGACTTTCTGAATTCATTTTGATCTTCATTTACAAAATCAGAGTGTACACAAGTGAGGAGGTAAAGTTCTCATCCATGATACTCAGAGATAACCACAGCTGGAATATTAAACTCAGGTCTAATTTAACATTTTTCTGTTCTCTACAAGTGTCTAAAACATTCAGTTCCTTTCTGGAGTTTTATGCAGTGTCTACTGCAGTCTGTTGAAAGATTTGCATCGATGTCCATGCTTACTGTATTATGTTCCTGATATTTAGACTTTTTAAGAAATTGGGAGGAAAAAAAAACCTGAATTCTGAATTAAATTTGGTATTCATACTGGTCAGATTTTCCATGCTGTTGAATGATCTGGATGTCCTTATTTCTACATACACACTGTATATAATCTTTGACTTTCTCTTGGTGACTTTTCTTTCAAAGATGTCTAAAAACTTTTTAAGATTCTTCTCAGAGCTACCTTCAATTTTTTTTCCCCAATGTATTTCTAATATAGAGATGCCCAGAACTGGTCACAGTATTTCAATTGTAGCCAGGACAGGAGTAATTATGTCCCCATTAATGCATGTTCTTTAAATATGCCAAGCAAATCTTTGTTTCCCTTCACAGATGCAGTATTAAAATTGTCTATCTTCTTTGCTGCCTACAGACACCCTTCATCCTTTGAAGAACATGAAAATCAGGCTATTACCTTCTATGGATTATATTGTTTTATACTGTTCCCCAAATGAAACTGCATATGGACTCAGTGTTATCTGCAAAAATGTAATGTATTTTCTCCTATATAATGAATATGCCATTTATTCTGCTTCTCCTGAGCTTTTACTTCAGAAGGAAGAAAAGAGTGGCTTACCGCTGATTCAGCGGGAGTCATCTTACTGACTTTAGCTATTGACAATGTAGATAACCTTTTCAATTCGCAGTTAGATGATCTTTCTTTTATAAAATCATTATATGACTTTATTTCTCTGTCTTTGTTTTAGAAGTCATTGTATCATATCTATTAAGAAAAAACCCATGGTAGTTATATTCAAGATATTTTCAAATTATTTAGGTAGAATTTGCTGTCCCTAAAGTAAAATTGTAGTTGAAATCTAACATAGTCCTCAGGATAGAGTTGGAGATTCAGTTGGAGAACTCCAATTTAGATCCCTGCTCCCAAGACTGTGCGTTTAATAATAACAGGATAAAATACACCAATAGTACTTGGAGCAGGAACCAGATGCTGGAAGTATCTTCCCTCCCAGATAAAGGCTCTTGTCAATTGTTTGGTACCACTGGTTTTCCTCTTTCTGCCATCTCTTTACAGAATGGCCCATTTTTACCATGAAAATGAGGAAACATCTTACTACTATGGTATAACTGGTGATTAGGACAGTTTCCTTGACAACAGAGTAGTACGTAGCTGTTTCTCCAGATTAGTCACACCAGACCTAGTAGCTACATGCTACAGTATGAACCATGTGAATAACAGAAGAAAAAATGTTATTTATCCATGCCATGTACAGGAGAGGTTCAATCACGTTTCCTCATCAGCTCACACTTTATAAGACAACTCTGACCCATTATATCTTTCATAATGAAATTCATAAATGACTAATTGCAGAAGAACATTTTTGACTTTCTGTTTCCATCTTCATATACACACCAACTGAAGACTGCAGGGAAGCAGCTGTTAGCAAGATTTCAGATAATCTACTGTTTGTAGTATTTCCTGTTGATTTTTATTCATGTAAAAGATCTAAGAAACAATTGTTTATAACTATATTACATGATCTGTACACAGACAACTTCTTTCAGACCTTTTGCCGAGGCTCTTTTTGAAGCTATCAGTGCTCTCAGTACTCTTGGAGGAAAAGCACTGCAAATCAACACTCCTGATTAACAGCCCAGGTTATTCCCTCTGGTTACCAACATTAACACAAACCAGACCCATAAAATCTTCAGAAAATAACAGCAAAGCAAGACTCTTCAGTATGCTGTCTCACCTACACTTGCAACTCCCCAAAACCCCCTACACAGGCATGACTTAATGACTTCTCTGGGGTGTATCTCTGTTGCCTTCTGCTGCACAGCATGCTGAGCCCTGAGGCCTGCAACGTGCTGGCTGGTATTGCTTGAAGTGCATTGGAGATCCCATCTCGAAAGTGTACTCAGATTTCATTTGCAGGGAAACAGGAGACTGTGCAAAAGCATGGGGAGGAGAAGAAAAACTTGGAGAAGTGCTGGTGTATGCCCTTCTCTTGCCCCACCAGGATAACCTCATGCATCTGTGCTTGAGGTTTGCTTTCTGTAAATCAGGACTCCAAGCCTGAGTCATAATGCAGCACTCATGCCTTCCACTTCATCATTCATTGCTTTCTGCAAAAGGAAACCTTTAAACTTTTTGATATATATTTCATTTTAAGATTGACCTGAGAATTAAAATCCTGGAGGAAGCCCCCGAGGCGTCCTTTGTTATTGGTATTCTATATTGTATCATGCTAGGTTTGCTAACTGATTTCCTTTCCTATGTTAAATCATTTGATCTCACCCAACTGTAAGTAATTTATCACACAAAATGTACTGTTATTCACTATGCCAACAAATAGAATGCAAATATTTCCCAGTTTGGTACACGGAGCATGTGTCACATCTTGTGACCAAGAAACAGCAGCACACTACATATAAACAAGAAGATAAAACTCCTTGACAATATATCAGTCATCAGTTATCACCTCTCTCTCAAGACAGTGTAATATAAAATTGCTTAATAATCACCTGCTTTTTTTTTTTTTAATGAATAAGCCACACACAAAAGTCTTCCCATTTAAGATAAAATGTACTTTTCCACTATTTTCTCATTATGTCTTTTCCTCAAGGAACCATCTGAGAATCTTGTGAAAAGAGGTTTTGGCCTATTTGAACAAGAGTTAAAATATCTGTCTGTCTATCTATCTATCTATCTATCTATCTATCTATCTATCTATCTATCTATCTATCTATCGTTTCACTAATAGATCTCTCAGCATCCCACCGATGATGGAAGTTTACATAAGTAATAAAAAGACGTTTTCATGACCTATTTGTTCTGTGGCTTTGACCCAATCTGTTGGAAGATTAACAATCCCCGTTCACGGCTGCTGTTTTTGGAAAAAACAGGGAAGCAGGTATACTGTGGGGTAATTTTCTAAGATGTTATAAATCTTCACATTGCTTGTATTACGACATGAATAGAAGGAACACTCTTAAAGATAAATATAATTTTTATAGACATTTATATGGCAGGTCAAATGGAAAAATTATTCTGTTTTATTGAGAGATAATGATTACTTCTTATGACTAAATTTTATAGAGCTGCATTATTTACAAAGCTCTGGGCAGACATTAAAATAGTCATTACCAAGGGGAGGATTCTCCTTTCATTCTGTCTCTGTTCTTTCACATAAAAGAACATATTGCAAATGTAAACACACTTTGAGCTGAATATATACAGTATTTTTAACACTCTTTCTGGCATCTTGCTGGCAGATGACTAGCTGTGATATAAAAAATGTTTTTGAGACAATTGTTTTATGTGCTTTTTACTGAAACTTTCTTCTGATATATATGCTGTCAGAATGCACATGCACAACATATTTATGCTCTGTTGACCATCCATATTTAAAATATACCAGCTGGATATAAGACAATGAATGCAGTCAATCTCAGATGTCTATGCATCTCAGCTCTGCACACTGAATAAATCCAGGTAGCTTTTTAAAACTTACATACCTCAACCCCTCTGTGTTTCTATTTTCTCCCCTGTGTCTGTTTACTTTATTTGTATTAACAAGAAGGAAAAAAGAAACTTGCGCAGTTTATTGTTACAGGCGGGATGAGGAATTTCAACACAGACATAACTGAGGTGCCTCCTTTTAGTCCAGACTCCCCATGAATAGCCCCCGAAGACAGTTTGCTCCTCTGAGACCAAGTCTTTTTACTCATTTCTCTGTGCAGCCTTAGAACCCATAAGTGGTACAGGCTAACAGCAAATGTTAGCCTATACTACCAAGAAGTCACTTTTCCCCTCTGCTGGTTGCTCACCTGAGCTAATCGAAAAGCCTGTGAACCAAGGAAAAGCAGGTGTTAACTGCTCTCTCTGTGCAGCTGTGGACAGGTTAGCTCAGAGACCAAAGTTGTGCCCACCACAAGTGCAGAGCCACTCTCTGCTTCCCAGCACATGAAGGTGTAACTGTTAATCAGAAGTTTCAGTTGGCTGCAGTGTTGTTAAAAATTGTGTGGGCCTGCATGAAAGGAATAATCAAGACAGAAAAAGGGTGGGAGGCTGAGCTCCATTTACATCTGTAAAATGTAAAAAGAAGGTCTTACTCCTTTGCGAAAGCCACAGCCCACAGGGGAGTGGATTATTGCTGTGCAATTGATGTAGCTGTAAGCCGATTGCATGGTGTGTGGGGTGGATGTGCAGAGATATGAGGGAGAGAAGGGAAGCCTATGGTCTTACGGACTGAATATGCTTCTGGTTAGGTAACGGTTCTTAAAACAGTCCCACTATGTTGACTGAGATGGCGGCTGCCATATGTATGCTGTAAAAATATCACCTTGAGTGAGTCATCCAAAATAAGCACATCAAGGAGAGATAAAGCAGGCAAATTTGGACAGAAATTAATTCCACTCATTTAAGCCAGTGTTAAAAAAAAGTAAGTAATACTGATCATATTCCTTTATATGTGATGATCTGCATTATCCCAGTCAGCTCTATCCACTTCTAGAATCTTGTCTGATGAAATGAAAGTGGCTTTAGTAATATAGTTTGCAGAGGGCATAGAGAACAAGATTGTTTATTCTTATGTTATAACTTTATTACTCTGCATATTTGCAGGAGAAGTTGCTTACTATATGGAGAAAAATGAAGGTTTATAGCTTGGGTATTCACTTCTGATATTTATTCTTCACTTACATTTCATTTCCCATCTCATTTTTAGATAATTAGAAAGAAAGCTACAAATAGAATCAGGTCGAAGACTCACTTAGAATAGGGAACTTTGGCAATGTCAAAACCTGCCTGACTTAAGTATCTTCATTTTTTGATTGCATTTTCAATATTTTTTGATCAAACTGGTATAATGGGTAAATAGCAGAAGTTGGAAGAATTTCCAGTATCTCTGAGGCTTCTTCTGTTTTACCCTGTAGCCACATGTCGAATGTACAGCTGCAGTGATTTTTTGTCCCCCGGTGCTGTTCAAGCAACGATCAGAATGCTCTGACTAATGTTTTGAGAGTCAAGAAAAACAAACAAACAGGAAAGAAACCCCAGGACTACCAAAAAGATCACCTTGAGAGTCTCCTGAAGGAATGATCTGCAAATAAACCATAGAGTTCTTACGAAAGTTTGGGGTATGGAAGTGATTTTAGCAAGTGAAGAAAGAACTTCAGTGAAGAAAGCTCAGTGTCAGAAGCAACACCTACAGGCAGCGAGAGCAAAAAGAAAGTGAGTCAATATGTGTGAAAAGAACAGTGTCAGGGAGTAAAACAGCTGAAGAAAAAGTGCTAAAGAAAAAAAGAAGAACAGGAACAGGAACAAAATGCGATTGGAGAATGTAGTTTTACTATGGATGATTTATTTATATGCAATCTTCCTAACAAGTAGTTAAAGATTACTCCAGGGTGGTTAAACCTTCTCAGAAAAAATAATCCTCAGAAACAGGCTGAGGGGGAGATTCATTTTGGACTTTTGCTCAGTATAATGGTAGAAATAGTACTGAACTCTCATCCTCAGAAATAAATGGTCTTTCCTTTTACAGTATTTACCACCTTATTCACTATAATCTACCACACTGTTTTGTGAGGGTCAGCCAAAAAGAGAAAGTTTTTTTATTATTTTCAAGGAACTGTAGGAAACTGCTAGTAAAATTCATATTTGCTGAGAAGTCTTCAAGCCAAAGTTAGTCTACCTTGGTTAGTTGTGCTTCTAGCACAGCTGCATGGGATAGTAATACTCAGTAGCTGGCTGGAGAGATGGATGGGGAGCACATGGGAGATACATATGTGTTGTTAGGTGAGGGCACAAAGAATTGAAATGTACCTCAAGAATTTAAATACCAAACAAGAAACAAGACACATAATTTTCTAGACACAAAAATAGAGATAGGTGATTTGAATTCACAAAGACAATGGAACAGTTCTCTCAAGGAGGATGGTTTTCTCCGGAGAGGAACATAAAGAAATACCCAGAACCATCAGTAAAAGTCATAGGGAGAAGGGAGCAACAACAAATCTTAAAGAAAAATTACAAAATGTAGGAAAAACCGCAATAAAGACCCAGATTTCGTGGCTGCAGGAATTGACAAACCTTTCTCGTTTAAATCTAACCTCAAGGCAAAACATGAAAAATTGGAAAAAGCATTAATTGCAAGAAAACTGAGAGAGCTGACATTTGCCACAGCTAAAGAGAAAAATGAAATATAGTCCCTTTGAAATACTTAGTGAAATTAAGAACAACTGAAAAAATCTGCAATAAATCGTAACAGGATACACAAAATAGGAACTTTAAGAACACAGTTCTTTAATGTTCTAGCCTTTTTAATGTTCATTTTTTTAAATGCCCGAACATATTAAACATTTTACGATACAGTTAAAGGCCCAATCTGTGTCCCAAAGAATTCAATTTAGATTTAAAGCACAGCTTAGAACAAAAGCATTTCATAAAAAAGGACTGGAATTGGTAATACCAGGCTATACTGTTCAGGTGGCTGCTTGTTAAGCTTACGTGAGCCTCAGTGGTTCGTGAAATCCATGTTTCATGTTGGAAAAAGCATGTCAGAGATTAATTTTAAAGAAAGGTTTAAAGAAGGAGAAGCTAATGGGATGAGTGAGAGAGAACAAAATAGACCCTAAATTTCTAAAAATAATCAGAGACTGTTACTGTTAAATAATCAGCTTGGCGGTAACTTCAGGAGCCCATTACTATAAAGAAAAAAGAATCATAATTAAAGATCAAAGCTTAATCTATCTTCACGGCTCTCTCAAAGGTTGGTGATAGCAGGGAAGACGTTTACTTCACAGTTTTTATGATGAGATGATAGGTTTTTTACAGCTTTGTTTTAGCCACCTTCCACCGAAATATCTAATTCCTGTCCTGAGGAATTGTTTGACCTAAACTTTCCTTGTTTCACTCTGACAATAAAAGAAAATAAATCTTAAAAAAAAAATAAATACTGTATGGGGTTATTATTATAGCTGAACTAAAATACATTTAGTGATCTGAAAGGTTAATATTTTTCCAACATGTGTGTTCTTTTAGCACAATAACATTTTGCTACTATTATCTCGACATATTAAATCTATCTCAAATCTCCGTGTCAGCTATATAGTTGAAGAAAATCACCATTCATGAAAGATAAATGGAAAGGATCTTCTTCAAGTAGCACATATAAACCACAACATAGTTTGCTGTTATCCTGATGCCAAGGCACAAAATATGACACTGCTGTTTGATAAACTTTTTATGCCAGTGAGCAAAACCTGACCCATTAAAGCCCTTCCCCTACTCTCTGTGCACTGAGTTAACCACACAGCTGGAAGCTGTTCCTGGGCTCTTTGTACCAGCTTTCAGGGCACAGGAGAGGAGCATCACCACACGAGAGACCTCTTTGCCTATGTCTTCCCCATCACACAGTGCTGAGGA
This sequence comes from Phalacrocorax aristotelis, assembly GCF_949628215.1. NCBI lineage: Eukaryota > Metazoa > Chordata > Aves > Suliformes > Phalacrocoracidae > Phalacrocorax > Phalacrocorax aristotelis. The sequence continues at coordinate 58,044,660 of NC_134278.1, forward strand.
CTTCTGCCTAAAAGCCAGGAGGATCTGCAAATTCAGATGGTAACCCCAAGCACTGCTTTCCCCCAGTGCAGAAGGGCACTGCAGTCACTGTGCAGAAGGGCAGGCACGCTCCTGCCTCTGTGGCTCTGACTAGGTGCCCGGCCACCACAGGGCTGGGGCAAGGACTACCAGGGCCCCCACTCCAACCTGCATGCTTTCTGTCCTGATCTCCTGCTGACTTTCCCACCCTCACAGCCTGCTGCAGGGGAAGGCTTTTGGAAATCTGGATCTCTTCACAGCTCTGATTTACAGCCTGATTCCACAAAAAATTGCACAGCATCTCTGGGGAGGACGTCAACTGTGGGCAAAGCCTTGGTGAGAGCAAGAACTTCTTCAGCTGGTCTCACTACCAGCAAAAACATAATGTGAAATTTTATCCTAAAGAATGTTTAATGGATGTGAATCATGGCAGAAGAAGATGCCTGATTCTGGAGAAATTCCTACTGCCTATCTTTGGCAGCATTCTGCTCTTGCTGTTGGGAATTAGCTTTCAGCCTCTTGACATGCATTGCACTGTGAACATCCAGCTTCCGCTGCACATTTTACCAGGCAGCAAGGCACCAGGGTCCTTTTGCAAATGTTGCCTGAGGATGATAAACTAATAACAAAAGGGGAGGACGGGGGGAGGGGAACAGAGCAGTCGTTTAGCACAAAATCAAGACACTAAGAACAAAATTAATCAAAGCTCCAAGGGATGTGAAGAAGAAAAAAAATCTTTAATTGTTTATACTTCAAGGTTAGGAACCCAGTTAGTAAACAAGAATTGGAATGGTTCATTTATGAGCATGCATATGTCCTCATTGGTATTACTGAGACTCGATCAGGTGATCTGCATGACTAGAATGCTGAAATCATTGGTTGTAATCTGTTTAGGAAAGATGAGCAGGGCGAAAGAGTGGAAAATGACATTTCATGTCAAAAATGGCACTACCTCTTTCTGAGTGCTGACAGTGTAGAAGCGATCAATATTGAAGGTTTATGGGTGAATATTTAACTGGCAAAGCACAAAGTACCAGCTGGGATTTGCTGCAAGTTACCATATCACAGCAGGAAGCCAGGTGGTCAGCTGAGTACCTGTCTATAATGCAGGAGGAATACGTGGCTGTGTTATGAGAGGGACTTCAGCCTGAGTGACATATGCTGAGGAACTTCTGATGCCAATGTTAAAACTTACCTGGAATTTCAAAAAGTTATAGGTGAAAATTTGTAACACTTTAGTAGGCAAAATGTCATGGCTACATTCATGCAAATTCCTACATTTGTTGACTGCACAGAGAACAAAGCTCAGCCAGCAATATGTATTGCTTTAAATGGGTTGATTTCAGAGAGTTGAGAGCAATTAAGAACCAAATTAAATGGAGGGAAGAAAAAAAAAAAAAAGAGTACCACAATATAATGAGCATACATTGAAGTAGGAACTGGAGGAAATAAGTAAAGGAAACCAGTAAAAGAATACACAATCATTTTATAATGGTTCTCACCAGATCCAAGTAAATTGAGATGAATCAATTACAAAAGTGAAAAGGCAGTTAAGACCTGCCATGGCTGTTAAGGTCAATAGGAAGAGAGACTATTTGGGCTTTAAAAAAATATATTAAAAGCAAATAAAAGAAAAGAACAATATTGGATTTGTACTGGCAGCTGGGAATCACAGAATAAAGAATAATAATGCAGGCAAGCCACGTGTGCTCAGTGCATGGCTCCGTTCCGTGTTCAAGAGGGTAAAAAGTAGAAATTTTATCATAAGGCAATGCTGAAGTCCTCTCCATTCTAGTGGTTGCTCCAGAGAATTAAAAGGCAGTTACTAACAGTACACATTTCCAAATAAAAAGGTCCAGATGATTTTCATTGAGGAGTTTTAGAAAAACCTGGCACAGATATTCTCTGGACCATTAATGTTGATTTTCAATAAGAGTTAGAGCACCAGAAAAGCCCCAGAGAAAAGGAGGAAAGCTAATGTTGTGCCAATACTTTGAAGGGGTAAATGAGATGACCTGGGCAATTATACACCTGTCAGTCTAACATTGATCTGAAGCAAAATGATGAAACAGCTGATATAAGACTCAATTAATAAAGAATTAAAGGAGGATAACATAACTAATGCTGATCAACATGAGTTTATGGAAAACAGATCTTGTCAAGCTAAGTTGATGGCTTTTATTGATGAGATTACAAGTTTGGATGATGATGGTAACTGTGTTCATTTAAAAAGTTCAGACTTTTGTGAGCTTACTTTGATGACCATTTGATTAAGAAAACCAGAATGATGAAAAGTCAAAATAGTTGTTGACTATGCTGTTGAATATTGATGTTAAGTTAGTCAGAAAGCTAGCTGATATGTCTCAAATTGTAATTTTAAATGGAAAACAACCACTGAATATGGCAATAGCACCTTGTACTAACTACCATTTAAATTATTTCTACATAAAAGGAAAAAAAGAAATTGCTATGAATAGAGTTTGAAGATTAAAAATAATTTCAGTGGCATGTTGTGAAGAGGACTGGCTACTTTCTATGCAATTTGGGTAACCTGGCAAGCTAAACCCAAAGAAATGTATGTGTCTGAGCAGAGCAGGATGCAAAGCCCCATAGCCAAGAATGGACAAGGTAATTCAAAGGGAACCCCCGAAGGAGCCTGTCCCAGGAAGCACCACCAGAGAAGCAGCCGCAGAGGTCATGGGAGATCCACAAGATGGACAGGATCTCTTATCAGGATGGTGTAAGCAAAAAAGCTATGAGGCTTTCTGCATTTGATAATCCCACATTCCCTATGAATATACCGTATTAACTTCTGCTGCCCACATAACTAGAAAATATTGAACAGCTAGGGAGGATTTCAAGAAATGCTGTGAGAATGATTAAAGGATTGGAAACCTACCTGGAGGTAGAAAACAAGGGACACCAAGGTCTTTAGTTTATCAGAAGGCAGATTACAGATCGAAATGGTAACAATCTAGACAAGATTACAGACAGAACAAAACTTGTAACCTTTTTAATTCCTGAAGGGAACCCTTCAGTGTTGCAGACAGAAGTTGAGCAAGAAGCAGTTCTTGAAAATGAGCTTTAGACTAGAATTAAAATGCAAATTTTTCTATCTGCTACTGAATTCATAGGATAAATTACATAATGCTTTGTACATTCTTTATTTTTAGAAAACTTTAAGTCATGTCTGGATCAGCGTTTCCCCAAAGTTTACCTCAATCACAAATCAGTCCAAGGAAGACTTACAACCCCTTGCAGGAGGCCAATCTGGGTAAACAAAGGGACTCCATTTCACACAGAAATGCATCAAAATGTATAAGCAAGCCCAAATACGGTTATTCTCTCTGATCAGTTGTGTGAGTTACAAGCCCACCCATGGTCTCAGGAAAACAAAATGTTTTCCAAGATCAGAGTCTGGAAGAGACCAACGGATCTTCTGCACTTCTTTTATGTTTCCTTCTTACATTTCACTCTTCACAGAGTCCATTAATCTGCTCACGTGACAAAGTGAAATCGTGTTAGACACAAGCTGCCTTCTGTAGCTTGGTGTCTCTGCACCAGCTTCCTCCGTTCTCCGGCAGCCAGGGAAAGCCAGCTGCACTGTCGGGAGCACGGCTGTGCTGGCAGGGCAGGGCAAGGAAGGGCAAGGAAGGACAGGACAAGACAAGGAAGGGCAGGGCAGGGCAAGACAAGGAAGGGCAGGGCAGGTCAAGCAAGGGCAGGTCAAGGAAGGGCAGGGCAAGACAAGGAAGGACAGGGCGGAGCAAGGAAGGGCAGGGCAGGGCACGGAAGGGCAGGGCAAGACAAGGAAGGGCAGGGTAGGGCAGGGCAGGGCAAGGCAAGGCAAGGCAAGGAAGAGCAAGGAAGGGCAAGACAAGGAAAGACAGGGCAAGACAAGGAAGGGCAGGGAAGAGCAAGGAAGGGCAGGACAGGGAAGAGCAAGGAAGGGCAAGACAAGGAAGGACAGGGCAGGGCAAGGAAGGGTAGGGCAGGGCAAGGAAGGGCAGGGCAAGACAAGGAAGGGCAGGGCAGGGCAAGACAAGGAAGGGCAGGGCAGGGCACGGAAGGGCAGGGCAAGGCAAGGAACGGCAAGGCAGGGCAAGGAAGGGCAGGGCAGAGCAAGGCAGGTGGACGCACTCGCTGGCTGGAAACCTGCACATCCACAGGCGTCAGCAAGGATGGCCGCCTCCAGTGTCGGGTGTTGTGTATAAATGAACACAGTGCCCTCTTTTGACGGGTCGCAGGTGATAGAGAGTATCAAGGTTCTGCTGTGGTTGAGAGCTACTAGAGTTGTACCAACTGCTCAGATGGTGACAAGATCTCTCCACAAAGGCAATATGAAGGTTCCTCCTATTTTTCTATTCTCCCATCAAGTTTCTTCTTTGAAGATGAGCCTTTCCCCCCCCCCACCCCACCCCCACCCCCTTTTCTGATAGGGCTCTTTTTTCTCCATTTCTAAGACTGTAATCACACTTCTGTCACAGCTTCATCACAAAAGAAAATGTCCTTGTGTTTTTCAAACATCAGGATTTTAGTTTCACTGGTAACCAAAATATTTGCTGAAAACAGAGCCCGTTTATTCCAGAACTAAAACGTATCAAAACATTTTGTTAACTAGATTATACTAAATAAAAACTTTATAAATGGAAATCAGACTTGACAATGGCTTATGGAAAAGGCAACTTTCAACCATATTTATAGTAGAATGCTTAAAAATATAGTGTTAACGGGCATGCATCCATGATTCCATGACAATGAAGCAAATAGAATAAACAATGGTCACAAAGAATAATTTGACCTCCACATTGGCCAGTTTTGAAAGTGAAAGGAAATTCCAATGCCAGGAAAATTATTTCTCCCTTGTGTTACCTTGCCCTAGGCAAAATGAGAACACATTTATTTTCCAGATGAGGTTTATAAGAATCAGAATGTTTAAGCAACTTGCTAAAGGTTACGCAAGCTTATAGGAGACAGATAACAAAACTCTGCTAGGTGAATGTCCAAAGTACCTAACATATGAAGTGTTTCAAGCCTCTGTGCTCAGATCTACTGAAACATAGGATCAATAATATTCATTTACCTATACAATGCTTTAACATCCACAAGTGAGAAAGCATCGACTAAAAATAAAGTAGTAATAGCATTCCTAGACTCCTCCCCCCCCGCACTGCCCCAAGAAAGAAAGGCACAGAAAATTATGGTGTTAGTTAAGAAAAACGTTGTGGCGATTGTGTCCACAGAGAGCAGTGGTAAGCCTCCAGGATGGCAATTTTGCTAACCCTGCTGCTGTGTGAAGCAACACAACATGGCAAGGCATCCCTCCTCCCCTCCTATTCTTCCTTTTTTCCCATTCACTACAGACAGCAGAGCTGTCTGGGAATTGCAGGAGCTGTTGCATCCTTGCCGTCTCTACAGCCTGGGCGGAGGACAAACTCAGCAGCGAGGATGCAGTGACAGCACTCAGCTGCTATTTTTTTGTGGCCTGGAGTAGGTTTTTGCTGCTTGCCGTGTGCTGCAGTTGGTGGTCCAGGAAGGTCAAAGACACCCTTGGGCACTGTTCTGCTGAGCTCTGCCCATATCTAATGGGGGCCCTGTGCTGCATCCCAGAGTAGGAGGTCAGCTGAGCACCTGGCTGCAAGACCCCTCAAGTTAGGTTCAGCATTCAGCCTCATGTATAATTTACTATTATTTTCTACTAGAATTCATAATAGCAGGTATGTGATGGCTACGTTGTCTACAAAGTCAGTGTATGACGGAGTGCCAGGGACACATCATTCTCTTCTTCAGTCTAACTGCTTGCTGAGCTTCCCTATCCTATTTCCTTCACATTTTGAAAACTGGCTTGCCCTTTTCCCATGCGCAAGAAGTTAGAATGCTACTGCTGCTACTTCATCCACTCATTAGCAATTACAAAATACCCAGAAAATTCCCTTACTGGTTAGCATAGCTAGGTAGAAATGATATATTGCACTCAAGTAACTGAATACATAAAATGAATGGATTATCCTTACAACTTCTATTACTTATATCTCATCTAAGGTATGGTCATTGTTGAATAAGGAAGTTAAACCTTATTCTTCTCTTCACACCAGTTCCACTGACCCAGCAGTTCTGCACAGAAGTGAAAAGGTGCCTGTTTTTTTCTCTCCAGTAGCCAGACTGCATGACATGGCCTCAGATCTCCAGCGCAGGTTGGTAGGAAAAATGAGGAAAAATAAGTTTTCCAAATAGCAGCCAAGCATTTTTTCCTCTTTACAGCAGCTGGAGTGTAACACTAGGCTTCCTATTTCTGTCCTTCATTTCATTCATGAAACAATGCCCCTCCTAATTTGCCTCACCTTCTGGCTAGTTGTTGTCTGGTGACTTTTATAAGTCTTAAATTCATGCCTGAAAGAGATGATACTGGTCTCCTCATTCAGTTAAAACAAAGACTTGCTTAGAAAATGTACACATTTAAACCCACCTTTATGTTTCAAATATCATTATTTTCAGTAGAAACTGTTTCTTAGTTAAATGGCTTTCAGGCATCAGACTATTATATGACAGACGATTTTGTCACTATGCAAAATGTGAAACCTGTAATCAACTTGTTATGGCATTTCACAAAAGTATGTGACAGTAAAATAAGTAAACTGTCATTTGGGCAATCAAGTCTTGAAATCCTGCAGGAGGAAAAAAAGTACCTGACACTCAATCTTCATGGTGGGGATGAGGTTCAAAAAATAATTTAATACTGCTACAGTCTTACAGGTTTGAATAGAGTTTTTATTGCAGTGTGCTTAAGCCTGCAATAATTTTGTATTATGTTTTAATCATGTATTTTCCCCCCTAATTGATTTTTTCCCCAGATAATGGATATGTACGTCACACAGCAAGGTCTGCTCTGTTAACAAGGCGTTGGTTAAACTGAAACAATATTTTGCCTTTACTATTGGTGACAACATTATCAATTACTAAGCACTCTCATACTGGTTTGATATGGGAACGGATACAGTAGGCAGGAGCCCACACTGATTTACCAGTGCCTGCGACAGCCTGAGCAGACTGGGTGATGGCAGCAGAGAAGGGCAAGCTCCCACATGGCTGGAATGCTTGGGATGAAGCGCTGCTGAACCCATACTGTGCTGGCTTTAATGGAGTTCACATAAAAGTTTTATTAAAGGGAAGGGATATACAAGCTACGGTTCATGAGCCGCTTGTGGCTCTTCATGCTGGTTCATTTGGCCTGTGGCTTGTTCTCAGAAGTCCTTGTTCTCCCCTGTGGCTGCAGGGTTGGTGCTGCGGGCTGGCAGCTGCAGCCCCCCTGGGCTCCCCTCTCCCCCAGGCACTCCCCCAGGCTCAGAGAAGGAACAAGCTAGGGACAGGCTTACAACGGATTAGTAAGTCCTGTCAAATCACAGGGAAGGCACTGGGGGGGACACAGGCTTTCTGCCATTTTGCCATTGAAAGGCGTGTTCCTCACTCCCCCCAAAAGAGCAGACACCATGGTATACAGGCAGTAGCAATAAGCTCTTATAACCGGGACTGTAAAATGAATCTGTAGCCTCCTGTTTCCAGTCATCGGTGACAGACACAAATTTTGGAACTGATCTCTTCCCAGAGATGAAGTCTAGAAATAAGAATAAAATTACACTTGATTACGAGAAGAGTGTAGGGAAAAAAAAAGAAACTTATTTTGACATTTTTTTTTCTTGTGGCCTTTTTAAAATTACAAACCAACAGGTGAAACCACTGAAATCTGCAAGTTAATATTTTGCATGGAATAACCTTCAGTGAAGAACGCTGCACAGCCTGGCTCCACAGAAAATTGGGTTTGTTTTGACAAAGTTATGAACGTTTGGAAATTACTCACTGAGCACACACAACAGGCCTTTTGTTAAGTCTAACTGGGAGCCTACAAAACAATATTACTGTATGTACACAGCTGATCTCGCTGCACGCTGAAGCTGTGGGGCCTCAAGAACAGGCTTAGACTGGCCTGGGAAAGGCCCTGAACATTTGACCTAATGAGAGCTGAATCCTGTGGCTCACCTCGAGGGAGCAGGGAGCTCAGGGAGCAGTCCAATAAAGATCCAGGGGCAGTGCTTTACTCATCCTTCCCTGCCTGCTCTACATAGTCACACCATAACTTTTTTTTCCCTCCCAATATATAATTTGTAGCTTCTCTAATTGCACAGACCAAGCAAAGGCAAGCCCTCAGCAAGCCTAAGCATGGTGATTCTGTTGGCTACAGGGAGGAGGAATCTTCTTTGATGCCTCAACAGTGGGTTATGGCTGGAGATTCTCACAGAGAACCTAAATGTCACTGTTGTCAACAAGCTTAACAAAGATGGAGGAATACCTTTCTCTTTAAATCTCAGCTTTTGGGAAGGTCGTGCTTGGAAAGGTAGCAAGACTGGAATAGCAGCAGAGGGAAACGGTGACGGAGGCAACACCAGAGCTCAGACAAAGGTCAGGAAGCAGTTCATGCAACTGACTTCTTCGACTTCACCTGCGTCTGCTGAGGCCTTATTCTCCTCCTAAGAGGGACCTTACCAAGCAGGTCTGCTCAAAAGCAGAGTCAGGACAAAATATGGTCCCTACCTATAAATCTGATCTTGTAGGACAGAGTGAAAAAAGGCTACCCAACTCCTGCCAAAAAACGGGGCACAGACAACCCAGAGAAGCCTGAAGGAAGGAGAGGTCAAACAGATAAGAGTGACATGAAGAAAGGCAGCTTGTGTGGAAAGGTAAGCCACAGACCAGGGGGAACTGGGGAACAGTGGCAGAAAGAGACACATACTTTGAAGCTCAGGAGAAGGCAAAGAAGTAGAGATTCTTACTAAAAAGCAAAGGAGAAGGTGCTGAGAAAAGAAACGGATCAGGGAGCTCTGGGAAGCCATAGGAACCCATAGAGATCATCCTTTTGGACTCTGTCGTTACTGCCCATGTTTTCCTTAGGAAACCTCCCACTGTAATAAAAAACCAGATCAGTTATGGACACACAGAGAGCACTAGTGTTAGTTTCCTCTCGAGAGTCTAAATGAGTACAAGTTATCCCTTCTCCTGCTAGCTTCCCAGCTCCCAGTCTCAGATAATCAGATACACTGTTCTTGCCACTTTGCCAGTTTTACGAGGAGACAATCGCTGTGGGTAAAAAAAAGTGTTTTCCATTGCTTTTTGACCACCCTGACTCCTCCGTCGGGCAGGATTCACTATACTAGAAGAGATCAGTACACACAGGCTACCATGCCTGGGATGAGACAGGAATAATTATACAGCAACTGCAGAGTCTACTGCTACATCTTGTCCAGTTCAAATCTAAAGTTCAAACAACCATAATACCAGCTAATACCTGCACGCCAATGTCACTTCTGTAAAACGCATGAATGGCAAGCTGAAGAAGTCAAGAAAGACTATTACAGTCCACAGGTACCTGAGCTATTCTCTGCCACTTGCTCGACATCTCTGCTCTCTCAGCCTCAGCAGCTCCACAGCTCTATTTGTTCTCAGATACAGCTCTCCCTAGCTATTGCCTCCTTAGGTCCTAAAGTGAATGTGTTCGCTGTGTTTGGTGCTCCGCATGACCAGTGATTTGACAGGTCAGTACTGTTTCTGACAGTGCAGAAGCTGACAATCAGAAGGATGACCTTATGGAGGACAACCAGTGTCACCTTTGTGTGTGTTTTGCTCCCCCGTGGGGTGCTCATTACGTTATGAGGCATTTTAGGAATCCTAACTGTTCATTTGACAGGCTGCCAAGTATTTTGACAAACCTGCTTGGAAATTGAAAGACAAACTGCATGGGGTTCTAAGCTTCCAATTTCGCAGAATATTTGGGCTGCAAACAAACATCCACGTGCGCTCAGAAAGCCTCATGGTGTTCCTCCATTGTTGATGTCACTCCCAAAACTACCTCTGTTAATGGGCAGCTCAGCAAAAAAGTGACCAGGTCTGAACACAATGTCAAGACTGCTGCTGATGACACAGCAAGTAAAAGCCTTTGGAGGCTGATTGACACACCAGAACTTGACATATCATTTCCCACCAACTTTATGTACTCTGGATGCTTTTGATAGCAGAGAAAGGCTGGACCATGCTACTAAGTGCACATGTTCCTCGTCATGACGGTGAGCAGAACCAGTTCCCTGATACCAATTAATTTTTTTTTCTAAATTTTCCCGGTCTTGTCGTTCCTTCCCTCCCCTCACCCTGCAGCTCCCAGCCTCCGCTCCAGATCCCTCCCGGTCCTCCAAGTCAGCCTCTTCTGATCTCCCTCCGTCTCTCTCCTCTCCTCTGCTCTGCGTGGGAGGGAGGGCAGGGTGGGGGCCGGCGTGTCCCCGGCGCTCTCCGGGAGCTCTCCCCGGTGCCGGCCGGAGCGGCGGCGGCAGCAGGCGCGGAGGAAGAGCCGGCCGAGGCGGTTTCCCCGGGCACCGCCGGCCGGGGCCCGGCAGGCGGCAGCAGCGCTCCCGGCCCGCCGCGGGGCTGTGGCCGCTCCGCTCCGCGCCCGCGCTCTGCCCCGCCGCGCCGCGCTCCGCGCCCCCGCCGCCGCCCCTACGCCGGGGGCCTGTGCCTGGGCGGCGGCGGGGATGCGGCGCGCCACGGCTGGGCCCGGCGCTGGCGGCGCGGCGCGGGGGAGCCCCGGGAGGGGTGGGCGCGGAGGGGTGTCCCGCCGAGACAAAGGCACCCCGGAGGGCGAAGCCGCCCTCGCCCCGCCCGAGCAGACAAAGCGGCAGCCGCCCGTCCCCGCCGCTGCGCCGCGCCGCCCCTCCGCGCCCTCCGGCGGGGGAGCCCCCAGGCGGGGGGTTTCCACTGCTGGGGCTGCCTAATTCCTACCGGGAGGAGGAGGAGGAGGAAGGAGGGTGGGGGAGCGGCTGTGCCGTAGGCAGGAGGGAAGCCGCTCTCCGAGCGTGAAGAGAGCTCAGCAGCAGCACCGCCGCCTCGCCTCGCCTCGCCTCGCCTCCCCGTCCCTCCCTCCTCCCCTCCTCCCCCCCGCCTCCCCCCGCCGCAGACGGCTGCGAGCCCGGATGGTTTGCGAGCGGAGTTGAGGGGGCAAACTTTGAAGCCCAGATGCCTCTGGGGCTGCGCGGCAGAGCGCGGCTGCTCCTGCAGGCACCTGCCGCCGCCCTCCCCCCGGCGCTGCCGCCCTCCGCGGGGGCGGCCGGCCCCGCTGCCGGCGGCCACCGAGGCGGCGGGCGCTGCGGCCGCGGCTAGGGCGGGCGGGCGGGCGGGCGGGCGGCGGGCGCGCCCCCATGCGGGTCCCGGGCTGGGGCGCGCCGGCGGCGGCGGCAGGCGGGAGCCGGGCGGCGGCCGGGCGGTGCTCTCCCGCCGCCTGAGTGGGCGCGGCGCGGCGCGGGACGGCGGCGCGGGGTGCCGGGAGCCATGGGCTATTGCAGCGGCCGGTGCACGCTGGTGGCGGTGTGCGGCGCGCAGCTGGTGAGTGGCGGCGGGGGCGGCCCGCGGAGGGGAGGGGGGGGGAAGGAAGGCGGGAGGGGGCGGCGGGGCGGCTCCCCCGCTGCCCGGAGGGGGAGCCCCGGGGGCGGGGGGGACGGGGGACGGGGTCGACACCGCGCTTTGGGCGACGAGGAGGGGGGCGCGGGATGGGGAAACGCCTGAGGCAGCCCGTGTTTCCCACCCGGCTGCCTCACAGGTAGTTTCGCGGAAGCTTTGCCAGGGAGGCTGCGGTGCGCGCACGGCGGAGTTGATAAACTCGGGCAGTTTTCCCAAGCGTTGGCTCAACTTGGTACCCGGTTTCCTCTGGCAGGCCGGTATTTGGCCGGCCTTATGTAAAGCGGGGACGCAGCCGTGTCGGGGGTGATGCATAGCTTGCAAACAGTTTGCCGTACAGGTGTGCGTGTGAAGTTGTTACGCCTGAGCTTTTCTGCAGACGTGTATGTTTTTTGTTTTTGTTTCGATCTTTCCGACTTATTGGCCAGTGTACGTTAACATTGTATCGTTATGTTGTTACAGAACTAAAACGATTGTATCTTTATACTCACTTATAGAAGAGACGTGTGGCGGCACTTGTAAGCTCAGCTACCAGCCAAACTAGACTGAGTTTAAAAAGTGGGCACTGAGATACAATAACAAAGAGGCTGCCTAAAAATAGATCCGCTTAGCAAGGCGGTTAGACTGTGCAATTGTATCGTGGCACCTCAAAAGTGACCGGGTTTAAAGTTAGGAAACTAAAGAAATGTCCCTTTCTGCTTTCTTTTACATGAATGATTTTATTGCTATCAAACCAGATACTTGATGTATAGAATTCCTACGGATCTGGATGCAGTGACACACAGCTAAAGACCTGTCTGTGGAATATGCCCCATTTCTTATCTTCATTAGACCAAGTGTTCGTGTGCTAGCAGAACAGGTGCTGGAAGCACCTTTGTTAAGCAGTTAACCTTATAGCAGGAAGGGAATAATTCATGTTATTCCATCCCTCTACCTCTTACTGAATAGTTTTGCTGAGAAAGTGTTAGTCTGTATCAATGGCAACCAGCATTGTCGCCAATTCTTCTCCTGCAGACAGGTACTAAGAGAACTACAGAAGAAAAAACCCAGTAGATTTCAGGGACCAAAATCAGTAAAACAGTACATAGAAAAAGGAAGATGCGTTAGCAGATCGGAAATTCAAAATACCTGTTGTCTTTCTATCGGGTAGTATTTCTATAAGGGTAATCAACCCTTAATCCTTTTGTACTCTGGAAAACACTTTATTTGTATATGCTCTTCTCCACATACGTTATCTGATTCTTTGTAGCTGGATGTATCTTGTCAGATGTGATTTATTCATGCACACCATCTAAAAAAAGAATCTTGAATAGAAGTAGTGAATCTTGAGTGGAATGGTAGGAATGTAACCTTTTCCAGCAATTTGGAAACATAAAATTAATCACTGAAGTTCTTCAGATCCATTTAAGTTTCAGAGACATACTTTTCACTTTTTTTCAGGAAAGGGAACAGAAAATAGTTTAAATTGTACCTTTTATGGATAAAAGGTTGGGTTTTTTTTTTAATGCATTCAACAAACAGGAGGTTATAATGACAATGGAATGTGCCAAGATGTTAAATTATTATTGTTTTGAAACTCTGTGAAGGAAAACATATTTGCTAACTCATGGTGACAAAAATGCATGTAGAACTTATAGTAAAAACAGGAGATTTTACGCATCCTGTAGGAATGTATCAGCAGGTGGATGAGCAGGGAAGCTGATGTAGAATTGTAGCATTACTGTAAGCTTTCTAAAAGTGATTGTAAACTATGGGGTCAAATATATGTATTTTTAAAAATGTAAACATTGTATTCTGGAGCAGCTTAAGCAAACTTTTAACAAATTTTCATAAACTGAAACCAAACTGGAAAATTCTTACTCAGCAACAAAAGGAGGTGCTAGCAGCAACACAAACCTCTGAATCACGCCTTTGTAATGACATTTAGATAGGTTAAATGCAGGAATAATCGTTTACATGAGCAAAAGTAGTTGGGAATGGAAAAAATGACACAGTTTATTAAAATCACTTGTCACGATCCTTCATGTGCCATATACCATCAGATGGGAACGGGTCATGAGGCTTAGCTCTCCTAAGCAGGCCAATGAGTGATTTATCAGTTGTTGCTGCCTTTTAGGTAAAGGCTACTTAAAGGAGCAAACGCTGTCAAGATTCATCCTTGAATTAGCAGCCATATTAATGCAGATGCAAATCAAAACCAAAGGATGAAGAACTTTTCTGGCCTGAGGAGAGGGGTGGGGGAAGCATTTCTACAATGATAACCATATTTAAAAAAAATTGTGCGAAACTTCTAATGTGAAGATCTTTTATTACTGATACCTGGGTTTCAGTTTTAGTATGGTCATGTATGAAGTAGAAAATATACTTTTGTTTGCAGAAAAAAGTTTGTAAAGAGAAAGCTTTCTTCCTTTTTTTTTTTTTTTTAAATTAAAATATTTTCTTCCATCTCTGCAGAGCTAGGGTGTGGTGATCTAACTGGTCTTTGTAGGCACTGTACAATGAACAATGTTGAGGAATACTGCAGTTCAATAGACAAGTTGTTGCATATTGTACATATATAGATGATGTAGGTGTCTGTGAATGGGCAAAAAGAGGTGGTTTTTTCAAATACTGGTGTAGGAGTGATGCTACATCAACCTGAGAGACCCTGCACAAGCAGAATTATCTTCATAAATACATTTTAAATGCTTATAGCTAAAGCAGCGTACTGTACCATCAGACTATCAGAAAGCTCAAGGAATGTTTCTGCTCTCAAGGGCATACTGATCATTGCTCCCCTGCTTATTAACATACATATACCTTCCTGTTTGTGCTCTCATTTGTACTATGGAAAACAACCTTTGACAGCTCATTTTCCTCTGCGTTTGTAGCCAATGAGAAGAATTAACAGCAAGTAAGAGCTAATATTGCTATGTTAGGAACAAGGCATTGCCTTCTGTATACAAAGCTAATTATCCCAAAATAATATCTTTTCGTTTTTTTTAAGGTTATAATTTTAGTCTCCCTTGTCCTTTGTCCTTCTGAAGAGAACCCCGGGCATCGGGGCTCTGATGTTTTCTGTTGTACATCAGCCATCCTGGTTGCATTGAAAGAATTCTTTGCGGTTGCATTTTGTCCTTTAAACTTCTTTATTTTTGGGTGTCTCCTTGTCTATTAATAGCTTACATCAGTAACACTAATATCTTGTTGCTTAGACTTTCTAATAGCAAAAGCAGGTAAGGTGAAACTGCCAAGATTCTTGTGCTTCTGGAAGGCTTCAAGAGCCCCATAGAAACCAGTTTGAAACTTTCTACGTGTCCTCTGTTGCTGCTTGGGGAAACTCAGAGCAGTGGCAAAACAGGAAACAGTACTGCTTGTTTTCAGCTTAGAAGCTGTCTTCCCAAGTGCAGCGATGAGAAAGGACAACATTTCATAAGGAAACTTCAAGCCTCCAGAAATCATTGCCTTATTGTTTCTATCCATCAGGCAAAGATCGCCATACTTTCAAGGCTAATTAAATGGCAGATAATTCAGCCTTTGCACTGCCTTCTCTCAGTTTCCATCCGAATTTACTGAATTTATTGATATAATTATTTTTGTACATTTTGTCTGGTCTTTTAAATTTTTTTTTTTAATTGTAATACAGTTCAGATATTCCAGCTAAGTGTTAAAAAATCTGTAAAACTTGTGAACAAGCTGCCTATATACCAAGACTCACCTAGTGATCCTGGAGTATTCAGTCTCATGATTTAAAGCAGCATGTATTATAATGGGTAAAAACTCTCAAATTTCTGAAAATCAGTGTCTTTCACAGGAATCCATTTATGACCTTTGCAGTCTCTCCTTTTCCTCACTAACACCTCACTGTTTGGGGCATAAGCACACTGACACACAACCTGGCTGTATCTCTCTCTAGCCTCTTCCAGTTACAATTCTGGCTGAAGCCAGTGTCCGAGGCAAGTCATCGTAGCCAGACAGAATGGCAAAGGCTCGCAGTTTTGGTTGCTTTTGCTAACATAGGCCCAATCTATATCTTTGCTTTGAGCTAATGAAAAAAATGATCTAAATGCTAACAGCTTGTATGGAGATGTCCTTGTTCCATGCCTTTCCACAAATAAATAATGTGAATTAAAATAAAAGTCAAATACTGTATTTCAAAACCAATATCAGCTGAGGTAATTTCTGTACCTATTGGCAACACCAATGTCCATAAACACATATTTAGTTACCTTGTTGCACACGAAGGCACGTATTTGATCTGCGACAGATAAAGTGATAGAACCACTCAAACCCAGGAAATGAATTATATACAAACTGGGAAGTAGTATCTACTCTATGTTTTCTGTAACTTCGTCTGATGTCATGAGAGGTGCCCACACTCTGTATGGCACACATGATATAAGAATGAGGAGTGTCCTGTTCTCTTCCAATTCTCACATGCGTTATAAAACCGCGGTACGTGTAACTACAGAGGACAGAGCTTGGTTCTTAGAGGAAAAAGTCTGCCTTAGTGAACAGTCCTGTAAAGTATTGGTTTACCTTTTTTAAACGTGAACAGCAAGCATTCTTATGTTCCCTCAGACACTTCAGGAGTGGTGATCATGGCAAGGTCTAGTCTATATCACAAATATACCTACAAGGTTTAGCACGGTGTAATACCGTGATCCTTGGTTGGGGAAAAACTTATGTTCTAACAGTTTGCAGACTGACTTGTCTTTGGACCTTCAGGGAGGGAGGTTTGCCCGATTAGAGCTGAGGTGCCTCTGAGAGCAAAGTGAAGGCATTCACGCCAGGCACACACCTAGGATTAGCTACTCTGCAGCTTTATGTCATAAACAACATCTTTTTGTTAATATCAGCTCTTGTATCATGCATGTCATCAGGGTACTTTCCGGTAGCATGCCAAACTGCATGGCTAGTGTAACTAGCATGTTTATTTTTTTCATTTTTGCTGTAGGGAAGTGGTCATAAAATTTTTGGTGTTTGCTTTCAATTGCTGGGTTTTGGGGAGGGTTGTTTTTTCTTTTTGTGTGCTTGTTTTAATTGTGTTTCATTGTCGCTGTTGCTGATGATTTTCAATAGCAGCTTTAGGAGAGAAGTGTCTGCAGTTGAAAATTGTGATGACATGTACACGTTCTTATATTTTCTGCTAGCAAAAGGGAATTAAAGATGTGGGCTTTCCACGTGGAATGGAAGGTGATGTTGTTACTGCTCTTAGCCTGTGAATCTGTAGGTTTATCAATTTCAAAAGAGAGCAGAAAGAATTGGTTTCTGTGTTTTGTATAGTACTTATATTTAAGTACTGCCTTTGAAATTGTAACTATGTCAACAACTTGCGTCTGCGCCTTCTTTAAAGTTCTGCTTCTTGCTTTGTTTCAATTTTGATAGGAAAGAAAGTGAAAGTCTTAGTTTCATTGTATCCAAAAACCTTGTGATCCTACTGGCCATGAAAAGGAAATAGTCCTGTGAATGGCAGACTTTCAGCAGACGTATGTTTGAAAGCTATTGTATAACACTACAGAGTAGATTTTGAGGTGTTGCTGGGAAAATATAAAACAAGGACTTGATCATGAATTCAGAGAGCTGACATCTTTTGTTGCTAGGAAAGAAATATGTACCGACCTTTTTGGGTTTAAGTGAGACCTTGGTAGAAAAGTAAACACTCTTTTCCTATTCTGTTTATGAGATAAAATACTGAGGATTCATAACCAAACTGGTTTTTTTTCTCTGATAACTTGAGGTCAAATGTAGTGATGCATCCAAAAAATGGCTGTCAGAGGTACCGGTCCATTATGTCATGTAATTTTAGTAGCTTGACGTTCACTATGAATGGTACAGTATTATTTTTCATAGAAGTGTGAATGAATAATAATGGTGAATAACAATCATGCGCTTCAAGAAAAGCAGAGATTGTTGTTTTAAGTTACAGGGGTAAAAGAATTCAGACCAGCTGAAGAGTAAGTTTAATTCACTCCTTTTGAAGCTGAACTTCTTGGGAGTTCAGTGAGGAGACTCAACATTCAGATACTGCAATGATGGGTAGGAGGGAAATGTTTAAATAGATTGAGAGGAGAAGAGTTGAATAAACTACCTGAATATAGTGACCTAGAATAGCTAGTGAAGTTACTCTTCTTGTATAGCCATGAGGCAAATCTTTGACAGTAGGAATTAATTTTATATTGACAGAGATTTGAGCTAGCACCTTGAATGATGAGCAGCAGGGTGGGTTGTTTTTTTTTTTTTTCTTTTTCTGTTTCTTTGCAAAAAGTGCTAAGTAAGCATTTTAAAAGACGCTAAAAACTCTCTGTAGTCGGTCTGTAGTCAGTGGAGAGAAATGTCTCATTCTGTAGTCAACAGAAAGGAAAAGGCTCCATTGCAGACTGGTTCAAAGCAGAAACATCATGTTTTGAGTTGGTAGTGATTTTACTGTCCCAGGCTGAGCTGTGGGAATGTATAAAATGCAAATGCAAACAATAAGGTTTGTAAACAAGCACTGGGTGACTTGTTCCAGGAAAGAATCTAAATCCATTTGAGGTCTTCTCAGTGTTCTGGCACATGTGGTGATTTGAGTCTCAACATCTAGTTTCAGTTAGAATGCAGTTTTGAGAAAATTCCTTGGGCTTAGGGGCTGGTGAGGTTCAGCCAGTGCCTGCTCTGGAGGCTGACGTCAGTGCCCAGTGAACTACCTGGGTATCCCTGTACACTCCAAACTGCCTTTTTGGTCCCATGGTTCCACTGAGCTCAAGACATTATCCCAGGGGTACAATGCCGAAAGAGACAGCTATGCCCAGTGACATTTTCTAAGAAAAGGTGTGTCAGAAATCTTGAATTTCTACAGCATTTACTTATGGTTCTGAACTTCAGTGACATTTAATGGAGAATAACAATAGTGAGTAGTTTCATATTTGGGTGGGGACAAAGGTATTGATGGTGTCACTAAACCAGAATAATCTCTCTAGGCTCCTCTGCAGTCAGAAAAGGGACGCCTTTGGGGGCAGGTCAGAGTGCCTCATGCCGTTTCTTGCCCTAAACTGCCCTTTAGAGTTGTGTCGTAAGTAAAGTGGTTCTTCACCTTAAGTAGGCTTTTTTGGGAGGGGCAGAGAGAGAAGAAATCACAGACCCACTGTATGTTTTTTTGCCATCCACACTAATTATTTACATTTTCCTCCCTCTTGTATTTTCACTAGTCATTTTACTGAGGACTTCTTGATTTTAAGGATGACTTTTCTACAGATTGAGAAATGCTGTTTTGGAAAGCTATCTGTCTCTTTGTTGACTGCAGAAGGAGACTAAGGAGCCTGGATTCACCAGAGCAATGTCAGCTTTTGTGCATATGTTCCTTAAGATCCCCTAAAAAAATTAATGCTAAAATCAAATGGATAAAACCAATTTATGCTCACTTTGGGTTTTGGGTGATATTCTGTAGCTTCCAACAGGAGTAACAAAGACAGGGACCACTGTGAATAATGTGAGATCATAAAGAGTGTGCTGAAAAAATAAATTTAAAGCATCAAATAGTTTATTGTCATCCAGATTAATCTTCATTTATTTTTTTTTATTACGATGAATGAAAGAGAGAGGCCATTGAGTGCTACCTGACTTGTGAAGTAGAATGGACACAACAGTTGAAATGACATTTTCTTGCCCCTGTGGCAAATAAACATTTCACAGTTTGTTATTTTATCCCCTCTCCCCAATTGTACATGTACAAGCTGGATGGCATCTGAGAATTGGTTCAGAATTTTATCATTCTATAACCCTCTGATAGAAATGACATTTAGAAGAAAAATTACTGATTTCTGTGTTCACTAAAAAGTAAACATGCATAGCTAATAGTTCTATTCACCGCAGATCATACTTATGCATTTTTAATAAAAACTTGATTTTAATTCATACATAACTTATGAGAAATGTTTATCAGTTTAGGGCTCTGCTGATTCCCTCTTAAATGTTTACACATATCTGGATACCTTGAAAATGTCTTTCATTTGAGGCTCAGATTTACCTTTTATAAACAGACTTGCTTCTCTGCTGCTTATGTAATGGTGTAATGTATGTAAGTAATACTGATTATTGTACTGATTGCTAAAATCAGTAAAAGTACCATTTATATGACATAAACAAATCTCAGATTTTCCAATGCTGTTTGCAGTAATACCTTTCCAACTTCGAGGTTTGGGGTTTTTTTTTTCTGATTTTTTTTCTCAGTTGGGATTTTAGGCTGCATCTCTAGTGACAAGTCACCAGTTACATGAATGGGAATAAGAAAAGTCTGTTGTATCCTATATTCATACCATAACAGATTGAGGTCTGGTTTCCTCACCCTTCTTCTCTTATGAAGGTATTCTCATTAGCGGAGTTTTGTACAGACGGCAGCATATGAGGTTAATTCTATTATTTCTGAGAAGTGTGTCAAAATGATGATGCCTGTCATGTTTATACGTCATGTCACCTTTCAGAAGGCAAAAATGCAGGACCCTTTGCAGATGGTCAGAGATTCATGCTGTCTCATTTAAGTCTGTAATGAATAAGCTCTGAACTACCTTCTGGAGGTGGCTGCCCCTTTCCATTGACTATACAGGGATATTTGAGTTGCTGCCCAGTTGGGAATGAAACGCCAGCCTCTCTTCTGCATGTGCCTTTATTTACTTTTTTATGTTGTTAAGCCTGCTCATTTTTGATGGTATCTTTGTACTAAGGAAGAGAGGATAGACTGTGAAACTCTGATTTTGTAGAATTTAGGCAGAATAAACACGAGTGATCTATAACATTTCTTCTGGATGAATGGAAATTGTGCTAGAGGTCTAGAACAAGGGTTAGAGGGCTGCCCCCATTCACCTTGAATAACATTTACTGTCTCTGAGTGACCCCACAGTAGCGACTGAAATTGGTATACATGAACAAGACAGTATTGAGAGACAGAGGGTCTTGAATCTGAGGTACTGACTGATATTTGTGTAAGAAAGCTTAACTGTCTTAGGAAATTATGTAATTCCTTTCCAGGTGACTCAGACCATGGGTCAATTTACTAATTAAAAATTCCTTTAAACTTCTTCATAGACGGACTACTAATTGGCCCTCAACAAGTATTTTCTTTCGTTTGATGATAAAAAGCTTTTGTGAGGAAGGGAAGATAGATGCTACGATGCCCCTTTAGAACAATGCATGGATCTTTGAAAAGCCATTCTTCAATAATTAAGCAAAATGTGAAGTTTGCAAATTTTTGCCATGGCCAACAATGGCCCAGCATTTTTCATTATCTTCTGGTCACAGTCTCCGTGGCAGGCTGTTCTACTACAGAGCACAGAAACAAAAGGACTAAAAAGCCCGTTGTGTGTCATTGCTGCCTTCACAAAGCCACAAATACATTAAGCTCAAGATACTGTTCATTGTGCACTTGAGCCACCAGTGACAAAGGTGCTGTGAGTACCACTGAATATCAGGCGGTCATATGTCATTACATCACTGTTCAAATTGGCAGAGCAAATGACAGTAAAACAAATGAAAACATTAGCAGCTAAAGGAATGCAAAGAATAAGAGGCTTGTCTGAAAGGAAGAATGGAAAATATGGATGTTAATTTTGGCATTAGCAATAAAGTTGATTTTCCCCTCCCCTTTTTTTTTTTTTAATTTATTTTTAAGTTCTTGGCCACACCCATCTCATGTCCTTGAGGCCAGTTAGCTTTTATTTTCTTTGACACAAGTAGCAGTTGCAGGCAGCAACTGCAGCTGGTAACAAGCCAGATGATGGCACTGGTAGTGTTAACATAAGACATGGGCTTCAGTGTGTCCTGAAAACAGAGTTCGTTGTCTTGGATTTATCAATCTGGCTTTCCTGAGCATGGAGCTGGCAGTAAATTTGGTACTTGCAGAGGGAAACCACAACAAACTGGAGCTGGATGCAATATTCAGCAATATACCTAGTAATGCCTGTTTCTGGCCCTGGCAACCTCTCAGAATATATAGAGGGATGTTCTCCGGTACAATCTTTTTCTTTCTTTCTTTCTATTTTTTTTTTTTTTTTAAATGAAAGCCACCACCCAGGGGTAGGGTCGTAATGGCATCTGCAGAAGAAAGTTGTTGGCCTCAACTGCTGGAAGAGATGGTGTCTGTTCTGCATCGTGCTAAACTGTGCTTTTTCAGATGCATAATAAAAGTTATTTATGGACACCGATAAAGTGGTATCTGTTGTATAATATCACAGATAGGCATAAGGGCAATAACAAAAGGCAGCTGGTTTAGTAAGCTCTGTTTGCTGCAGAAATGTGCTGTTCTTTGCGAATTGAAATAAAAAACGTGGGGGGAGAATGCTGTGGGTTTTTTTCTGGTTCCTGGCATTTGCAATCCTTCTTCCTTTGCAGTGTGCTTATAAAGATAGTTATGTAGGTCCCATGTCAGTATTATATTTGTCATGACTAGCACCTTATTAGAGGACAGCTGCTCCTCTCTGCCCAGCACATATACGTAACTACCACTGACAATAATAGAAGTTATGAGTGTAACCCTCCTCTGCGTTACACCGATGGGGGATGCTGGAGCTCTCATGGTTTTGGTTAATTAACTCAGGTGTAAAACCAGGAGTGAAGCAGTGATGGATCTGGTACTATTCATGTTCTTGTTCAGAGTGCAGTGCCTGTAAGGAGGCTTTGAACTTCCAGCAATTATTACTTGGTCCTTGTAACAGGTGAGTAAGAAAGGCACTGTCTCTTGGGTCGTGCTGAGTGCCTTCACTAGAAGGCCAGGCATTCAGGTCCCCATCAGCCTAGAGCAGCCACAAGGAAGATTGGTGTGCAGCCAATATTTCCAAGTTGTAAGCGTTTTATGGTGACTCCTCAGTCTCTTGCTATTTCCATCAGGATTAAAAAACAGGTGACTGGCAGATTTCTCCAGAGCTCCTCAGATGCTGTAATGGTGCTTTGGCTGCTGTCACTTCTGCTGGATGAGTTTGGAACAATGAAGAGTATAGAAGTGCCACAGTGCCATCATAATGTTGTTAAGAGCTAATGTAAACTCAGCTGGAGAAAACCATGTGCAATGAACAAACTTGGGTTTGACCAAATTTGTTGGTCATGCCAAACCCAAGAACATATTCTCAAGAACTACCTCTTGTCTTTTTAGCTATTGTAATGAGTTGCATATATACATCCTTAAGCACTTGTTTCTCTCAGCTCAGATCTGCGTAGTAGACAGCTCAGGCTGGCCTAGGGAATGTAAACCCATGCCTCTATGTTCATGTAGGTTTCTCTTTAGTTGCTGTTCTTTGTTTGCTTTTCAAAATTTAGGTAAATTAGAAGTTCTGTAGTATTTGAAGTAACTAACTGGATTTCTGGGTGAACACAAGCCCTAACTTTTTTTGGAAGGTGAAAACTATTAGTCTTAAAACTGCAGCACCTATTCCAGACAGTTTCCTTACTAATTTAAGACAAGACAGTTATACAAAGGTACAGTGATGAATGGATTGAACGGTTAATATTTGACATTTCATTTTATGATTATACTATTTAAAAATAGCTAGCTTTTGACACACTGCTAGTATGTTTTTATATGAATTAGATAACCTAGATTTATAGTAAGTCCCCTGTTACCTATTGGTTTGAGATCTCTGGAGAATGACTGTACTGAAGATCCTAGCTACTCTGATGTTTGACACAAGTAGGGACACATTCAATAAAGATGGTTTGAGGAGGTGGAGCATTCATTTGTCCTCACAGCTAGACTGGACAGGTGATTGAGAGAAATGTGGAGTAGCATCACAGGCAGTGGTGAACTTAAAAAAAAAAAAAAGAAAATTAAAAGAAGTTTTTTATTGTCTGAGGTATTTTAAATCTCTGTAAAAGTGAAAATTGGTGACACCAACAAGCGCCGGAAGAATACTTTAGAACAGCCCTCCTTGAGGCAGTTAGGAAGGTAGTATGTCATAATTGGAATTTATGGCACCATTTTTACCCCAGTGCAGCGATGGCTGCCGAGTTGGCCACATGCTTGCAGTGTTAAATGATTTCACAGTGAATTGCACCAATTTCTTGCCTACATAATCCAGCAGGAAGGTGGAGGAGAAGGTTTGTGCTCATGCAGAGACCTGAGACTGGCACTGGGTTGTCTTTGGTCTTCTTTAGCAGAGCATTGTAGCTTAGAGCTTTCATCCCATTTATTTTGAAGATATGAAATTTTTTGAGAGGAGTGTGCTGTGGCATGCTTGCTGAGGGAAGGATGGGTAATATTCCACGTCAAGCATTGACTTGCATTTGTGAGGAACCTGTCTTGATGAATGATGTGGTCCCTGCCAATTCTGTCTTCCTAATCATGCAGATCTTTCCTAGAGTGGTGCAAGTTTGAGTTGCCTCTTACGTAAGGTTCAACCAAGACCCAAATGATCAGTGTGCATTGGTGGGTAACTATGCAGTTCTGCTAAAGTATTGTGCTCTACATCAAAGCCATCCTAGAACTTGTATAAGGTCAATATGCTAACACAGCGACACAAATCGCTTTAGAACATCAAATTTGATAGAGATAAAATGTGCTTAGTGAATATTTTTTAAAAGGTCAAAAAATAAAGATTATTTATTTACTTCAATTGAAATTCAGCAGGTTTTAGGTTAAGGTGAGGGGCAAAGAAAATAAATCTCTAGAATTATGTTATACTTGACAGAATATTGATCAATAATTGTCTCAGCAGGAGCTGATGGTGAGCTGAAAAGTAGTTTTACAAATTTACATAAATATTTCTGATTGGCACTTCTTTTTGTTACATTGGTCTGCCTAGATTTTTGTTCCACACTTGGTCTCCACATTAATGTTTCAGGAATTTTGATTAAAAATAGGTTTGAAAATTCTGGCTTTCAGTTAATGTTCCTACAGTGGAAGAAAACAGATACTTGCTTGGACATTATTAGCCTTCTAAAATTTGAAGAAGAGTGTTTCACACCTTGGTGGTTTTACTGGATTCCCCACACTGTGAGTAGTGCTACCATAAGGAAGTTGGCCTTGGAAAGGGAAAGCACTTTCCATAGGCATTTGACAATCACTTAGGGAAGGCGTGTGTCTATGAAATTCTTCTAACAAGAGTGCTCGTATTTGCAAAATATCATACAGTTATTTTCTTTTATAACCTCTTTCTTCTTGTGTCTGCTTTACAGTCTCCCTACGACTGCAGAAGTAATACAAGCTCTTTCACTAGCCAGCTAGCATAATTTTTAAAGGAGGTATTTCTAGTGTGTATTATAGGAGATATGTGTCATTTTCAGTACCTCTTTATTTGCTGCCATACTTTCCCATCCATTCAAGCAACTGAGAGGATTTCCTACCCAGTACCTCAGTGCCTAGTCTTCCTATCAAGACGATGGAGGCAGGCAGGTGCCTCTAGGGAGGAAATTCACTGCTCCTTTTTAGCATTTAGCAAACTTCACTTATGTGCTCTAGATCAGGCTCTGAGACACCCAGTGTCTCTAACAACCTGATACAGAATATTGGGTCCTGAATTAGGTGCCTAGAATACCTATGCTTTTTCTGCCCCCATGCACATCTGTTGTATTCTTCTTTGTTCTAAGTGTAGAGGTATGGACAAAAGTTTTTTTTTCCTCTTTTTTTTTTTTTCCTTTCTCTTTTTCCCCCCTCTGTATTTTCTTTTAATGCCTTCACTTTTGTAATCAGCTGCACAATAGCACAGGCAAGCTCTCCTCGTTAAGCAGCCCGTGATTTGCTCGGACCAGCTGTAGGGCCCTAGTCTCTTTTGGTGGCATGGTGACAGAGGATCTGGAGAATAAAAGACTACTTTGCAGGGGCCGTTATCACTTATCATGGCAGACAGGCTACATGATGGAGTGTGCTGCTTCTGAAGCAGGCCAACTCTAAAGCACGGCAGAGTTGAAAGGTAGATACTCGCACAGTTTTCCCCTACCCCCTCCATGCACACATGCACGTGCACATGCACGCACTCTGCGTAACCAGATTTGTTAAATTATAGCATCTCCTTATGGATCTGCACAATACATCAAGAAAAAAACAAAAAAGAGACTATTTCTTCAGACTTGCTTATGTAATAAGATTGATATAATTGTAAACAGAAAAGCTGTAAAATAGAGTTAATAAAATTCATCCTTATAAGCACTATTTACCCTCATAATGGTGACTGAGTCTCTGCTTTTCAAGAGGTGACAGGCACTAATGGTGTATGCAAGAGCAGTTTTCTTTCATGCCCTCTTTTTGTCACTGTTCATATCTTTTCACTACTTGAGTCCTACTTGTATTACTTCCTTGAAATGTCTTTGTAGTAGGAAAAGGTAGATAAATCCAGTTCTTAGTTGATATTTGTTGTATTAACTTGCCTTCTGGTGCTGCTATGAGGAATATTGCTTATATAGCTATAAACTGAGCTACATAAGCAGCAAGAATTGCCTACTAAGTAGTGACTAATAAACATGAAATATTTCTGTATGGAATCACTCTTTCTGTTTCTTTCATGTGTCATTGAGGCTTCATGAATCTTCTTGGTCTGTGATCTGTTTGGTGACGAGGCAATGTCTAGCCAAACAAATCCACCTACATTTCACTGGGCTATAATCTTTATTCCCACAGGTAACTGTGGTTAAAAATGTGAGGGAATATCAGTTCTGTTGCAGCAAAATAGGAAGAAAAGAGACAGGTTCCCCAAAAATAATGAACATCTTGGGAAAATGCATCTTTAGTGAAAGAAAATCCATTGACAATAGGTGAATGGAATGACAATAAGGCTTATTGAATTGAAGAAGTGCAGTTAGGAAAATAAGAACGGGTCTCTGATGTAGTAACAGAACCACCATGACATGTTCGAATGAAGGAATGGGGAGAAGAAATGGAAGGAAGAGAAAGGAAGGAAAATACATTACAGATGGGACTGATTTTGAATTTTGGGAATTTAATTTCACAGGAATGTCTTTCCCCTAGGCCAACCTCTTTTTATACTGCTCTGAAATCCACAAGGTCGAAATGAATAACAGTTTTTCAGGGGTTCATGGTTCAGGTGAGGTAAAGGGGCTGAAGGAAGCACGCCAGTTTGAAACATGTATTCGATATATGTATATACATACAGGAAATGTATGTGTGTTTACCTAGCAGGAAAAAATGGGTATGTCTCCGTGATGTGTAAAGATGTCATATCTGACATCAAATTCATATTTAAAGCACTGATGTGTCAGGTACTGCAGGTGTACTGCAGTGCATACATGATGACACTCAATATATCATAGAATTGGGGACTTTCAAACAAAAACTCACATACCTCTACAGTTGAGTTGGAAAACTGGGCTTCTTGTGGAAAAGGTTTTAGTAGATGTATCTTAGGCACAGGCAGAGTCTTAAACAATAGGTTGAATAAAGGGTACATATAAGCAATGGATTACATATCCATTTTCAGCTCAGTATTGCAACAAAGGAGACAGCAGCTTAAGCAAATATGCCTGAATGAAGTCATAGCTCTGAATGTGTGTTCTGTGAGTTTTTAAAATAGAATCTTGTTGAATTGAATAGAGTCATCTTCTCCTACGCTGCATGGGTGGTACTCAAGACTTTAGGAGAATGGATGATAAATCTGATACTAATGGAAGTATATTAGAAAGAGATATGCATTTATCTTGATGCATATGTCACAGGTGAATTTCTCTTCAGCAGACCTACGAGCTGAGTAAATGATAAATGTGTCATATTTATGTCATTGAATTAAATGGAAAGGTCATTCATTCTGCCACTTCCTACTATTATTATCAGTGCTAGACTGCTAATTTGGGAGAAAAAGGAGGGAGAGCAGAAGAAAAGAAAAAGTAACCTGGGTAATGAGTGGAGGTGGAAAGACCCAGGCCCGTGCTGGGAACACAGAGATACAGAACTCTTCAGAGCTGGTGTAAACTCCAGAAGTGAATACAGACGGAGAGCACCCACTGCTGGGTCTTGCTGACCAGGGATCATCTCGTTGGTTCTGGCCATCCTTTAGAGCCATTAGGACAGCACCCGGGGAATGGAGAGGTCTGTAGAGACGACAGGGAGAGACAAACTGCCACATGCACACAGGGATGTCTTTGTTATGCCAGTAACCAGTATAGCTGACCATCAGAACTGATGTTTCCTTTGGTGGAGAAACACTCTGCATTTTGTTCATTCCAGTCACCCATGGCTCTTTCACCTAACAGAGGAAACAGCCATTTGAGTGGTGTGGGTGGAAAAAAACCATACTTTTAGCTTATGTGCTCTGGCAGCAAGCACACACTCTTAAAGTTCATTTTGCAAAAAATACTTGAAAATATGCCTACCCAGTAACGTAAAAGTTGTAACATAGACTGTAGTTAATATTGAATATATTTAGAAAGTCAACTAAAATTCAAGCTTCAGCTCAGATTTTACGATAAAGAAATCAACATAAATTGAGGACCCTGCATAATGTAAGACAAGCTTTTATTCATAAATTGTATAAACATTGATTTTTAAAGCAAAACTAAGCCCACACTAACAAGACACATGACAAAGGAAAGAATGCATTACAATTGGGCAACCGTAGTATTTTTAAAGCTACCCACAGTGAGAGACCTTTTGGCTAAGACAAGGTGGTAGTTTGCGGGTTTCTCCTGCTTCTGAAACCTGTTCCTTTTTGCTTTTTCACTCACTCAGCTTACAAATACATCAAATAATTTTCCTTTTCCATTTTCTTTTCATTTTTTTGTCAAGCAGTACATGCTTTGTAGTTGCTGAATGTATAAAAATTTGTGTTATTTTGATTTTGTGGGGGGTTAATTCTTGCTGATGTGAGCTTTTAACTTGACTTTTTCCTAACTTGATTTTAGTACTCCTTTAAAAATATCTGTGTTTGTTTCCTGGACTTTATCAATCACCACAAAAAAAGTTCTGTTCAAAATTTAAGTACTAAATTTCCCTGAAGGTTTACTGGTATAATATTGATATGTCTAGGCTAAATTGTTTTCGCTTAGTTTGCTCTTCTGTACTTACTCGTCCAGCTTACTTTAGCTGCTAGTCAGGCCTGAGGACTACATATTTTGGCTGCTTTAGCTACTTGGAAAGCTAAGAAATAGTCAATATAGTGAAAGATGTTTAGGTTAATTCTATGGGCCTGCCTTAGGTCCTAACACAGGGTAGTTGCTTGGTTTCTCTGCAGTGAACAAGGTGAGCAGGGGAGGCAGAGGTACTCCTGGGGTCATGCTGAAGGGGGGAAGGTGTCTCATTCCCCTTCCTGGCTGTGTTTAGGTCTCCACCCACTGCCCACATTACGATGCCTGTGTGGGGTTAGGATCTACGCTTGCAACCTGTGCTGGAGTCAGACATTGAGATCACTCTTTTCGTAGCGAGGCCACATCCGGAGTACTGTGTCCAGTTCTGGGCTCCCCAGTTCAAGAAAGACAGGGAACTACTGGAGAGAGTCCAGCAGAGAGCTACGAAGATGGAGCATCTCTCTTATGAGGAAAGGCTGAGAGACCTGCGCTTTTTTCAGCCTAGAGAACAGAAGACTGAGGGGGGATCTTATCAATGCTTATAAATATCTGAAAGGTGGGTGTCAAGAGGATGGGGCTGGACTCTTTTCAGTGGTGCCCAACGACAGGACAAGGGGCAATGGGCACAAGCCGGAACACAGGAAGTTCCACCTGAATATGAGTAGAAACTTCTTTCCTGTGAGGGTGCCAGAGCAGTGGCACAGGCTGCTCAGGGAGGTTGTGGAGTCTTTGGAGACATTCAAAACCCACCTGGATGTGTTCCTGTGCCCCCTGCTCTAGGGGTGCCTGCTCAAGAGGGGCGTTGGACAAGATGATCTCCAGAGGTCCCTTCCAACCCCCACCATTCTGTGATTCAGTACCAAGGGGAGGCTCAGTCCTTTCTGTCATGATGTGTCTGGAGAAGGAGTGGTTGTAGCTGTAGTGCTGCCCATGCTTCAAATAGTAAGTAAATTGTTGGTTTGCGCACACAAGAAAAAAAGCATCCATTTGTCACCCTCTTGAGCAGACTGAGGCTGAAGCCTTCATTTCTCCTCCATCTTTAGAGAGTACCTTTGCCAGTAGACCAGGAGCAATGGGAACATCTATCCATCTCTTATTGAGTTTGGGCCAAGAATAGGACAGAGAAAGGATTAAGAAGCCTGAGCTCCATATTTGTGAAATATACGTATTCCCTAAAGAAATGTACCTGGACTCAGCTCCTTGGATCACCCTACTCATTTTCTGTGATAGAATTATAAGTTGCATAAACAGTATTAAGAGCAGATCTATACTGGGAATTTGTTTAGTGTGGTATTGAATTGGGTAGAAATAATCTCAGAGTCATGACATAAATCAGTAGGAACTGGATCTAAAGCCTTAACCCTTGATGCTTTCCCTTTCGGGAGTGATCTTATTTAATTTCTTCTTTAGTAAAGTAGTTCAAAGATTAGTTACACTAATCATCGCTGTTACCAGAAAAACCTGGATTCAGACCTGAGGACAAATGCCTCTTTACGAAAAAAAAAAAGGTCTTATTAAAAACATTAACTGAACTCCTGAGAAGATTCCTTATCAAAACTACTTTTATTACAACACCAGGTTTCTTTGTCAGGAAAAGCAGGATTAAGGTAGAAGGATCAAACGACTCTTATTTCTTTTTTTCATTGCACTCTGAGATATGGTTGTTTCTATCATTATCATTAGTTATCTAAAAAAGCTTTTCAAAGCGAAATTTCTGAAGCTTCCTTTCTTCTGAGTTACTGGTCATGGTCTGATTTTATTCAGTGAGACTTTAAAGCCAGTTTCAACAATAACAAAAAATGAGTATACTTGGAGTTCTCTGTGCCTAGGAGAAATACTGAGTAAGTCTAAATCTGGGCAGCCTGATACTTGTCATAGCATTGCTCTTTTCTGTTCCTTCTCTTAGTTCTGTGCCCTCCCCTCAGAGCAGCGCCGTGTGTGCGTAGCCTGCCGCAGGCTGAGTTTGAGAGTCCCCTTCAGATGCGGGATGCCACGTGTGAGGGGCAGAGGGTAGCGCACAGAGCACTGGCACTCCTTACCAGGTTGTGGTCTTTTGCCTTTGAGTATACCACTGTGGCTTTTCTATTTCTCTGAATAGCTCCTTACAGCATTTTCCAGATCAGCTGAAGATACTCTGATGTTTTGCACAGAATGGAGTTTTTGCTGACCGTTGTCCTGTGTTTTACATCCCTGGTATCCCACATACAGAACTGAGCTGTTCTTTTCCTAA
Organism: Phalacrocorax aristotelis; assembly: GCF_949628215.1. Classification (NCBI taxonomy): domain Eukaryota; kingdom Metazoa; phylum Chordata; class Aves; order Suliformes; family Phalacrocoracidae; genus Phalacrocorax; species Phalacrocorax aristotelis. The sequence continues at coordinate 58,075,348 of NC_134278.1, forward strand.
TCTGTCCTTCCCTTTGGCTGTGTTGTCCTTTGAATCTGGAGGGAAAAAAAAAAGGATGTTGTGGTTTACTTGTTGCATATCCATCTGATTACTTTTGCTATGAACTTACTCCCATCTGCCAGACAGGAAAAAAAAAAACACCACCACCACCACAAAAAAACCTTTACAGTTAAAATGTATTTCTTTTTGACCTACAGTCTTCATATGTACAGTTCTGGTACTGTCAGATGGATGGTGTGCTGTCTGGGCTTATCAAAGGTCAGTGATGTTGCTTCACAATTCCAGTGCCTTTCAGTTCAAGCAAGTGTGCTTTCAGCAGACCAGTTCTGAGTTCGTGAGAGCAAGACTCAAGTTTCTGAAAGCTGTCCCTGTTTTCAGTCACCCAAATCTGTTAAAATTTAAATGTAAAATGGACATCCAAATGGCTTTCTGGCAGCTTTGGAACTCTTAGCTTATGTGAGCTCTGCTGCAATTGCCAGAGTAACAGTCCATGAAACCTGTTTATCAGCCAAGTGATTCAAGGAAATTATTGGTAGCCATGATTATGGTTTTATTTTCATTGGCAAAAACATTAATTTAGTAGCTTTGCTATCTTGCCTCAGTTTTTCATCCAGACTTCCAGTAATAAAAAGTATGATTACTTCATTGGAAATGTGGTGCTTGCTATAATTCCTGGAATCTTCTCTGCTGTATTTTCTTTTCTCTGTCTTATTTTTATTTCTCTTATTATATGCATAAAAATTAATCAGATTATGATGTTTGGCATTTGTAAAGCTTAGACCGCTCCTTATATTTGGCAATACAAAGCTCATTAAGGGATTTTTTTCTAGTTTTGGTTACTTTTGAACATAATGCCTTCTAGCTTTTACCTTCCCATGCTCACCTGTATTTGCAATTGTAAATATTGTCAAAAAAGAAGAAATATAGTAGAAATCAGTTTCCTGACTGCTTTTTCATTTCTCCCTTTTCTTCTTCTGTACCATCTCCCAATAAAGTTTTAAAGCGTATGTCTCTAACTGACTTACTTTTCTATAGGAAGTGATTAAATGTTATGTTAAATGTAATTTGTAGAAACAGATGGGCAATTATATGCATATCAGATGCTATCTCAGTATCTTTAAAATATATCCGTATATGAATGTTTACTCACTTACAAGTTATTCTCTCTTTAAGGAACACTGATAAATAATACTAGTAGCTAGAATTTGTATGTGAGTAAAGATTAATTTAAGAAAACGTTAAAGCCTAATCTTTGTTATATTCAAAGCAGATTTTCCTTCTATTTACCTAGCACAAGCACAAGACCAGTTAAACTGAGATTGTGAATATCTGCATTTCACGTTATAGTGAAATTATATCACGTTACAGTCGTTGTAGACAGTGATTATCACTGAGTCTAAAGAAGACAAAAATAGTTATGGTGAAAAAAGATATGGAATATCTTCAGTATTTGGGGACATCTGTCCTTTTAATTTGTATGGCAGTACTGAAGTTAGACTACGGCTGCATTCTCCTAGACACCATATAAAAATATCGGGTAACATAGATCCCCATCCGACAAAGCTGTCCAAGGGGCTATGATAGGATGCAAGTTTGGGTAAAATATCAAAGGTTACAAGCTTTCCAGCATTCCTAGTCACCGGTGGAATATAAATATAGGCTTGAAGTGGTTATCACTGGTGCCGTTTCCTTAGATGGCCATTGAGAATCTCCCCCTTAGTTCTAAAAGCTCTTCTAAGAACTGGTTGGAAAGCATAAGGATACTGTTATTTTGCCATTTATTTTGCCTCACCTTTTGCGGCCTAGAATATGAAAATTTATGGCAAATAATAAAGTATGAAAGATCCACTTTTATATATTTGAAAATTTTCTTAAGGAGTATAGTTTGCTGCCAGTGATAATGCCTGCTGAGATGAAGTTCAGATGCTAGTGGTATTGAAAAGAAAGTTGAGAAGGTGACTTGGCTTTAAAGAATGATCCTGTAAGTAAAGGGCCAGTGAACAAGTCATCGTGCCTGTTCATCTTAGAAATCTGTTGAAGGGTCCCAGCTTGTTATCGCTAAGCTCTATGATACTGTAAAATGGCTTTGTTTTACTAACATCTGTGTAATATTTTTACTGACTTGTGGAGTTTAACCTCCCAGGGCGAATCCAGAAAAGTATAGATTTCTGTGGTTCACAAACACTCTGGCTCTTGTTTATGTATGCATACTCTTACAGTGCATTGCATCTTCAGACTCTTTACAATGCTCAGCTAACTCATAGCAATATTTTGAGGACGACAGTCTCTCTGCATTTCACATGAACAGAAAAGCTGCAGTTGCAGCATTATCATTGATTAAGCAGTAATAAATAATTGTTCCGAAGTACGGTGTCAGCTTCATATTCAGCTCAACTGATTTCGAAATGCAAAACTTCCCTCTGAGAAGTTTTTTCTTTGATGTTAATAAAATATTACTTCCAGGCAGCTTCAGAAATAAATATTGTTAGATTGATCAAAGTGAATCACCCATGTTTTCCAATTCAAACAAATATTTGGAAATGCTCATCATTAAGCTGTGCGTGAATTTGGTCTAGCATATTAACTTTTGAAAAATATTTTATATAGGCAAGTTTAATCAAGAGCAACAGTGATCAAACCAGTAGCTATGCTGGTAGCAAAACTCAGTCTGGGTTAATAGCTTTATTTTGCTCTGTGTTCAGTCCATCTTTTTCAAGGAATCTTTTCAAGTGTTCAGGTTTAATTAAACATTGTTGTGGTTTAATCCAGCAGGCAGCTAAACACCTCACAGCCATTTGCTCACTCCCTGCCTCCCAGTGGGATGTGGGGAGAGAATCAGGGGAGAAAAAAAAAAAAAAAGTAAAATTCATGGTTTGAGATAAAGGCAGTTTAATAGGACAGGAAAGGAAGTGAAAATAGTAATAATAGTAATGATAAAAGAATGTATAAAACAAGTGATGCACAATGCAGTTGCTCACCACCCACTGACCAATATCCAACCAGTTCCTGAGCAGCAGTTGCTGGCCCCCCGCCAACTTCCCTTAGGTTATACACTGAGCATGACATCATATGGTATGGAATATCCCTTTGACCAGTTTGGGTCAGCTGTCCTGGCTGTGTCCCCACCCAGCTTCCTGCTGGCAGGGCATGAGAAGCTGAAAGGTTCTTGACTAGTGTAAGCACTGCTTAGTAACAGCTACAACATCGGTGTGCTATCAACGTTATTCTACTAGGAAGAAAATTAACTCTATCCCAGCTGAAACCAGGACAAACATAGAATTTGGAATTGGTATATTAGATTTTATTATGTACTTTATCTTTTGCTTCAGCTAATACCATGTATGCTTACCTTCAAATATTTTCAGTTTTTCATTTATTCCTTAACTTTGTCCTGGAAAATGTAGCACACACTGTAAAAGTTCTAATTGATTAATATTGTATTCTTTTCAATTACCACTATACGTTAAATATTACTTAGATATTGTTACCAAATGATTACATACTGTTCTTAAAATATTTACTTTTTTCAATGGTTGAAGCGGTATTCATGAAAAATTTACATATAAATTATAGCTCTGGCTTGAAGAACACACAGGACAAAAAGAGAAAAAAGTGATTCTCCAAGTTTGCTCTCCTGTCGAAGGTGGCTTTCAAAATTGTCATTAGCAAGTGCTCAACTTTGCAAAAAAATTTAGACTTTGGAACTGAAAAGTGGATTTCTGTTCTACAGGCTGACTTACTTTTTGAAGATCAAATCGCTGTAGAATTTTGTAACATGGAAAGTGCTGGGGTTTTTTGACAGTTGTTTTGGATAGATTCTGGTTATTTATATTTATGTGGTGTGAAATCACTCATGCCCCAATAAATGTGTTTTTTATTCTCCTTCCTATGCTGAATCCTAGTTCTTTATCACTAGAAAGGAGAAGTAGGATTTCAGGCACAGTTCCTACACAGATTTACACCCCTGGGAAAGTGTCTAGTTTAGTTTTTCTTCCTTCGTTTGTGGCTCCTTATGCTGTGCAGGTCCTTGCACTTCACTGCTGCGTGAGTGTCAGTGAGGACTTGAGTGCTGTTGGCTTGCTGTAAAGGCTAATGCAGGGTTCCACTGTCTTCGTTTAATTCCCCTAAAGATGTGAAGATTCCCACCCTTCCCGCCCCCAACAAGATTCTGACTTGAAAAAGTAGCCAGGGCTTTTGATACACAAGGATACAAGAATAACAGACTTCTGAAGCAACGATCCAGAATTCTGTCTGATTATTTCTGCCCTTAGGTTTTTTTAAAACACATTTTTTCCACCTACATTTAGTCTTCATCATTTCTGAAATATGTGCTGAGAGAGCTGTGTGATCATATGATTAAAGACAATATCATAATGCATACCTTAATGGTGTATCATAAGGTCCGAAGATTAAATCTGCAGAGGCTGCCTCTCATTTTTCTAAAATTTGCATGTGCCTTTTCTCCAAACATTCTTATTAAAATGTTTGCAATTTTTCTTATTAAAAGCACACGCTACACATATGCACACAAATAAAAGACACTAAATTCCTCCATTTCAAACCCTATTAGCTGCTAGTTGAGTCTGCAGAATCACTGATAGTGATCATAGGCTGCTTGTCCTCCCTTATGTCAGTTATTAGTAGTGTCTAGTGTCTGCAGAATTCTTTGTGGATGGGTTTCACAGCTGTGTGCTGACAGCAGAGGAGCATTGAGACACGCAAGGTGTATGGTTTCTTTGGCTCTGGGTCATGCAGAGGTGTTCATCCAAAGCCAAAGGATGCTTCCTGCGAAACCTGGAACGTGACTCTAGAGTTGGAAATCTTTATGATTATCTGCTCTCAGCAAGCACTTAAGAAACCTTTTGTCAAAACGTCTCATCTCCAGAAATAGTTGCTCAAAATAGAAAGATCTTGCCACTGATTACATACTTTGTTCATTCTTCTGGCTGTCATATGATCTGGATTGTTGCTTAGTGTATTGCCAAGACTCTGGACGACAGCTGAACTTCAACACCAGCGTCGCTTGTGACGTCGTGAGACCTGCAGTATCCAGACCATGGATCTTGCCTCATCCTGCACCAAATGTCTCCCTCCTTCATCTCTCTGTGCTGCACAGAGTGCCATTTTTCTCTTCCCACTTCTGTACTAGGTTTGTCCACATCCCATCTGTTGTATCCTTGCAACCCACCTACTCTTTACTCGCCTACTTTCCTAATTTGGCCTTCTTAAAATAAAAAGGCAAAGAGCTCTGCTCCAGTATATGGTTCAATATTAGAAGCAATAAACTATGATGTCTCCCTCTCCCAGCACCAGATTACTCTACCTGAACCACATCTTCTGAGCCCTGTTTCATGCCTCTATATTCCTGTTCTGCTTTTCCTACTTTTCCCATTCCCTCCCACCATAATCCTTCTCATTCCCCCGGGCCTCCTTCTTTATTTCAGTCCTCCCTCATTTTTCATCTTACAGCCTGTTTCCTTCCCTGTTCCGTGTTCTGCTTTGTGGGAGTCAGGCTGCCTCCTCCTTCATTTGGTATCATTTGGCATGACTGAAAGCAAGTAAAAACAACATTTTAATGCATTGACACAGAAAAAAAACCCCGACTGAAGTGAGGTGATGCTCTCAACTGTCGACCTCTTCTGGATACTGGTTTTCCACCTCAGAGACATGTTTGCAGCAGTTCCTGAACTTCAGTGTATATAGGCACATCAGGTGGACTCTATGCTTTAAAGATCCTGGTACTGTTTCAAGTGAGGTCTGGTCACCAGCTAATGGATGGAAGAAAGAGGTGGCTAGTGGAGCAGAAACTGTCCAGTGTCCAGCTTTTCATCAAATCAACACTCTTAGAATGGAAAATGCATCATGTTTAACCTGATAATGTTATAACGAAGGCAGATTTGATTGGTAAGAGAAATGGTGATTTGGAAGCAAGAGGCATCATATCTGATGTGTACTTGTAGTCTCTGGTGCGTGATTTTCTTTGATATATGAGATGTGTTTCTTTAAAATATGAAGCAAATGTGAACTTAAGCTGTGAAAATTTGTATTGCATGATTAACATGTGGAGAAAAATGTAATTACTGGCATGTATTTTCATCTGACTCTAAAATCTGTTAGGCAACCTTCCAGTCCCACATTTTGAAATTGAGATTCCTTTGCTACTTTCCAAATAAGTCAAATGTAAAATTGGAAAAAGCTTGTAATGTATTCTGGTAGTCCCTCTGCTGATTATCCTGACAGTGTGATTAATAAAATCACTATGTGATATTACATCATACAGTCTTGGATAACAACTTTTGAAAGAATGCTTCAATCCTACTCGAAAACACCTCTGTGTGACTTATTGTACACCTAATCAGAGAACTTTGCACGGTTTCCTTCCATCCATTCTTGACTGCAAAACCTGCTTGTTGCACTAAAGAAACAGGAAGAACACTGGATTTTGTAAAATACTGGCAGTCAGGCCAACAAGTTCTTTTAATGGACTGGAGTGACACAATGGCAAGTATTTCTTATTCTCCCCGGCAGTTTCTGAGTCACAGAGGGGAAGGGAAGGGCTTTAATGCTGCTGGAGCCGAGGGAAGTCACAGTGGATGTGTCTATGGAGGTGATGAGACATATTCTGTGGCATCCCCACATGTTTTTCTCTTCGCTGATATAGATAGGATTAAGGTTGGGTGATGAAGCAGTTACCTGGTCCCTGGGGATGCTGTTTTCGGAAGAGTCCTGACATCGCGTGGGACACCGACTCAGCAGCATAGTAGCCACACAACGGTACTTGACTCTCACTGTTGAAGCGATTGGTCTGCATTCTGGGTAAAGAGCATCCTGAGTCCAAAATGTCATCAACAGGTACAAAGTCTGTAGCCACAGTCTGCTCCGTGAGTCATGCAGGGGTTTGAGCAGTGATGGGGTTACAGAGCAATGGGCATAGGCAATACTGCAGCTGTCAGTGTCTGAATATCAGAAATTCATTAATCACAAAGTTTGTCTTAATGTGATTGTCCCTGATCTGGGAATGCATTGTTGCCAGCAAGGTCATCAGGATTGCACTTTGACTCCCCATGGAAATAGTCTTTATTACTGTATAATTAATAGGTAAGTTAAATGGCTGAATAAAACAAGGCCTGGCATTAAGTCTGATGCTGTTTTTCTGGCAGCACCTCAGGGCGGTGCTCTCCCTCTCACTGTTCCCAGCATAATTAAATATCATTCAGCCTTTGAAGGACTTCCCAGGTAGGGAGGAAAGAAAAGAGAATGATGGTAGCAGGGAGGATGTAGGGGAAGTAGAACATAGTGAAGGGTCTTAATGTGGCGGAGCAGGGGAAGCAGGGCCAGGATAGGGCCAGCATTTGGGGCAGGTTGATGTGGTTAACACAGGTCCTTCACTTGTAGCTGAGAGCAACTGAGGATCTCTAGTGGTTCAGAAACACAGCAAGTCATGGTATCAGCTGAGGCACGGTAACATACTCTGCATATTTAAAAACAGTTATCCCTTCATCTTTCTGGTACCTTTTTTGCTAGATATACTTGTAAGTGCTAGGAAGGTGTTTCAGAAGGTTGGGGGACCATGTTTTCAGAAGTGGACACTGCTTTCAGATACATAAATTTTAAATGTGTAACCTGAAATACACCAGGACGTAATTTCACAAGGGGTTGTAGCCACAGCTCCTGTTCATTGTACTTTGAATGTTGGCTACGACATTTGTGGAATTTAAACCACAAGTTTACTTTGGATGAGATTCATGAAATCGTTGTTCCCCTGCAAAACTGGTGTCCCTATATAATGGCATTAGGAAAAGCCTTCTAGATTCTGGGTGTAATCTGTGCATTTTATTCAACTCTGAAAGAAAGTAAAAGAAATATTATACTGCAAGAAGAGCATATGATGCTAATTTACAACATCAGAAGTTTGTTCCAGTGGAGTTTACAATTTCTGATTATGGGGCTGTAGTTTATAGAAGTTAAAAAGCATTTTGTAGCTTATGATGTAAGTTAAAAACTACAGCTTTGCAGTTTTCATCAAGGCTCATTGATGATAAAGAGGGTAGAAATTTACTGTTAAGTGAAGGCCTGTGACTAATTCAGGCTTTTTTACCTCTCAGCAGGGATAAAAGGGTAGGCAATGGGTGGCACAGGGTGTATTGAATTAAAAAGTTAAAAATACAGAAGTGAGTGTAGAATGGGCCTTAGGGTAACAATCAGAAAGCATTCAAAGAACAAGTGTGTTGATGAGTTTCCATCTAAAAGGTAGGTACTTTGTAGACAGATAGATTAGATAAGGGATCAAATCCTGGAGCTCATGGATTTAAACTAGCTGAATTTGTAGCCCAGGGGGATTGCCATTCCTTTCGGGGATCCGTTTTGCTGCTGTTCTCCAAATACTACCTCTCATCAATTACACTAAGTATTAATGGCAGTACGTGGCACTCCTAGAAAGGATTTGGTAATAATTTTCTGGTAACTTGCATTTTCTGCAGCTTTGCTGTTGTCGGCCTTCATATATCTGTTTAAAGTACCCAATTTTTACTGCGAGGGTAAGTGCTTACAGCTAAATTGGGGCTGACTGCTGCTGCTGCTAAGGGCGGGATGGCCACAGAGCAGAACGTTGCTGCTTTTGACCTGAAAACCTGCCAAGCGCAATCTCTGCAGGGAGCCACAGCCGAAGGTCTGCAGGACCCCCGAGCACAGCAGTACCACAGCTCTGGCGTATCTGTCTTTGTGCCTTGCTGAGCATGATCCCGAGATGGGGACAAAGGGGCCCTTTACTGGATCTTGCTTTTCTTACTTAGATGCCTTCATTTCAGTGGTCTGACTGAGCATCAGCTAAACGTTGTACAATTTATTCACAATGCTGTGCAGAATAAAGTAGATATACAGTGTATCTGTAGAAAAAAAAAATTGGTGAATCAGTAGCTGGAGAAACACTGTTATTAGGCTGTCAGCTGCTCTCAGCAGAGACTTTCAGATACATGGCACAGCAAACTTCAGCCAAGTGACCTAGAAAGGCATATGCTTTATATAGGTGTCAGCCCACTTCTCAGCAATAATGTATCGCAAGTTAATGGTCGGTGGCTGTGTGCTGACCTCTGATGGGCCTACCCTGCTGCAAACAGATTTCTGCTCTTGCCCCGCCTCTGCTAATAAACAGCACAAGCTCTTACAGCTCACATGCACGGGGAAGGGGTTATTTTGACTGGGACAATTTTTATTTAAGTTGGCCTCTTTCATATCTTTCCATAAAACTATTGAGGCTGAGGCTGCAGTCTGCTGTGCTGACCAGGGTTATAGCTGCCTGTTTCACTGAAGTGTCTTGACTGTCTGTACCCTTCTGCTATCTTCCATACATACCATATGCTTTTCGGCTCATTCACTATCATATTCTGTGTTTGCACTATGCCAGGTCTTGAGATCTGACTTGGATTTCACATGCTACAAGAATACCATTATTACTGTACTCTTCCTTATATAGGAGCTGTTGTAATCATCTCTCTGTTTAAGGCTTCATTTCCAAAGCAACACTGTAATTTAATGCTTTGAAATTAGGCTAATTGAAATGTGGATACCACCAGCTCCTACCTCATGCAATCACTAATCCTGAAGCGCTGCTAGTGATAAAAATGGGGAGGAAAATATTCCAGATATCTTTGGTAGGATATGGATTCTACCACCCCACCACTTCTGTTGGTTTCTAAGCACAACAGCAATTCTTAGATCCTTCAGAAATTCAGACATCGTGGCAAAATCCAGCAGGAACCCACAATTTTTACTAGAATAAGATATTACCAGTCAAAATGCATTGATGGTGTAGGAACTGGGGCCTGCTTTGCCCCCAGCCAACCGTCTGGTGCTTTCAGGATCTCAGTGGGACCCACAGCCATCTGAACATGTGCTTTTTTTCAGAAAAATATTATTTCAAAGACACGAGTGCTCTGGCATGCTATTTTCTGCTGACCTGCTTTGAGTAGTAGGCATGGTTTATCTTGCGCACTCCAGAGGCCCCCTGGAAGGATTATAATGCAATTAATTAACTAAAAGGAATATCATAATGAATAAAGAACAAGATATTGAATTTTCTTTACACGTGCATCTCTTAGCTTCATAGTGTGTGCAATCTGAGTATTCATTTAATGTAATTTTTCTGTGTGTCTCATTTTCCAGATTTCTTCACCTGCCTCCAGAAAGTTCATAATTAAGAAACATAATGAGGCCCACATGTTCATCAGTACTATTGAAAGCTCTCATAATTAATAGCAGGAGAAGGGTGTCACTGTAAGTGCAGATCAAGCAGCAGTGATAGACGGGGCATACATGTTGCCAGCAGATTTTTGGAGATATAGTATCAGTGGTATGGAACAATTTAGAATTCTCTCTGGTGGTTTTGAGGGGAATACATGGTAGCATTTGTAGCTAAGAGCACCAGCCAGAGAAACTCACTTTCCTCTGTAAAGAACGAACGTAATCGATAGTGTAATGCATGCATATATACACATAGATGCATAGAAACACATAGATACCTGTGGACACATATGGAGCTGGGAAATTCCAACATCAAAGACAAACCAGAAGGCACAGAATAAACTTTGACATGAATCCGCTGTGTACTTCTGTTGTTGTTTAGGCAGAATCCGGCTCGTGATTTCTGATCTGACAGGTTACTCATACCTCAGTGCTGGATGGCCTATGTCAGGCCTTCAACCCAAGCTCTTTGATCAGCTTATGTTGATGTTTTCCCCCTTCCCACCCACCCTTACCTTTCTGGGTATCAGTGAGGCTGTAATATTTTTCTTTTTAATTTGACATTTGAGTATTTTCACGTTGACTGTTTTTGTGCTACAAGAATGGATATTTGTGCCTCCTTTTTGGCTTTTTAATTACCTCCCCTGACTCGCCTAACCAGCTTCTTCCTAGCAGATTTATTCCTTATCTGCTAAGAAAGAGGTGATCAAAATTGTGCAGAACAACTCTGTACAAACTAGATTAATATTACACCAAGCTCAAGCTTTCTGTTTTACAAAGGATTTACTTCCACAGCCTTTTGCTTCCTTCCCTTCCCCCCTTCTTCCCAATTATTGTTTGTGGGACAGACAGGCTTGCTGGAAAAAAAACCTATAATCCTGTCCTTCATTGCCCTTTTAAGTTAATTCTCCGTTGTCTGTGAAGGACTGAAGCAAATAGTACTTATATTAAAATCTGTAGCTCTGTGGGTTCTGATGCATTCAGAAATCTGTTCGATGCACAGTCCTGGGAAACCATCATATTGTCCTCCTGGGCATCAACCTTTTGCAGATCTGTTTACTGTTTTTCTTAGAATGGAAACTTAAACAAGAATCAGATGACTTCCTTAGGAAGTTGGGGATCTCTTTATTAATACACTTATAGCCTTTGGGCTGGCCTGTACAGTTCCATAAAAATGTCTGTTCTACTCAGGTGTTTACAATTTCAGGGACATTTTGTGAAATTTCTAAACTGAGAAGCTGATGCAGTCTGAGCAGTACTTGCTGATCTGGTCTTTTTTCATTTGGTTGTATATTTTTTTGGTGGTTCCCCCCCCTGGAAATTTTTAGCTGTGTAGAATGTCACCTGGTTTATTTGCTTCTGGTAAATTAACTGCAAAGGTTTCTGATTTTCAGTCTCTCTTAATCTTTAATACTTTCCTCCTTTGTTTCCTGATTCTTGTGTGCTGATGTTTGATTTTCAGTTATTTTTCAGGTTCACATCTTCTGTGCTTGTCCTTTCAAATTATTTTAAAACTGTTCTTCCAAACTGTCTTTTCTGGGTAGTTACTTAAACACACTTCTGCAGTAGAAGTTCATCTTTTCTTACCTGAAGCCAGATAGCATGGTTTGTTTTTTTCCTCTGATTGTTGGCTGTTGTTCTCTTACCACTGTTTGTGGTGATATTCCTAGCACTGGACTAAAATAAACACTAAAATCAAATCCTTGAGCAGGCTTATAATGGAAGGATTTTTGTTGTCCTCTGTCCTCACGTATTACAGATGAGAACAGATGCTATGATTTGCTCTTTTTAGTAGTAACATGCAAAGGATTATGTTCAGGGTAATATACATTTCCTGGTTGTTTTGTAACAAAATTAAGGGAAAGGGTGGGGAAAGGCCAGTCTACCTCCTCCCACTAATGACTATGTCATACCCGCTGGTACTGGGAAATAGCAAAGATGGAGAGAGGTGGCTGAGCAGAACAGCAAGCTGCAGTGACTGGTACTGTTAGGAAACTGTTCAGTTTTTGGAGAGCTTCCCCATGAAGTACAGTTACCAAAGACCAAGGAATTTTCTTTTTGTGTTTTAGGAAGTTGCTCTGCAACTGTGTTTCACTGATGGAGTGTTCCACTTTTATCTTAATCATACATTCCTTCAGTGCCATGGCACAGGAGTGCACAACTCCCATGACTTGTGATTCGCAGGGGCTTGTGAGTGGCTCAGATGCTGTCCCCTGGCCTGGGCTTCTCTGGGTGACCTGGTCACCCAAAAGCATAGCTGCACAAAGAAGCTAGCTTGCTCCTAGGTGCCTTTGATACCTCACAAAGGAGCAGAGACGTGGCAGAGACAATAAATGTTATCCCTGTCTTATAAATTATTTCCTTTTGCTCTCTGAGATGTGAGGTCTGAGTCTTCTCTCTTGCCTGGATAACTATTTTCGTATAAGTCTTGAAGGTATGTGGCTTGGTTGCCCCTTTTCAAGTGAGTATCATAGCTAGCACCATATAATCCCGTCACATTCCCATAACTGCATCTTCTCAGAAGGCATGGCTTTTCCATCACACCAACGAATTGCCAGTAATGGACCAGGTTAACACCTCAGTTATCTATCCTTAATTAAGATAAAATCCCCAAACCTTGAGTGATTTGGAGCATTAAAAACAAATGAGCCAGAAAAGTTAATTACCAAGAAGGGCATGCTTAGGGTAAGATGGAAGATTGAGTGTGTGTGTGTCTGTGTCGGTTTTGCGTTTTATTTTTTTCCCTAATGGAGGTGATAAGGAGGTTAAGATGAAATTTTGGAGAAGATAGGATGAGAGAGGAAAAGGGCCAAGTGTGGATTTTGTCACTGACATTTTAAGATCAGGGTCTATGAGAAAGGTAACTCTGGCAAGTAATGAAGGGTAGCTTCTCAATATAATGTGGTTGATATATTATTTAAAATATATATAGTTAAACTTTTTGACCCATAATAAAGTTGGAATGTGAAAATGCAAATTTTGGGGCTTTCTCAGTGTTAGATTTTCCATTTGAGGTATTGTGTTTTTAGAAAACAACTATAAAGTGTAATTATAACATCAAGTATATTCTTATGCTAGTTTCCATACTCAACTTATTTGTACATTCCAAAGTAAATGGGTATCATGGGGAATTCTGTATCATCTCTCATGTTTTAAGTTTATTGAGGCTTTTGTTATGTTTTGCTTTCAACTTGTAATTGTGGCCATTTATAATTCATCCTTTGTATGATAATGCATGAGGATAATCCACTAAGAAGTATTCTTCAATTAAACTTGGATGGATGGATGAATGGATGGATGGATGGTGTTTTCTTGCTTCTCTGTAGGATTACTTATAGGATATGCATGAAAAGCAAATGAGTTTATCTAAAATACAGCTAAACCTAATTTAACTAATGTAGTTACTAGCTGCTTCTAACATCTGTGAAAATAATTTCACTCCAGGCTATTTTAATGTCAGCTTGCTTTTTGGGACTAATTGTGAGCACACGATATTCATCATATATCATGTAGAGTAAGAAAGTAAGGACAAGGTATACAGTGTACGTTTGCTTGATATCCTGAAATTACTTACTCTTCAGTTTTGCTTTGTCACTTTCTCCAGTCATATATTTACTGTTTATATAAATAATCTGTGCCTGTGTTTCCTTTGGCTTGGTGTTCCAGAGAGAAAAGGTAACATAATATCTTTACGTGAGAGGAATAATTTTCTTTTCAAGAGGAAAGTAACTCTGCTAAGGTGGATAACAGCGAAAAGCCAATTTTCTGAAAAGACCATAGCCTCTTGCAAGCAGCCCACAGGAATTCTAGTTCAATTTAGTATGAACCGCATAAACACTTGAAGCTGAACTACAGCGATAGTCTGTTTGTGGGTGTGTGCACACTTGTCAAACACTATGTTTGAGTCTTCACTGAACTTTGGATCCAGCGCATGGTGATGGAAACAGGCTGTGTTGGCCCTCTACAAGCATGATTCTTCAGCCAATGAACATGTAAATGTGCCCATTGTGTTAATTTCATGTAAATCATCCAGACATACGATGTAAGTGATGGTGGAAGAGAGTCCATAGAACTCATTGTTTAATAACATGAATTGATCAAGGGCACCACCTTATTGACAGTCAGACCACCTTCTGAAATAACTGCAATAAATCAAAATATAACACCTCTCCTATGTGGTACTTCTGTGTACTGTTACTGTGTGTAGTTTTCCGGTGCTGGAAGTGTGGATTTTGTGCGGTTCTGATTTGAAAAGTAATTCTCTGAAAATTACATAACAAGGCACCATTTTATATCATCTTTTTGCCTCTTGCAAGTGCACAATTTACAAGTAAAGCAATTTATTTATTTTTTTTATGTAGATTTTTTTAACTAGCTACCAGCATACCTGGGACTAAGGACTGAGATCCTCACCATGGGCTGTTAATAGTGCTAAAAGGTCTTCAAGATAAATCATCTTCAGTACCTTCAATATTTGCATGTTTATAACAGATCAGAATTAGTAAGTGGCTCCGTTGACTCAGGAATGAAAAGCTCCAGTTTGTACTGTCTGTATTAGCTCAAGAGGCTTCATGGGACCAAAATACAGTGTTCATTTAATCTCAGTTGCTTGCGTATTGCACTAGTGCACGTGAAATGTAATATGAAGCTGCACCCTAGTTTTGCAGTGGTATTTCTTTAACATTTCCCTACGGAAAGCTCTTGCCTGCCATGTGGCCTGTTAGTTGCCAGTAACTGGGATGGGCTGGTTGCAGCTGGTTCCTACCTGCAAAAGGCAGTGACTTGCATGAAGCTGCTGGTAGAATGGGCGTGCTGGAGGAGTCTAGTAAAGAGACTACAGAAAATTGTAGGATGGTGCAAAAGACAGGGTAAGGACACATGTCTTCCTAGGATTCATGGGGCTGAGCTGTGGTGCAGGGTGCAGTTTGTTGCTGGAGAGAGAGCAGTCATGGTGCTGAATACTTAAAGAGAATGCACCTGTTGAATAAGAACTTTCCCACAGACAATCAGAGTTTTTAAAGGTATTTGGGTGCCAACCTAATCTTGATTTCAGTAAGAGTTAAATGTTTAAATAACACATCTGACACACATTGACGTCTTTGCTGTCTTGCGTGCTACTATTATCTGCATAGGCATCTAAATGGTAGGAAGTGCTGTGCAAATAAAGATACACTGAAAGAGAATATCCTCATTCATTATAAAAATGACCTTTGGAAAATACATGATGTATTAAAAAAAATGCTGTCAAGGTAATATGACCTACTACACCCATGCTAGACACCAATTTAAACAGAAATCCTGGTTAAATTGCATTTTAATACCAATGTCATTTTATTCCTCCTTCTCATGTGTATTTATCAAGCAGTGATGTACAACTGACAGTGCTACTCAATGGCAGATAATTTTGTCGTTAAGCATCAGTGTCCTGGCTAGAATTCCACGTTTTCCATCAATCTTTGTTGTCAGGTTATTATAGATTATCCATGGTTGTTACAGTGTTTCTGTTACTTAATGGCATGTGGTAGATATGACACAATATCTGGTATGACGGTAGACACATGCATTTGTGTTGTGCATTAAACAACACTACGGTCTGACAGTTTAGCTCTCCCAGCATCTGGCATGCAAATGTTACTGGTCAAGATCTTAAATTAATGTGAAGCTATCCTAAGTAGGTGTTCATTTGAATGTCATTACCTTAATTGGTCTGCATAGACTTATGGCAAAATTATTAAGGCTATTGTAATGTTGCAGAGGAGCAGTTGGTTGAACACACTGCTTGTAACCTGTGACTGTAGACTTATTCCTAAGCAATTACAAATGATAGGTAGTTCTGGGAGTTTAGGTAGAAGTATACTGTGGTCCCTCAAAGTACCTGAATTATTGTAATGGCAAATGACCCATAATTTGACAGTTAGTTGTTGGGAGGAAAAAAATGGGGAAGTCTTTTTTTTAATTCACATGAAGATTAAGCTGAATTCTTCAATAAAATGCATTCTCCCCACTCTGTGTGGTAGCACTTGCAAGTTAAACGGACATCTTTGATCCCAAACCACAGTTGTTCTTCTAGTAGCATTTTCTGGATGTTTTCTTAAGGATTTTTCCGAGTTCCTAGGAAACATGAAGTGTTCACTTCAGCTAGTAAACAGATTTTCATTGTTATTTTAAGAATATGAATAACTATATGGTTTAATTAGAATACAAAATATGAAGAAGGGAACTGAAATGCTACTTTATATTATTTTTAACTCTGAATATTCTGTCACTTTTACAGCGTGCAGGGTACAAGCGTGTAGAAGCAGCATTTTGCCTGATGCAAATTCTTTCCAAATGGTTCTTTGAAGGCACGCGAGTGATGGCAATCAACTGTAAATTGATGATCTGCCCTAAATGGCTTTCACATATGAAGAATGCATGGTTGGTCCCATCCTTAATGGATGCTGTTCTTTTTGTACTACAGATTTTACCCATGGACCACTATGTCAAGCTAATATAAATTCAGTTTCAGGGCATGTTCCATCTATAAGTTACAGTCTCTTAAAACTTCAGATTTAAACTTCTACATCAGGCAGGGAGTGAACAGACCTTTTGCCGACAAAGCTTGTGATTGACCAGAGTAGAGCAGCTGTAGCTCTGGGCACGAGAATGTACTTCATGAATCGGGAAGTGAGTCCAGGACACAGATCTCTGAGTATACAACCATTGGGGTTCCCTGTTGACTTAGCTAAAAGCACTGAGCTATTTAATTCTTTACCAAACTTGGGCTTAAAGCCTCAATATTTCACACACACCTGAATTCTGGAATGGTAGATGCAGGTATTCATCTTACCTTCTTGATTGCTTATGGCAGAGAATTTCAGAATGATCCTTTTCTATCTTTTATTTTAGTTTAAATAGATTTAATTTAAAATATTAGGCTTAAATATCCAAAATATTCAGCTGATATCTTATTTTGTCATTCCTGCATATAAATACAGCCTGTAACCGTGAGCTTTTCAGCCTATGTGTTCTGTAGCTGGTAGTCCTTAGTGGCTATAAAGGAGTTGTAATCATGTAAAAAATGTAATTAAGGAATTTTTTTAGAAAAATACATGTACTTTTTTTAGATCGCCCATAATGGCTCCAGTGTGTAAACATGTAATTATGGAGTTTTCTTAAATGCTTACTATTTACTCAATAGGCCGTGAGGGCTACAGAAGGAGCTCTTTATTGCTTTGCAGATCATTGAACTTATAGACGGCATAATAGCTCCTTTGAAGCCAACATGCGCTATTTTAATGTGGGTGCTGTGTGGAGTCCACATGCCCACATCCCATTTTAAAGCGAGAATAGTAAAATTATCTTCTCCTAATAGAAAAAGCAGTTGTTCCACACTATGGGAGGCTTCAAATGTTGTTTTGAAGAACAGAAACCCTTACTGATTTAGGGAGATGGGGTTTAGGTTTTTGTTAGGTGTTTTGTGACTTTTATTTTTCGGCTGTATGACCCAGATCAACATTTCTGCAGCTAAATAATGACTAACAGAATATAGAGCTTCATAAAAGAAAACATTGACATGATTTAACATTTGGGACACGAACAAACCAATTTTAATCTTCGGGAATCTGATGCTGTTAGGCTTTCAAGTGCTGGTATGGGAAAGTTGCCAAGCTGGGGATCAGGAAGGGCAGGAATGGTGTCGAGAGTCTCTTCTGTCTGTTGTTACTGGTAGTAGTCAACAGTGTTTTCCTTCTGTTCAACTTCCCAATTTCAGTCCTGGAGCTGGTGACTGAAGTGCCTGACATGCAGACCACTGAGCCTTTGGGGCTATGCCCATAATAAGCCTAAATAAGTCTCTTTCCAGGACAGAGGTGAACAGGGAGAAGGCAGGAGCAATTTTCTGCATGAATGGGAGAGAAATGCTGTGGAGATACGCAGAAGAAGCAGGGCATCAGGGAGAAGGACCATGTTTGAAGCCCTTGCCAAACTGGAGGGTGAATCTAGCTGGCAGTCTGTGGCAGAGAAGAAAAGCAACCCACAGGTGGTATGGAGACAAGGGTGGGAGGAATGAAATGCCTTGTTAGTTCCTCAGCAATCATAGTATGGTTGATTCTGTGTTCTAAGAGCTAGCAGCAAATATAAGTTAGTTTTGAGAAGCTATTTCTGCAGTAAGAAGAGGAGAAAATGCACAGTATCGAGAAGACCTCAGTAGTGTTCTTGAGCAATGTGGGAACAGAAGATCAAAGCTTCCATTTCATAATTTCATTTGACTTCTGTGATATGTAATTAGCTACATCCAGATGCCTGAGAAATTATGTCTAAAGAGTAAAAGTGATACGAATTCTGAGTCTGACAAGACTAATGAGCTAAAAAGTGGTGCGTATTCTGATGACTGAGAAGAAGGATTTGTTCTTTTCTTCCTTCATAACAGCTTGTGTCTACCAAGTGCCTCAAAGAAAATCAAACTCCATCTCAAAACAAATCTTTTTGCCAGGGAAAAGAGTTGGGTCATTTCAATAAGTATATTGTAAATATCTTAATTTCATGTGCAAGTCTAAATAAAAAAGTTGCTCAGAAATGAGGAATGGATGAGTTTGGATAATAACTGTGCATAAGTGTGAATGCTAGCATTCAAGTTGAAGAATTTAATTAAGATAAAAGTTCTTACGCTGCAGCAGTCTGTTAAGATACTTGAATGAGTGTATTGTGAATGAAGAGTTTGCTGTAATGTCAACATGCATGTCAAAGTTAGATACAGCACCATGAATTAAGAATAACAACACTGTCAAATTTTATGTATGTCTTTCATTTTGTTTTTATGAGGTAGTGTAATGATGTTTTGTTAGCTAATTTGTTGATGTTCTACTGTATACAAAAGGGCCATTAGATGCACCAACATAAAAATATTTCCTATCAGTCATTCACAGAAGAGTTTATTAAAAGGCAACATTGTGATATCTGATTGGTTCGTAATCCAGTCTGTAGTTTGTTACTAGTGGCACTAATTGACATTGACTTGGTAGAGATGAATAATGTTCTCTCTCCTCTCGGCCCTTGAACTGGCTTTTCCAGAACCATGAAATCAGTATACAGGTTGCACTACTTTTACCTTTTATTGAATCTGTTGCACTGATAAATCAGGGCCTTGCAGTCTAGAGCTTTTCAGAATTGCACTCCTTTAAAATACGTAACATAATTAGGTATGTTAGTAAAATGAAAAAGAGACAAAAGAAGGCAACTCCTCCTATTCTCAGCTTGTTTCTTTTTCCCTCAAATGAACTGAAAATTGCTAGGATTGAAAGCGAAAGAGGTAAAAACAATGACATTTTGGTCATCAGACTTCAAAGTCTATATCTCATAGTCTATATCTCGAGATGATGTCCACATTCTGACAAGCCCTGTTACAAAGATTTTGTGGGGAGAGGAGTAAGAAAAAACAAAATCTCCTTTTCGGTAGGAAGTGGCATGTGAAATGGGGCTACATGTTTAAAGGTGACCCATCAAAATAAAAGTACTTACAGCTGCAATGCAGGTGGAAAAAGAGAGTTGTTCTCTGGAAGTGTCTGTCTAGTTCAGACATCTGTCTTAGGTTGAGATGAATGGTCCACAGGATAAACACATTTGTCTCCAGTCACCACAGGCAGGATAGAATTTCTAGTTTTGATAAAAGCATATTATCTATAGAGGTTTGAAGTCAGATGATACTCGTTTCACCATGACTGTGTTACCTAGGAAAGCCTTTGTGCGTCACTTTCAGTGCATTGTTTACTGAATGTATTGCTCAGAAATCTCCATAATCTTGTGTACAGCAACTTTTAGAAATGAATACTGTTGCCGTTTGTAAGGCAAACAAAGACAATCATTGTGTGCTCAGTATAAAGCCTACCGTGTCAATGTAAGCAACATTTCAAAATGCCTCTCAGAAGAACACACATCAGTAGAAAGTGTATGGAAAGCCTTTCATCCTAGCAACTAACATTTTGCTAATCTGTTGTTTATTCCCACAGTGATTCTTCCTTCAACCACATGGATAAAATCATACTCTGTTCCCCATCTCCCAATTCTGTTAATCCCTTTTTGTTTTGTAAGCAGCTCCAATAAAAGAGATAGAGTTGTATTTCCAATACCACTTAAATTAGTCTGTGTTTAGAACTGCTGTTTGGGAAGTCCCTAATAAAAAATAGAGCAAAAAATAACATGTACAGTAAAATCACATTAAAAGTCCTCAGACTGTGCCTAGTTTCAAAATACTCTTGTTTGTAGCATATATAAACACCAAAACCATCTCTGAATTCTTCAGCTATGAAGTTTTGTGTCATTTTACTAAGGAGTGTTTTTTCACAGAGGGAGAAAACTTCTCTTAGACATAAAATCTTTACCTCAGCCTCTCGGTGTAGACAGATGAAGTGTCCTCTGCAGTGTACTTCATAAAAAAAATATAGTGTCATGGGAAAAGTCCAGCTTCTAGGAAACACGGGCGGCCTGGGAAGCGCCAGGATATTGGACAGCACCCAAAGGAGAGCTGGGGCCGGAGCTCTCCTCAGGTGGGATGGTCATCCCAGGCCACAGGGGACCACAGGAAAACGCTGAAGGTCTGTAGGTAGAGCTGCACGTTGAGAGTGATTCAGTCAGACTGAGGTGGTGGGGAGAAAGGCTGTCATTAAGCACGCCAAATAGTCCATGTCGTGTAAGCTGGGCACATGTACTGAGATTCCTTCTTCCTGTTTGTACTTCCTCCTGCCTCCACCCCGTTTTCCTTCATTCCTTCTCCCACTTCTAGGGAGGAGTGGAGGATGGATTGGAGGAAGAGGTTGGGGAGGGTCAGTCAGTTCACAGAGAGCTGAGATTCAGCATCTCAGTGCAGTCACTACATTTTATTCAGCTGAAGCCGGGAGAGCTTTTCTTCCCTGGGCTATGCACAAAGATTCACGGTGGTGATACTGTTTCCATTTCTGCCTTATCCCTGAACTCATGGGCTTCCTTATATAAAGTTGTTGGTGTTCATTCTTATTTTACTTTAAGCACTACGGAGCACTACTTTATTCTTTCTCTGATTCATCCTTGCCTTTCCAGGCCTACTGATTTTGGAAATGGCAGCATGCTACTGAGCTCCAGCCATACGTCAGATATGTTTCTCTGTGCTCATGACTTACAAGCCTGTGACTTGCCCAGAGTTGCCAAGGAGCTAATTATATCAAGTCATCATTTCCTCTGGGGTATAATTCTCATCAGCGCATACTAACATTTTTATGAACTTACTGAAAAGCCACGACAAAGAAATCTGAACCTGTTCACGGAATAGCGCGATTAAATCCAGTTGCCAGTAAATAACAAAAAATTGTAATCAGCCTCTTCAGGTGCCTTAAGAGTCTCGAGGAAAATGACGTACAGTAAGGATTCACTAAAAAAGAGAAAGAGTTGGGCTTCCAGTCATATTTGGAAGGCATTTTGGAACTTCCATTAATGGTATTAATGGGTCTCATTATCAGCTGCAAAACTAGGAATGCGGTTTGCTGCACTGAGGAAAAAATAGTGATTAATACGTTGTAGAAAAAGTTAGTCCCTTGTCTGAGTATTAGCCTAGGAATGAAAAAAAGAGACATTTGCAAAATGTTGTTTTTGTTTTTATAAACCAGGCTATCTGAATGAACATCATCCAGGCTGGCAGTTATGTGTCCCAGTTTATTTAAAGGTAGATTAGTTGCCAGTAGTTTCTTATGGCACTTTTGTCACTCTGAGTTTAACTTAGTGGTCCAGATCCTCTGGGACATTTTAGCTCTAATGACAGGAAGGTCTAGGATACAGTATCATCCAAGCCAGTTGTGAATTTCCTGCAATGTGCCCAGCACCGCTCACTGACTAGGCAATAAGATACGGTTTTGGGCGTACCAGCAATAAATCGACACAAGACGTTTTCTGTCAGAATGGTTTTTCAGAAAAGATAGTGCTTCATCAGAATTCCAGTTTGGGTGAAATTTGGAAAGTGAACCATATACAAGCACCCACACTCTCTTACCCAGGTGCGTCTTCCTGGGATAGCTGGTGTTGAAATACCTCTATAGGAGATGAAACTCAGGTTAGTGTCTCTGTTATGCTTGCTTTAAAACTTGGTCTCCCAGGTCTCATGGAAGTGTTCAGATCTCAAGACTATTTGCTGTTCAGTATTGTTGCCTTAGCTTGTTTTAAGATTTTCTTTAGTTCCAGTGCTGAATGTAGAAAGATTTTGAAACCTTGATATTTTTGTGGGAATAAAGCTCTGCTTCTTTCCCAATTCTGTATTTGCCAGCTGGTGTACAGCAGAGTGGTCCCAAAGCTGTACATGTGACTTGCCAGTTGAAAAGCCAGTACAGATTTCAGCAGTCCATCCCTTCTCCTGTGCAACCTGGATCCTGGAGATCGAACAGGATCTCCGCCAACGCTGTTACTAATGCTCTTGAAAAGGCATACATATTGTTAACTGTGTTTTGAGATTGTATGAGACTGGAAGGAATTGTAATCACTACTGAGGGAAAGAAAATTATTTAAAAAAAAAAGAAGAAAAAGCGATGGTGTCATCATTCAATTTGATGTGGAACAGCAATTTGGTTTTGAGCAATATACCTAGAATAGTTGTCACATCCTGGCTCAGGAAGGTGACAGTTCAGTTTTACATATGGATTATCGGGGCATGGGAACGTTTGACAAGGCTGCTTAATTAATTGGTATATTTTAACAAGCTTGTCAGGGAACTCCGAAGCTTGGAGTGGGGAGAGGTTGCAGAATAGTGAACTTGTGACATAAAAACTTGTACAAAGTTACTGACCAGCACACAGGACCTTTCTCCAGGTTTTGGCACCTGAGAAATTTGTAAACATTCTGATGCAGTGTCAGTGTTTTTGTTGGTTTTTTATTTTAGTTTTGTTTTTTGTTTTTTTTTTAATGGGCTTGATCTTCCATTAGAAGTGGAACCATTACAATTAATGAGCCACATAAATTTACCACTAATATGCATTCTGGTCTGCATTTTCTTAGCAAAATTCCTGCCATTAAACAGGAATGAGTTTTGTCCTTACGCTTTTTCAAGCAGGATTTGGGTGACTCATAGGCTTTGTAGTGTTCGTATGCATGACTTAATTTCACCTCCAGCAGAGAACAAAGCATAAGTTAGATAGCTAGGTGACCTAAACAGGAGCATATGGAAACATTGTTCTGTAAATTTTAAGTTGGGTTCTTAGTCTCCAGGTTGGCAGAGGTGCAGATTATCGTATGCAGAAGACAGCTACAAAGGAACTGGGCAGCTCCTGTTAGAAACAGATGGTTGATCATGCCAGAATGTATTTTTTGAAGACCCTTTATTCAGTTAAATCTCTTGTTTTCTCTGTCTTCGCTCCAAAATATCTACAATAGAATCTATGAAGAAGTCGACAGGTTTTTGTTTTTTGTTTTGTTTTTTTTTTTCCCTTTTCTTGTATTTCTGTCATATCAATCATGAATCTCAGGAATCTAACTAAAATAAAAACAAGGCATCATATGATTCTAGTGGAAGATGAAAACTTCCATTCTCTTCTTCAATTTTAAAGTTTATGTTCCTTTCACTTGGTAGACCTCTGATCCTTTCAAGTGTTTCAGAATTTGACAATAAACCCATTTACCTGCAGGGAAAGGAAAAAAAAAAACCCAAACTCCCAAGACTTTAGCTCCTTATGTGACATAAAACTTAACAGAAAGGTTCCATTAACCTGACCCAGGCTGCTCTTTAATAGACTATAGTTGATCCACCCTATCCAAAAGACATTAGCGTGCCCAGTGTCTGGAAACACCATCTTCTGCTTTTAGGAAGGTTATTGTAGCAGTTGTTAGGTATTTTCTATTGAAAGAAAAGTATTACATTTTAAAATCTTTTCATCTAAACAAGCTGCCAGTAGTCATAGAAGGGTTTCGCCCTCTTCCTCAACTCTCTCCATCTCTGTAATTAGAACTGGGTTTGAAAACTAAATGATTGGCTTTGGCATTTGTGTCAAATCACAGGAGGAATAAGGTAAAATAATTTTATCCTGCCAAGAAACATTGTCTCAAAAACAGTAGACAGCTAATGAAGTGCCGGTTAGTCTGCTCAAACTGGGAGTCGGGTGAAATTCTTGAGCCACGTAAAGTCACATTTGGTGATTGCTGAGCTTAACACTGCTGTGGGAATTATGGCATGAGTCTCAGCAAGAAGGTCAGGTGGACACTACTGTGGCAGACTCTGGGTCAGGAGGCAAAGGGATCTGTAAGAAAAGGATCTCTCTGGAACAAATATGGACTTACGAAGAAAGCATGGGTTTATATATCCAAACAGCTGACAACTGTTACAGAAGACACAGGTGGGAAGAAACCTGTACCTTATTACTGATATTGAATATCCTATAAGAAAATGCTGCTCTTTTAAAAGAGAAGTAGAAGGAAACACTTTAAACTGCTGTATTACTCAGAGCTAAAATCAGCTAATGAGATATCATATGTATTATGCTCCTTGTTTAATTAAAATCTCATAGCAAGTTGTGTAACTTGGCAAGAGAATTTGTCCTAAATGGAAGGAAAGATTATCTTATAATTGTTATTAAAAAAAAGTTTAAATAAATGAAGGGTATGTCCAGGGACTGTGCAACATACATAGACTGTTGCAGTGAAGAGGATATACAAGGTATACTTAGAACAGTTGTACGCAAGTCAACAAAGGCATGCCTTTCTTCCTCACGCTCCAGAGATTTTTGTCTGCTCTGGATAAACCCGAGCTAGTGTTTATGCATTGCTGTAAGCATGCGAGGGACTAAATGTCATTTTTGGGAAATACTACAACCAGAATGAGACATTAAATAAAAAACAGGCTACAAAGGCATTTGCAGTAGGAAAATAAGACAGTGAAACGTCTCATCTTATGAAGACAAGGAAAGTGGATTTAACAAACAGAGTGAGTTACTTCTCATTCCCCAAAAAGAGTGGTCCTTCTGTGAAGAGATAGCACCCCATTGCATTTGCAGAGGGATTTTATATCACCAAGGGATTAAAAAAGGGTCAAATCCACTAAAGCAGCAATGCTATAGATTAAGACTACATTTCCTTTTCTCTTCACATATTTGAAGTAATTGCTTGGAATAGATTTTTTTTTGAGAGCTCAATATATTAAATATAACCCCCCCTACACCTTAATAACATAAAAACTATGACACAAACAATGCAATAATACAAATCTTATCTTTTTAATGCCTCTCATCTTATTATCTGAACACAGCAGTGAAATGAAAAATAAAGTTCAGATGTGTTAAACAGGGAATGGTTCAAAGGATATGGCATGCATGTGCCGACAAACACGCACTCTTCACGGTCTGTGATGTATATATTTTAAGACATGCTCTTGAACCAGCTGGAAAAGTTCCAACACACTTTTGGTGGATTGCAAACTTTACTGTTAGACTTTTCACTGGGAATTTTGTTACATTAAAAAAAATGGGGGTTTCCATTTGGTATTTCAGTAGGAACTGACTAAATGGGCGTAAAGTATTAAGCATACAATCAAAGTGCTAAAGGGCTTCTGTGTAGTCAATAACTGTGCCTGTTAGCTTCTTGTCAGGAAAAAATGGTGCAGAAATGCTTATTATTTTTTCCAGTTTTGGAGTAAAGCTTGTTTTTAAAGTAGCTTAGGATTTTTGTTCAATTAATCTATCACAGATATTAACACAGGGTCTCAGTTATGCTTCTTGGTTAATTACTGCTTCAAAATGGGCAAGTGATGAGCAAAAATATCTTTGTGCTTAATCCTAAGAGATGATTTTGCAATAAATGTAATTTTTCTGTGACAGTGCAATACATATCTTTTAAAAGCTACTGTGATAAATACTTTCTGTGGCCTTTCTGTAAATGTCCCTTCTTTTAATTTTTGGCAATCTTTTTCAGCAGTGATTTAAACAGAACTTTAACTACCAAGCAGAACTGGTTAAATTGAAACCTCCCAGAGGTGTCTGTGAGTTCATATTTTCTCTGCAAAATACTGTGCTTGAATCCCTACAGATCCTTTAGCTTTCATCCTACTGAACTGAAGCAAATAGGAACTATATATTCTGGCTTCCAAGACAAATCAGCAGAATATCTCTGTAGTTCCATGCTCTGTAGCTCCTAAGATCTTCTCACAGCTTTCTAATTCTTCTAATAGGATATAACTAATTTTTTTGGGGGCAGCATTACACTGAAAGTAGGTAAATGCAGATTTAGAAATGGAAGCCACTGCGCAGAAGTACGTCATTATAAATGTGTAACAAATCTTCATTTTTGCCATGCCCTGTTTGTTTTCATAGCTGTCAGTGCCTCTTCCTTTTCTTCCCCATATATAATACAGTAACTTGACTTAGATTCATGCACAGAAATCAGTCTCTACTGTTAATTTCTCTCACATATACTTCCACCTGTTTGTGGATATGTGAATTTGAGAGTTTGACTTTCGTAAAATTTTGCTTGTAACATGCATTAGCAATCCATTAGCCTTAATCATTTGTTTAGCCCAAAATGGGTTTCCATTAGCACCCTTGTGGAAACTAAAATGGA
Organism: Phalacrocorax aristotelis; assembly: GCF_949628215.1. Classification (NCBI taxonomy): domain Eukaryota; kingdom Metazoa; phylum Chordata; class Aves; order Suliformes; family Phalacrocoracidae; genus Phalacrocorax; species Phalacrocorax aristotelis. The sequence continues at coordinate 58,102,123 of NC_134278.1, forward strand.
AAAATTATTTGCTCATGAAAGGCAGAAAAGGAGAAATTCAGAGAGATGAGTGCTTTCCTGATCTGCATATCTTTCTGATCAGCCAGCTGGAAAATAGGTCTAAAATAAGCATGGTCATTGAAAAAATCAGGAACGCAGACTACTCATGCTGTTTTCCCATAAGACTCTGTAGAAGTTTCATTCTTTGATTCCAAAATTATTTATTGTAGAACTGTAGATATTCATGACACGAAAGACATTATTTGGTAGCAAGTCATCCACTCTAACTCTCTAGCAACATAGTTATTCTTTCACAGTCAATATGATGGTTGAAGGTGAATCAAAAATGTCCTTTAAGACAAGGAGGATTTACCAGTCTTTCAAAGGAGGGTTTGGATTTTTTTTCCACTTCATTTTCAGTCATTGCTTTTTTTTTTTTTTTTTTGGTCCTGTTATGTAAAATGCACCAGTATCAAGGAGTTCACACACAAGGAAGGGAAAACGTCTACGCTCAGGTATACCATAGCTGAATCGTTTTACCTTCGAAGGTCTATTATATTATGATATCTAACCTTTTCCTTTTTTCCTTAGCTTAATTTCATGTTCTTATTTCTTATTAAGCATCCTTTGTCAGGACTAGTCAGTGTACTTAACCTGTGTACTCGTTTTTCTCTATAAGGTATATTTGAATGCATTTGTAATAGTCTTTAAGTTTACATCAGGAGTGTGCTTTTGAAGTGAATATCCTGTTCATTCCCAACTTCAGGGCTATGGTTCTGAATGAGGATTTCAACTGGATCCTATTTGGATCAAACTAAACCAGGATTTTGAGGAACAGACCTCACGTGATCTTGTTACAAACGCAAACTCAGGCCTTGGAACAGGATTAGGGCTAGCTGAAAGTAGAAAACCTCTCAGATGTGTGGGCGTCAGGTCCTCAGCACTAACTCTTTTGCTCAGCAAATCTGCTCCTAGTCTTCACTAGTGTATATGGAGGCTGTTAGTCCTGATTTCAGTCACACTACACCTAATGATGTCTTACGCAGAAGGATTTGTTCTTAGAGATTATACCTCTGAGTGTTGTGTCTGGATTTCTGAATATCCCAAGTTAACAGATATAAAATGTTCTTTTAGTTTTCTTGTCTATCTCATAAACATTTTCAGTTTCTTCCCTGTGTTCTTACCACTGTTATCTTTTTCTGTGTATGTTATAACTCTCCATGGTATTATAGGTGCATTTTTTGTAAGGAGAAAGATTGCTGGGCTATATCATGATATTGTCAAGGATCTATAGGTACTGTTGCTATCCCCTTCTTTAAGTCATTTTACACTTTTTTCTCATTTGTCTTTCATTAATATTCTTAACATTCCTACTGTAGGCTAGAACTGAGACTCAAGGAAATTTCAGTTGAGGTCAGGCTGTACCATGGATCTTGTGGATGACCTTGGCCATATCATTCACTGTCTGTATGGCTGTTTCTGAATCTCTGAGAGAAAGAAATAGTTTTTGCCCAAATTTATTAAGTTTTGAGATGTATAAATTAAAGAGTGGGCAAAACCTAGATGTCTTAATTTCTAGTGATTTTCAGCCACCTTGTTGAATATATTATTCTCTTAAAATGTAAGAAGTTGATGTTTTATAGTATCCTGAACAAATGCATAACATTTATTTATCTCACTCCTCTAATTTTTATTTTTGTCTTTCTCTGTGAGGATGGATTAGAGATATTATGTTGTCAGAGAGCAGTTCTCATAAGGCTTCAAAGAATAATATAAGACATTGGTATCATACAATAAAATTGTCTGGAAGAGGATTTGCTACTTTACTGAAAGAAATCGAACTGGATGCTTCTTGGTCAGCAGGCTTTCCCTTTCTCCATTACCTCCAAGGGAGAGAGAGAAGTATGTAGGTAGAAATGGCAGAATCATGGTAAACACATTGTCATCTATGTGAGTATTTCCTGTGGGTTGTTTTGGGTGTGGTTTTTTCTTTTTTTTTCTTTTTTCTTTTTTTAATGCATACTCTGTGAATAGAGTATTTAACATAAATACTTGCCTTTATCTCTGTGGTGAAGGTGGAGCTGACTGAAAATGTTACATAATTTAGGCAATGCTGAAATAAAGCAGCTGACAATGGCAGAAACAAAAGCAGCCTTTTTTTCCAGGCAAAATTGCTGGTACTGAAATAACATTTCAACAATAAAACATAAAAGTGATACACAGTGGGAGATCATTAAAAAGTATCCTGTCACTTGAATCAGACCATGTATTGTAATGCAGATTATATTGATTTGCTGCAAGTTTCGGATTGAAACTAGAGTTTCCCCCAAGTGAGTACAGGTACTAAATCTCTTTGAATTATGGTGGCAAGCAGCAGGATAGTTGGTATGTCGTCTCTCTTACCAAAAACTTGATATCAGAAGGTTATTAGCAGGAGGTTTTCAGACTTATTTCTGAAAGCTCAATAAATTATTAACCAACTGTATTCATACTATTTGCAGTGGTGCCGATGGATAGTTTTTTTTAAAAAAGAGCAGTGCTGTGCTGTGCCTTTATTTTCATTGTAAAGTAGAATATTATTGATGTTGTTCTTTTCACAGATTAAGAGACATTATCTCAGGTAGAGGCAAGATACCCTTTCCCAAGACCTCAGTTCAAATCTTCCACATTTTAGTTCTCTGCAATTACCAAAGCTGTAAGAACATTCCTTGTTGCTTTTTGAAAATGTCCTAACTTTATCAGTTTTACCTTTTGTAGATACTGTATCCCACATCCTCAAAGGATGTGAGCAGGAATAGGAAAAGCCATTAACAGAAAGGCATGCTAAGACTATAGATGAGGCTGCTGGAATTATCCTCTCAAATGATCCTCTGTGACATTTAAAAGTATCAGATGCGATAGCAAACTTCTTAGAGTTAATCTGATTGGTCTGCATCATGCAAAATAGAGGTTTCCTCCCATTTAGATGCGATGATCTCGCATTCATGTCCTGCCAGCTGAAGCCCATGGCAGTACAGCCTGTCCCAGTTTCCACGACGAGTCACAAAAAGTTCTGTGGGAACATACACGGTGGCTAATGTTCTGCTTTGAGTAGCTGAGGGACAAATGACTGAGTAAATCTACTTCTGCAGGATGCCAGTAGCAAGAGGCCTGATTCAGTTACATTAAGGTCTCTGTAGGTTACCCTACTGGTATGAAGAAACCTGAAGGTCACAGAAACGAGCCTGGTGTGCAAGTAGTAGTCTACAGCCAGAGCAGAGAGCATAGTACTGCGTGTGTGTGCTTACGGCTCCTAAAGGGTGAGATCCATCAAAGACTGAAGTTAGGGAAGGGGAAGTAATTTAAAAAAGAATGAAACTAGGACTGTACTGGGTGCCACTTTTGCAGCCTCTGACAAGAAGAGGTTGGTTGTTGAGGAGGACCACAGCAAGCACAGCTTCAGGCAGAGCAGCCTCAACTCCCACTGACTGTTGCTGCCGAGGACATAGTCTCATAGTCTCAGCCTGTGTCGGAGAGCTGGAGTACAAAGTATTGGTGATTCAATGCTCATCTTGTCTCCTCAGCTCTTTCCTCTGTTGCAAAAATTGCATATCTGAGAGCTGGGACTAGGGAGAGGAATAAGATCAGAATTGCTCAGTAGCTGGTGGTGATACCTTTGAGGATCACACCACCAGTACTAAAAACTACTGTAGATTTTTATCACTTTTCAAAGAAACTGCATTCAATTTCTGCTTTGCCTTGATGTATCATATCAGATCTGTCAGATACTGTTTCACATTAGATCTGGCTTTGAAAATATTATTTTACCATTTCTTTCCCTGAAAGACTTTCCAACTAAAGTGAAGGAGTATGTTGTGATCTTTTTTTTTAAGCTTGATTTAGTACTCTGGAGCAGGCTCTCTCTGTATTCATATATTATTGCTGTTACTGAATTTAGCCCTCATGGAAGAATAGCCTTTCAGGCTGTGTGTCCCTGTTGCAGAAGAGATACGACATGAGCATCTGCTTTCCTTCCCTAGCATTACTCTGTCAGCATGTTCACCTTCCATCTCAAGGAGCCCTCCTTAATCATGAATAACAGTTCTTTCTCAGAGATCTGTTTCATCTTGGGCCTTTTTGCTGTGCCTGTTGTGGTGGTATAAAGTTGTAGAGGTGGGATTTTTCTTGTGGCATTTTCTTAATTGGGTTTTGGTGCTATCTTGTGCAAACAAACTAATGAATATGGAACATGGTACAGGCAGTTCAAATCATCCTACAACCTTAAGTAGCCAATTTCTGTCAGTTTCTGAAAAAATAATACCTCTTTATAATTTTGGAAGGATTTCTTACACTAAAAACGTTGCTGAGCTGTACCCCATATTGTGCCAGAACTTCAGCTGAATGGGTGTTTCTTTGTACTAATACGGTAATTTTGCATAATTTGTGGGTTTCTAAAGGGAAGGAGGGGATATGTCTGACCAGGTGCAAGTCTGAAAGCCTTTCAACATTGTTAAATTACTAGTATTTCAGTACAGGTTACTGAACATTGATTGAAAGGAAGTTCAAAAGGATTACAGGAAGAACAAAATCTAAATTGAGGACCTTAAGGTAATAGGTTTGTTCTTAACAGGTGTAGATTTTTGTGGCTATAATGACGTGCATGAGGTTACACCTTTATAAAGCTTTTTGTGTGAAAAGCTTTTCCTCTTAGATTATGCAGTTTCCTGCAAACAGGACTATTTGAAAATGAGCATTCATGATTTTGACTTGTCTTCTCATATGTGATATACTGTGTCCCTGTTTGTTTCACATTGTTTTTATTTTCTCTGATGTTCAAAATCTGCTAGATAAATATTCTAGTTCTTGCCTGTTTTTTAGTAGATCAGTGTCTTTACCAAATGTTAGATTTTCAGCACACTATGGGATCGTGCCAAAAGTAATCATTGCCTTTTTCAGTGTTTGGATCCTGGATTTCAATTAATTGCTGTTATGTTATTTATTACTGTCTTTTAGAGGACTTAGTAATACATTTGTACCATGCCATAGCATTCTGGAGTAGAGCTAAATTAATGGCAAATTCATGGGAGAGAGCTAACTGGCAAGAGAGCTAACTGGCAAGAGAAACCACTGAATTTATCAGTCTGAACTACAGTTTAGGAAGGACTGTTCAATGTGGAGTTCATACGTAGACTTAGACGTGCCAGTAGAACAAATGGCATTAGGGATTTTTGTTCAGTAATTCTCTGATGTTTAAAAAGGTCAGCTTGATCTGCACAGTTGCAAGATATGAATTCATTTCTGTAATCAATGTATTTTTTGTTTCAAGCTCTCAACCCTGATATTGTAGAACTGCTCTGAGACAGAAAATCATATTTCCTGAAACATATTCCTATCAACAGGGGTCACATTTGCCTCCTTTTCAGACATATAAACTGAGATTCTTTTCACCCAGTAAATGCTAAAAGCTAGTCATTTCACCCAAAGTGACTCACTCTCTTTACCCAATGGAGAGAAACAGCTACATCAAGGAAAGGCAAATGTCTTGCATCCTTACAATGAAATGAAGCACCCTTCAGAGGTGCCTGTTTCTCTCCATTGATTATAGAAGATCCTAGTCTAGAGCACAGCTAGTCTTAGCTAACCCATCAATGCCTAACTTTGGCAGAATGATTGTACTCTGGATCCTTACTTCCAAGTTCATAATTTGTCATTGAAGCTTCTCAGAAGAGCTGAACGATGCAACCAAATTGTTTGTTAAAAAATACTAAAAACCATTCACCCAGGAACTGAAAAGATTTTTCTTAGCTGGAAGTTAGGCATGTCTGCCATTTAAACTCTTCCTGAAAAATGTATGATTAAGCTCTGGGCTCTGGAAGATGTCTTTGACAAACGACATTCTTGAATCATAAGAGCTACCAAAGTGAGAGAACTGAAAGGAAGGTGTATTGGGTTTGTGTGGCAAGGTTTTGGTAGCAGGAGAGCTACAGGGGTGGTTTCTGTGAGAAGCTGCTAGAAGCTTCCCCCATGTCCAACAGAGCTGATGCCAGCTGGCTGCAAGACGGACGTGCTGCTGGCCAAGGCTCAGCCCATCAGCCACGGTGGTAGTACCTCTGGGATAACATATTTAAGAAGGGGGGAAAACTGGGCAACTTGCAGCCAGAGAGAGGAGTGAGAATGTGGGAGAGGAACAACCCTGCAGACACCAAGGTCAGTGAAGGAGGGGGAGGAGGTGCTCCAGGTGCCAGAGCAGAGATTCCCTTGCAGCCCGTGGTGAAGCCCATGGTGAGGCAGGCTGTCCCCCTGCAGCCCATGGAGGTTAACGGTGGAGCAGATATCCACCTGCAGCCCATGGAGGACCCCATGCCAGAGCAGGTGGATGCCCACAGGAGGCTGTGACACCGTGGGAAGTCCATGCTGGAGCAGGCTCCTGGAAGGACCTGTGGAGAGAGAAGCCCACGCTGGAGCAGGTTTGCTTGGCAGGACTTGTGACCCCATGGTGAACCACAGTGGAGCAGTCAGTTCGTGAAGCACTGCACCCCATGGAAGGGACCCATGCTGGAGCAGTTTGTGAAGAACTGCAGCCTGTGGGAAGGACTCACACTGGAGCAGTTTGTGAAGAACTGCAGCCTGTGGGAAGGACTCACACTGGAGAAGTTTGTGGAGGACTGTTTCTTGTGGGAGGGACCCCACGCTGGAGCAGGGGAAGAGTGTGAGGAGTCTTTCTCCCCCTGAGGAGGAAGGAGTGGCAGAGGCAATGTTCGATGAACTGACCACAATCCCCTTTCCCTGTCCCCTTGCCCTGCTGCAGGGTAAGAAGGTAGAGAAAACTGGGAGTAAAGTTAAGCCTGGGAAGAAGGGAGGGGTGGGGGAGGTGTTTTTAAGATTTAGTTTTATTTCTCATTACTTTACTCTGATTTGATTGGTAATAAATTAAACCAATTTCCCCAAGTCGTGTCTGTTTTGCCCATGACAGTGTTTGGTGAGTGATCTCTCCCTGTCCTTACCTTGGCCTACAAGCCTTTCATTATATTTTCTCTCCTCTGTCCAGCTGAGGAGGGGGAGTGACAGAGCGGCTTTGGTGGGTACCTGACATACAGCCAGGGTCAACCCACCACAGAAGGGGTAAAGGAAGACCTGAAAACTTAATGTGAGTTAGCTGTTGGGTCAGTTGGTTAGATTCAAGAGAGATACAGGGAGCCTTCGTAGGCTGGAAACCCACACAATAAAAAGGAAAGACAAAACCAGCCAGTGCAGTCACAGTGGCATATCTCGTTTATTAATGACCCTTTAATAAAAGATTCTGGAAGAGTTTGTAGTCCTTTTATTCTTTCAGTTTGGCATGTTAACTGGCAAAGCTTTAAGTAATGGTTTTGCACTCAACAGAAGTCTTGCTCATGTGATAACCTCCAGTTTTAAAAGGAATATTTTTAATTAATAAAGCAAAAGATACAATTTACCAGGTAAGGGTAGAGGTACTAAAATTTCTTTCTAAAGAGAACGTCTATATTGAGAAAGAAATTAAGCAGCTTCATGTGCACTTGCACATATTTTTGAAAAGGTAGAGGCATGAGAAGTATGAATGCCACAGTACCTTTCCTTTCCTAATGTATTCTGACTGTTAAAATTGTTAGACCCTAAGAAATCCAGGCTTGCTTATTTGTTCACTGTTCTTTTACTTGGGACTCATAAAATAATCTGCATATTGATAAATGGGTAGTGCGTTTTCACAGTTGCTTTCTATAAATAAACAAAGCAGCATTAAAATATGGTAATAGAAGCACCAAAGTTTTACAATGATGCATTTTTCTGCATTCCATATATCTTTTCTTGCAGTAATTGTACACCACATTTCTTAGTTATATAGACAATGAAATCTTTGTTTCTTTATGTTTTGATAGGTCATCATTGTGTTTGTTATTCCAACTATACTGGAAGATTGCCCTTCCAGCATTAACCAAAGGAAGTTTTCCCACTTCTTTCATACTGGAGTTAGTTCTTTGCCTTTTCCTATGCAGAATATACTTTTAATACTGCCAGAAACCAACTGGAAGAATGCCCTCACCTTCAATTCCAAAAAAAGTAAGACCCTCACTATCACCCCCCAAAAAACAAGCAAACAAAAACTCAAACCCCAAAACAATAATTGAGCAAAACCATAGAAAGCCATAGTGTTTTACAGGATTTTAATATTTTAACTTCTGGATTGCTTGTCAGGGGACTGGCATGTTCTGCAGGGGATTTCAGTAGGCAGCCACCACAACCAAAAGTTTAATCGACAACCAAAGAATCAATCTTGTGAACTTCATTTGTGTTTAGAAGGACTTGATATAGAAGATACCCGTGCAACCTTAGGGAATTCTACAGTTTCCCTTGTTGTTTGTTATCCACCGTACAAATACTTTGCAGTTCACCTTCCCGGTCTTGCCAATGTTGTAATGGTGTCAGTAGCAAGGTCAACCAGAATTAAGAATTCAACAGAAAAATTTGGAAAAAACCCCAAGAATTTCTGCATAGCAAAGCAATCCAGCATAACCATATTGGCCAGCTCTGCATGACATGGGCTGGGATGAAGCTTCATGTAATGCTGAAGTATTTCTTGTCTGGTGAGTGGAAGCAGTGTCAGTGCTGCTGTGCATCATCGTCTCAGTTACTAAAAGAGATCTGAAGTGCAACCCTAATTGTAAAATTGTAAAAGCAATGTTAATGCTTTGTGACAATTCTGAAGTTGATTAAATGTTTATTTACTTTACAGGACACACAAAGAAGCGGTGTAAGTGTCTATCATTTATGACAAAGGGCTCAAAAGGTACAGCAGTCGCAGGAAAGCAAGCAAGAGGAGAATGTTAGAGAAAAAAGGCTAAAAAAAATGTCAGCCTACCTCCAGTATTTCCTACTCTTCCTTACAGTTCTCTATTGCTTTCTTTTTCAGCTTTCCAGTAATATCTTCATACTCATACTTATGTAAATTCTACCATTATTTACTTATTCCTTTGTTTTACCCCTAGATCTTTGCTTTTAATGTGCCCTGTTGCAGTACAGATTGCTCAGGTCTGGGAGAGGACTTCAGACATAACAACAGGCAGAATTTGAACTCTCTGAACTGCCTCTTTTATGAAATGTATCACCTATAAAAGAACTAAAGAATATAACAATTGGTTTATTCAGAGGGGATATAACTGGTTCATAGGCACTCTTCTGTGCTCTTCAGAAAGCAGCTGTCAGACTAAATAAAAATACATGATAAAACAATCTCATCTTTTTAATTGATTTTAATCTAGCTGCACCCAGCCATAAAATGCTCCCCATTGATGATATGGCAAATAGTGTGAATGCAATTAGTTAGCAATTCAATGTGCCTTCCAGAAAACAGTCTCCAAATCTTCCTGGAAATAACTTTCTTCTGTCATAATGAACAAAAGTTTTTTCTGAGAAGTATGAAACCACCAAGTTTCAGAAACTCTTCAGGTCTGTATTCTGACAATTTGTATGCTCTTTCTGAAATTAATATGAAAGCTTTAGTGGGTGAGGCAATGGATGCTGGTTTTAAAGTGAAGTAAATAACGGCGGCATAATCTAGCACCTAGTAACTCTTCTGAAAACATTACTGAAGGGAAAATTTATACACCGTGTCTTTATCTTTTGCCAATCCTGGCAAATGGATGATCCTGGAGAGTGTGCTGCAGAACTGTAATAACTCGTTTCACTTTATCTTACAGTTACCATGATTTGAGATAGCCTTCTGTTTGTATTTCTATTTTTGTAACATTTTGTGATCAAAAGGAACAATATGTTACAATTATTCACTAAAAAAAGTCAAACCACAAGTGGCAATCAGTCCATTAGTGTACCGCATGCCATACCTAAGTGATTCTGGAGCATCCTCTGGTAAAGGGGAAAGTCTTCACTGAACTTCTCTACTTCTGATACTGCCAATTATATCAAACTGATTGCACAGATTATTCTTTCAGCACTGAATCCATTACAGGCTGGTTTTAAGCATCCTCAGTCCCTGCCCTCAACCACTGTGCAACCCTGCAGTGGTTTCCTCTGGATCATCCACAGATTATTTGCTGCATGTCTTGCTACATTCAGGAGGGCAAACAAGCACTTTCTAACATACAGCAACAAAACTAAGATCAAAAGACCAAAAGCTATGACTGAAAAGAGCACCGAGGAAAGTCAAGAGTGATTGCCTCTGGTTAGCTTTGTTCTGTTTACCCACCAACCCACTGCCTTCCTTTCTGCGGTACAAATAGCCTTGTCATTGCTGATGACATGGTAAGCAACAGTTTTTAATTTCCAAGCTGGTGCATCTGGATTTAGGTTGTTGGATGACTATTATTACCCTTGTTCCTTTGTTTTTTCACCTGAGCCTCTTTGGTTAATGGGAGTTATATTGAAACACGAAGGCAAAACTGTCATTCACCTGTTGTCAGTGGGAGATAAGTTCCTCCCAAGCTCTTATGGAAGGGTCGAAGGAAATTGTTTCCTTTGGAGTTTTTCTTGTACTGTGATTGTCTCAGGTACTAGTGGCTAATGAAATGGCTCCACAAAATGACCAGAAATGAGTAAAAATCAGACACCCAGTTCTTCTCAGTGTGCGTAAAGATTATGCCCAGTTTTACAGCTAGTTTCCCAGTTCCCATCAGTTTCTAACAGACCAACACCAGTCTGCAGCTGATTCTCCTGGTAAGTAAAAGGCTGATACATCTTGGGCTTCTACAGGACCTTGACTTCTGATTACCTCATTGCTTTTGTGCCAAATTGAGGTACCTGCCTTGTTGTTCAACATGCTTCAGGGGCAGCCTGGCCCTTGAAGTAACCCTGCTGCGTATGTTTTGTTGCCTTGCTCTTTGGTGTGCTTGAAAGTCTGCTGTTACTGAGCCTACCTTGGCTGCAAACCATTTCTTCCCTGCTCTCGTCAGGGGGAAATACCTCTTGATTATTGCTTAATCTCAGTTGATTTGCACTGCAGCATCTTACTCTCTACTGCAACAAGGTTTGAAATTTTTACTGGGAAACCCTTGAGACTTTTTTCATCAATGAGCTTTCACAGCAGAGTGAATCTATTTCGCTTTCTCAGCACCTGCTAAGATTTCTTGAGCCCCTGGTTTTAAAATAATTTACTATTGTTGTATTGAATAAACTACAGACAGTTGTAGTCTATGTGTTTCTACACAGCTGCCATTAGTTCCAGTTGTGGTTGTACATGTAAGGGAAGGTAAGACTTCCCTTAGTTCCCTGAATTTCTCTTTATAGAGGAGAACTGAATGACCTTTATTAATGTGGCAGTATTACACATTTTTCGTTTTCAAGAAGTTTCTTTGAAAGTAGAGTTACAGGCATAATATATTACTGTGACTAGGCATAATGAAATATCACTTTAAGAAAAAATTATTTTTAGTTGTCACCTAATGATCCTTACCTTTAGTTTAAGTACTCTCCATGGAATAACATGAGGTTATTTTTGCCTGAAGGCTATTTCTATTAGATATATGAAAAATACCTGTAATTTATATAAGATAGTTTCTCTCTTTATTAATGATTTTTGCCTATAAGACTTTCAGCACTTTACATCCTTCTTAAATGTATTGGTCCATTTGACATCCCCTGGAAGTCAGATATAATTAAAAAAGTTTGAAAGTGTTTGTTTACTGGAATAATTTTTGAACTGTAGAAAGAATACAGTGCTCATGCTAAAAGAAATACTGATTATGAATCTAATGAGGATTGCATTGCTAAGCGCTTCTGTCTCCTAAAAGGCAAGAAATGGATAGCCACAATATGACATCTTAACACCAGTGGATGAGTGTAACCGACAACTTCCTTTCTCTGAGTTTTGAACTGTTGTTGAAAGCAATGAGATGCTTTGCGTGTTCTGTGTAATGCAACGTCCTTGGTTGGAAAATGAAAATATGGAAACGGAAGATATTCTGAGTCTAAAAGCATAAATTTCCACTTCATATAGTGTGCATTTAAGGGCTCAAAAGAGCCAACTCTTAATGCTTTTTTTTTTTTTTTCCTTTTTAGAGGGGAATAAGATCCCTTCATTAATTCATTTGGGGGTTTCATTTTTTTTTGTTTTGGGTGGTTTGGGGGTTTTTGGTTGTAGGGGTTGGGGTTTTTTTTTTAGATTTCTGTTTTCCCACCCCTGTAGCAATAGGTAATAGATTAAAAAAAGTGCTAATTATTTTATGAAGCAGAGCTCCTACCCTGTCTTGCATGACACTTAGTGCCCATTTAGTGACATGTTTTGTTACCTGTATATACTAGAGTATGTTAGGAAAGAAGATACAATATATGTTTTACATAAGAACTGTTCCTATTCTGCTAATTTTGTAATTTTACACAGAAGAAAAACTTCACTTTCTGAGGACAAGTGAAAGGACTGGAATGTTGATTTTATGGGAGTAACTGCTCTAGTAGAAGACAAATGTATTTGATTTTTAGTAGATTCTAGCAGACTGTATTTATTTTAGATTGATTTGGCACATTAAAAAGCACCCATCCAGGATTGGAAATGCCTTTGACATTTATCAAAAATACAGCCGTACTCTAAGCAATTGTTGATTCTTTCCATAATTATACAGCCTAGGACTCAGCAAAGCATGTATATAACTTTAAGTACACACTTAAATGCTCTGACAGATAGAACAGCTCGGCTACTACATGGCAGTGAGGAAGAATGAAATGGAAAGGTCATGTTCTGTTTTCTGTTTGAGTCATTCTGCCAGGGCAAAGAAACCAGAAATTGGACAAATTTTACTATGTGGATGTGGGACCAGCAGAGCCAGATTTTATTTCACTTTCTTTCAGAACAATGCCAGAGAAATGTGAAGATGCACGTGGCAGGAACTCATCAGCCTGTGACACAACTTATGGCTGTTAAGACATCTGGTGAAAATTAGACCTAATGTGATCTATAAGAGCTTAGGAGCTGATCCTGATCAGGGAGTTGCAAAGAATACCCTTGCCTTAAGCATGGCTCAAACAAATGCAGTGTTACGATACTCAAAGTTAAGAAAATGTGGATCACTTAAGCCTTTTTTTTTTCATTGATTTGATTCATTAGGAAGAGACTGAGCATTCTAGTTAAATTGATGGATACTTGAGACCAGTACTGCTTCCACAGCCTCTGTTCAAGTAGTCTTACTTAGATGAATGGCCCGTTTAAAAAAAAAAAAAAAAAAAAAGGGGGGTGGGTGGGGTGGAATTCCCAGTATGATTCTCTGTAGATCTTGCATATTCTCAGTTACCCACATAAATTTCTCCACTACTTTATGCCTTCAATTTTTACACATATATATAAACACTGGGATGTAGGCCTCTTTCTGAAGAGGAATCACTGCTAACAAAGCTGTAAATGTACTGCTCCTAGCTGAAGCCATCTGCAGGAATAAAGTGAACTACAGGATCTCCTTAATTATCATTTTAAAGGAGAAAAATGTACATAACACTGCTTTAAGTCACAGCTTAAAACAGTGACTCTGGAGTGTAGAAAACTGGCAGCCCTATATTCACTTAACTCTTTAGATCATATCTGAATTCTCAGTAGTTTCCTAGTGATCTCTAAGTAAGATTTCTTATAAGAAATAAGATCACTAGGAAACTACTGAGAATTCGGACATGATTTGATTATTTTATTATATGAATTAAGAAACCTTATTTAGTGGGGAGAGAAACTGAGTAAGTTTTATTAAGAACTCTTTGGTTGGGAAAATAACTGACCTTCTGCTGTGCATTGAAGACAAAAATATTTGTATCACCAGGACTACCTATAGGGGGCTTGTCATCTGAAAAGTGAGGAATCCATAGGTGAATCTCACTCCTAAGGTAATGGAGCCTTCCGGAACATGCTGTCCGCATGGGTGTTGGGTCTCTGGCTCTGACCACTTTTAGTCTAGAACAGGTCAAGGCTGAAGCAGGTGGATTCTGCTGAATGCTAAGCACATGATGTGTTGCAGTGACCCCAAGAATACAGATAAATATGCATCCATGTGGAAGGCTGACAGCTGGTTTGGTGGCTCTAACCAGTTGGTATAGAAAAATAAATAGCCTTCCAATTGAAGAAAAAGAAAAACAGACTCTAGCATCATGCTGTCATCTTACTGATAAATTTTTAGGTCACAGGATCCTACAGCATAGCCATAGTCTTCCTTGATAGAAAGGAACCCCTTTCATTGAGGTACCTTTCTTGACAGTGTGTTTTTAATACAAAGTTTTGCAGGCTTTCAGGAATATATTCAGCTTTAGCCCTTTCAAGGAGGAGGAAATAGTGCAGGCTATCTTCCGTCTGTAATCTCTTCAAGTAAGCTGTGACCAAAAGACAGAAGTGTCTCTCAGAGATCCTTAAATTTCTTTTCTGTGGTGACTTCCTGACTGCAGGCTGCATTACAGTTGATAGGTTCCTATTGTATAATTCTACCTACCCTTCACGCATGCACAAACACAAAAGGATATTGAAATTCCAGCATGATACCTACAAGTTCATTGAAATGGCAGTAACCGATACGTCTAAAATGATAGTGCTAGTAGTTCACATTGGACTGTCAGGTTGCCAGAAATGTTTTCTTAGGAATGAACACAAAGACAAGAACTCAAACAATATATAACTTGTCCAGTATTACTCTATCACATTGATACTAAGCTTCTTTAAAGCATGTGCTGACGTACCTACATACTGCCCTGCCCTCTAACCACATTCAAGCCTTGTATCTAAACCTACTTTCTTTCCAGGATTATTTCGAGAATTTCCTGTAAGCCCCCTTGAGGTTGATGTTTGTACTTTGTTTCGTACTTGCTTTTGTGGTGTTTTTTTTTTTCTCTTTTTTTCTTTTCTCTTTTTTTTCCCCAAAAGATATATTCCTCTATGGGCTGAAGTAATAAGTAAGGTCAAGTAGTCATGACAGAAAAGATCTGTTACTAAGTATTGAAAACAATAAACCATGAAACTAAAGGAGAATATCTTGCCTTTACCATCCTCTCAGAAGAGAGGAGTTTGATAAGGGACAGCCATGGGTAATTTCGAGGGTTGGTCATGATCTACTCATTCAAAAATGTAATATGCAAAAGAATTCACGAAATGGGGCCGGGAGTCCTTCAAGTATTCTATAGTTACAGAAAGATCCGAGTGAGAAACCATTATCTGGCTTTCTATAAAACAACAGTACCTTAAAAATAATGCTGTCCCCAATTGGGATAAAAAGTAAACATTTTTATATTTGGTTCTTGGTTTGAAACTGTTCTTGGTTTGAAATAAAATGAAATAATTCTATATCATTTCAGTTTTGCAAACTATTGCATTGCTGTAGACAGATTTCCCCACTCTCCAAATGTTGTTTTAGATCAAAGACTGAATTTTTCAGTCCAAGAAATAAAATTCTAGGTTTCTTTCTGGAGCTTTGAAGGTCAAAAGCTGTCTTTAAAAAAAATGACCTTTTGTTTAAAAGAAAATGTTTCATAAAAGCACTATGTAGCACCCTGGCTAGATTTGCAAACTTCACTGTTCTGAGATGAAACCATCCTACTTTCATCTTAAATGACACAGTAGACTGACTTGTTCAGAAAACTCTGCCTCAGGTATTGGTACAATACTTTCTTTTGCTAGAAAGATTAAGAGAACAGGTAACAACTCAAGCAGAGAATCTGAGATGCAGAGCAGTAAATACTGGATACCAATAAACAAATCCAGAAAATTAATTGGAGAGAGAAAAACTCTTGTACTAGAAATTTTATATCTTTCGGCTTTTTCAGTTTAATAAATATAGACAGAGCTTCAATAGTATTGATATTAATAAATGGAGACAACCGTGTTCCAGTATGTCAAAAGACTGCGTGTCATTCCCCTCCCCAAATAAGATATTGACAAGAAAGGAGAAAAAAAATGTAGTTTTTTGAAATACCTTGAAATGTTCAGGATACTCCAGGCACTGGACTCCCATTATTCATTTCATGAATAAGCTATTGCCTATGCATGCATTAAAACACAAAATAGAAATAACAGCATAATTCTTACACAGGATAAGGACTAAATAACATAGTAGAAACTGAAACAAAATGAGAGGCTGACTTAGAAGTCTCATGCCAGTGTCAATGCCTATTGCCACATGGGGTAGATTAACACAAAAGTATTTCTTAGCAGTGTGTCTGCTTGCTTTATTTTACCCTTTTCTTTCATCAGTTTGTTTCTTTCTTCCAGTAGTGTGAAGTACTCTTGTAAAGCTGTATCACTTTCTTTTTTACATTATCTGCTGTAGCTGGAAGTTCTTATGAGTAAGAAGTATACATGTTTTCATGGAGTCTCATTGTATAGTAGTTTTCATATGTAGGAGATGTATGGTAATTCCCCTTCTGCAAACTTAGCTCTTTAGATCCTTAAAACAGTCTCTATAAAACAGTCAGATGCAAATACTCCAGAGAGGTGCCTATGTGGAAAAAGCAGACTAGAATTATCCCACGCCGTTACACAGATGTGGCAGTGGCTATATAGCTGCTACCAAATTTTCCACAAACGTGTTTGTGAAAGTTGCAAAACGCGAAAGTAGCTGAGCTCAAGAAGAGGAAGAAGTTCATAATGAACAGCATGAAAGTGGTACAGACACTTCTCATAATGTCTGACAACTTAGTCTCAGTTGATTCTGGTATACATGCTGTGGGAGAGCAGAGATGGCCAGAGCTTTCCTGGAGATCTGGCCACATTTATTCCTTCAGATGAACAACCCCAAAACACTAAAGGTGAGTAGCTCTTGAAACAGACAAAACTCAAGGTTTATTTCTTGAGATGGCTTAAAATAAAGGGTTTGACAGCAGATCTCTCTTACCCCTCCCAGCCCACTGTTTGCACTGAGTGGATCCTGTCCTGCTGTCATTCCAGCAACTTTAATCAGCTTTCTGAGCTGCAACGAATTCTGCATTGTCTCTTCTGAACCTCTGTGAAAGTATCTTTTTTATCATCAGCTCTGAGGTTTGGCTTTGAGCCTGTTCCCTGCTTGTCTTAGGAGTCTCTTAATCTCTGCTTTTGCTGGAGGCTCCTAGCTTGCTGTGTTTCTCGATCATTCTGTGTGCTCTATCCTGCAATCAAACACATCCACTCCAAGACAAGCATCCGCTCCCATCAAGGAGGCTCCACACCCGTTCTCAGCAGAGCATATGCGGTATACGTGCTGCAACTGGCAAATGCATAAACCAGAATGGAAACCTTTCATCAGCCTCCCATTGGCCAACTGAGTGATGGGTTAACATGGCAACACTGCAGGAGGGGTAGCTGTGCGGTGAGTGTGAGGAGCCTGGTGGTACCAGGAGTCAGAGTGTTTAGGAGAACTGTAAGTGGAGTTATAGCCTGCTGTTGTGCCCAACATTTAGGAAGAGGTTGAGAGAGAGATAATAACAACAAGAAATTAAGGAGACAGATCTGAAGGTCTGCTTACTTTCATAATATATGAATATAGTATGAATTGTTTGTGTTAAAGGGTTTTGGCTATCATTCCCTGCAGATTTATTGAGTGTAGGAGGCCAAGTCTCCCATTCAAAGTAATGGTGAATAATGAATGACTGCTTCCAGGTAAATTCTTCCTCCCTCAGATGACAACAGAAAGGACCAGAATGATGTGTAGAGTCTGTCACTTGGTGATATGGTTTTATTAAATAAACAGAAGAGTTCACCTATCTTTTAAAATGTAGCATAATATAAAATAACTGAAAAGAATAAAAATAAAATGTTTCTCAGCTTGATTGCTGATTATCTAGCTCATTTACATTGATAAATGCTTGGGAGGAAAAAAAACACCTGAAAAAAAGTAGAGCCAACCATCACAGAATAAAGTATAGCATGATGAAAAACAAATTTTGAGTGAACAAATTTACAATTGACCAAAGCATAGCTGCCATCTGTCCTTCAAACAAATGAGAATGCAGCTGCTCAATGATGTTACATTAGACTAATGTACCAAGGACTACAAGACTAAATGATGACATCTGAGTCATTTGGCATGTATGAAATAGACATTGAAATAAATCACTGTCCTGGAGCAAATATCTCTTTGAAAACAAATGATCCTGGCTCAGCATTTATTCTTGATCAGTTCCTTCTCCCCACCTCTGTTCCATAGTTGCCCTAATAAATGTGTAGCCACACACTATAAAAAGGCTTGAGTGGACGTGCCCCACATAGGCTGTGTAGATTAAGCGGAGGCACATGATTCGCTAAATGGCAAAGGGACTTAGTGACTTAGTCAAAACCAATAGGAAAGTGCATGGGTCACTTTTAGCCATTTGACAGTTTGGGTTTTGTAATTAGGTCACAGCATTGGAATATTAACGTATTATGGTGAACTTAATTACGTGCAACAGCAAGATTGTAAGGAAAGGATTTTAACTGTAGCTTCTGGATCTGCACTGAGTTCTATAAGCAGAGAAAAGCAGATGATTGATTTCCTTTCTTGTTTCTTTTGTAAAGGAGCCAAAATCATTTTATCCAAAGCCCTTTTTATTTGGATGTATAGACTGCAGATATAATTTTATAATGCTTAGTCCTAATGGATAAGTGGAGGGTGTCTTGTTGAGTGTATGCTTGTATAGTTGGTTTTGCTGCTACATTGCTTTCTGAAAAGCAAATTGAAGTAATTTAAGAGAAAGAAGATGTCACAGAGAGAACCCGACCTGGACTTCACTCAAATACACAAACATTGTGGAGAAGATAAAATCTGTAGTTTGAAAGATCTTGCTTTAAAATGCAAAGCTTTCTCCCACATCGATGTCACCAATGAAGAGCTTATTTCACAGAGGGTTCTGCTTTTAATTGTAGGGCACTACATCAAATTCCAGAAGATAAATGAACATGGAACAGATTTGTACTGGCTCTGTCAATAACTAATCTGACATCAGCAGTTTAGCTCTTGGACAAAGGGATCTTTGAGATCCAGAGAAGATGACAAAAGGGTCTTTTATTTGTGTTTAATTCAAATGTTAAATTTCTATCAGCTCAAGCACTATGCTTTTAATTTAAAAAAAAAAAAAAAAGAAGAAAGAAGAAAGAAAAAAGAAAAAAAGAAAGAAAAGAAGCTGATGTTTGCTTCTTTTCCAGAACGTGCACACATGCTGTTTTACTGAGACCTTTACAAGCTGCTGTTGGCTAGCCATACACTCCTGAGGCTGTTTTATTATTGTTCACCCTTTCTGCAGAAAACAAAATACAGCAACTTATGCCATGACATTTTGTGACATTTCCAGATATGAACATCTGGGAAGTTTAGTGTGACAGTGACAGCAAAGCTGACAATGATTTTCCAGTGCCACGTACAGCCTGGGCATCTGCAGTCATTGCCTTTTCATTTTATGTTCCTCTCCCTCCCTCCCTCCTTCTCCCACCCAAATGCTTAATACAGCCCTTCTCTATTTTGGCCTTGAAGATAGAATAATATCCCACATTTATTTCAAAGCTGTGCGTGGAGCATTGTACATCAAGTGCATCACAAAGCGGTTCAGAGCAAAAGGGAAGTGCATTCCAGCTAGCAAGAGGAAGCACAGCTGCACAAGTTGGTCTAATTGCAGACATCGGGTGGATTTGATCATCAGATGTCTACTCTGCATAAAATGGAAGTTACACAGCTAAACATTAATTACTTCTATTATTGCATTTATATATTGAGATGAAAGGGAAAAAAACCCCAACAACCCATACATCTTGGGTAGTAAGCCAAAGGGATAGAAGGGAAAAAAACAACAACAAAAAATGCCAAACACTGGCTGCATTTAAAATGTAAAATTCTAGTTTGTGTGGTGAAAAGTGCATTGGAGGAAGGTAACGCTTTTGTAAATGAGTCAAACTGCAGCTTTATGCATTTATTAATCACTAATATGGCTAGTTAGTAAAATAATGTAAACAAATCACAGTACAAGGAAACTTTTAAGAAATGTTATCAGGATCATCTCAAATTAAAATGCCATTGATGAACGTTGTTATGGGACAATGTAGGGAGTTAGAGGCAGCAAAAGACAGGGCTGTGTATGTTTGTGTTGCATTTGACCACTGCATCCAACAGCCTGTGTAAAGGAGGAATTTTTGATGTAAAATTATGTTTTGCTTTGACCCAATTGTGTGAGGCTCAAACACTTAGTCAACATGTTGTTACGTCAACTTCATTTTCAACTTAAACTATTTATTTGCCTTTTCTGGTCTCTGAGACAGCTACAGAAATGGTTCTTTGTAAGGAACAGTCTCTCTGTTGCTTTGAGAGCCAATACTGAGTAGCCTTGGTGAAAGCAAAAATTACATAACCTATCTAGTGCGTTGTAGCATTTGCAGCCACAAGACCATGTGAAACCTCAAAACAATTGTAGCAACCAGGCCTTAAAATTACATAGTGTCTTTTAAAGATAATTTCAGAGACTAATGACTCAAATAAATACCTCCCTATATTAAAAAATATTCAAATGGAAGATTCAGTATCCACCTTAAGTTTTATTCTATGAGAACCTCCATTTCAGCACAAGGTGACAGCAAAATAGTTTATATGTAATTATTTTTGTTTGGATTTACTGCAGTCAAACACTGTCCTGTGTTTGGCTGTGTTTAGACACAACAATGACCTTATATGCATTTTTCCTGCCATGAACAACCTTGAAATATTCACAGTGTTGCTTTAAAAAAAAAGTGCTAAAATGAAGAAAAAGGTAAGGTACAAAAGTAAAGAAGTAAAGGAAGGAAGTAATGTCTGTTAGTTGAGTATTTTGTTCATATCGTCTCAGAAAATTTATATTAATTTGTTCAGAATCGCTTTATGGCGAGAACAGAAACAGCCATATTGAGTCCAGTCCGCTATTCTGTCC
Source organism: Phalacrocorax aristotelis (assembly GCF_949628215.1). Classification (NCBI taxonomy): domain Eukaryota; kingdom Metazoa; phylum Chordata; class Aves; order Suliformes; family Phalacrocoracidae; genus Phalacrocorax; species Phalacrocorax aristotelis. Next base: position 58,122,907 of record NC_134278.1, read on the forward strand.
CAGAAAGGACAGTATTCATAGAAACAGTTCAGCTTTGTGGATGGAAAATTATCCTCCTAGTCTTTATTATCAGAGATCCCCTGAAACACAAGATTTCCTCTACCTTGAAAAATACTGCATTTTCCCTGCTGTTGTGAAAATCTGGCTAGTGAGCTCATTTATTAGAATATTCCCTGAAGGCAAATGCTAAAGAAGTGTGGTAGCAGAGTGCAAAGGCCGTAACTTGTCAATTGAAAACAGAACTGGCAGATTGGGCCCACAGAGCAATTCCTTGCTCAGACCAGTGACGCTCCTGGAGGGCAGGCAGAGCTGGAGGATGTTTCTGTGTTGTGTTCTGGCGAGTGACTGCCTGGCCACGAGGCAGCAATGACTTCTGATATCTAGGTGATCTTCTACCTTCCTGTAGAAGTATATAGTGAGTCAGAATGTCTGAGCTTTTTAGACTGTCATTAGCCAGTCGCTGTTTCAGCCTGAGACAATTCTGATTGAAATAAAGTAATTTCCTTACCCAGCTGAATATATTAAAACAAAGGAGATTAATATAATCTTAACTGGAAAGCAGTGTGATGGATCACATTCCATGAAAGGTTTCTCCTTTGCGTGTTCCCCCTTTCCATCCTCCTCCTTCCCCAGCTTACTCTTCATTTGAAACTCTCACATATCTTCCTTTTACTTTTAAGGACCTTTGTGTTATTTTGCTTTGCCACTTTTTATCCTGCTGAAAACCTAAGCAAATTGATAGAGCAAAGCCCAAATACAGTGTCAACAGCCTACAGAGAGGTTTCCTTAGAAGACAGCAGGCAGCAGACTTGTATTTTCTGCTTCACAGTATGGGGATGCAGCAAATACGACCAGCTGTTCCATGGAGAGTTTTGGCACAGTGAAACCATTTTGTGCAATGATGCTCTGGCCTGGCCCCAAACTTTCTTTCTCCCAAGCTTCCTTATGCAGTGTACTGGAGAGCTGAGTTGGCTGGGGAATGCAGTGTCCCTGTTCCCCTCGCCCCAGCCCCTATGCATCTTCTCTACAGTTTGAGCCACCTGTGGAGAAGAAATTTTCTTTCTGTTGCTTTATGTTGCTTTTGGCCCTTGAACACCAGTATCAGCAAACACAAGGTTCTTTGTGTCATTGCCTTGACTGGTGGCTGGTTCACAAAGTTGCATCACCTAAAACACCTACTCTATGTTTTCGGCTTGGCTAAGTGACGCTCTGCTCACCCTGGCCTTCGTTTCCCCCTCTGTGGCAAGAACAGCAATTTCAGCCCTGTTCACTGCAGCTCTCTTTCTTCCATTCCTAGGCATTTCTCCTGATTTTTCACCTTTGTGAGCTAGCAAGTACTTTACAACATATCTAGAGTTGTTACTGCTCTTACAGTGTGTATTTTCCTATCTGTGTTCATGGCTGGAATCTGTTCATAGACACATTTGGTTTTAGTTAAACTCTGAATTAGTTCTGACATAGTTTCTCAGGTTTTTGTGTGAATGTTGCTACACAAACTTGGCTGACTTCCATGTGACTATGTGTTGTAGTCTAACTGAAGACCAGTTTATCCATGTGCATTGATGGAAGTTTAAAAAATCCTGATAATTGATTCTTGCATCTGTTATGGTCCCTGGATATCACCGTAGCAATATGTGGGTATTACAGGTACCCATGGGTGACCAGGCTGTAATGCCACAGGCACAGGCACTGTTTGAAGTCTCTTTAGTTGCCATGTAAGAAGTTGCCATCCTAGGAAGTACCAGTGCAGATGATATACCAGAATTGAATCTGAAAGTTGGAAATTGAATGAAGTAGGAAATACCTCAAGCATTCTGGTGATGGGATCCCAGATAATCTATCTCAGATGGACCATGGAAATTTTTGGAGTTGACCAAAATATAAAGCAATATTAGAGGATATTTTGGCATCTGATAGAGCCTGAAACTGAGAAGGTTCACTTGGCTTGTGACCCAGTTTTACATGACTGTAACCCTTTAGCTAGTTTCTTGTGCCCCACTTGTAAGAGAGACTCTCACAAACTTTTTGATTGACATTGGTTCTCCCCCCACCCCAAAAACAATAAAAACCACAGGAATGGTACTAAAAGTAGGAGCTGCATCACATTGCTTATAGAACTACAAAGATTGCAAAGTATATATTAAGCTAGTTTTGTTAAGTAGCTTGAATGTGAGTTTTGCAAACATTTTAGCAAAATATATATGGAAGAACACAAGAATATTACAAAAATCAAGGAAAATTTTTTTAAAAAATCAACTTTGTGGTTTTTCAGACCATAGCTCAAGTGACAACTGTTAGTTTTGGTTTGTGTGCTTGTTCTGTCAATCCATCTATTACAGGTTTGAGCTGTCTTACTGAGCCCCTGCCTGGGACTGCACACACACTGTTACACTCTCTGATTTTCCCTCTGACACGATGCTAGCTTTCACCCTGAAGCTCAGTATTATTTTATGCCATGTGTTAATTTTTTGCATGAATGCCTTATTTACCTTCATTTAGAGTATGCTGCAGGTGGAAACAGAACAGTACTTACTGGCAATATTTTTGGTGGCAAAAACCTGAAGGACAGCTCAGGGTCTTGCATAGCTCCAGGGTATCACCACTGTGAAAGCAATTTGGAGGTGTGATTTGTCATTAAGGACGGCTGGTTTCTTAAATACTGGTGCTTCATAGGACTAGCCACGAGTATGAAGTTTTGCAGTCTCTTTGAAGCAAGCAGATCTAACAGTTTCTGGGCTCCATCCAAAAGCCACTCAAGTCAATGGGAGTATTTCCTGCAATTTCAGCCAGTGTTTGATCAGGCCCTCAGAAACATTTCTTTTTGTTCGAGAGTGTCTTGTAAGAACAGCTGAACTCTTGGTGCTAAAATTACAAATTTATGTAATAATTGAGTAGGGTTCTGTTACTAAATTGTTATTAGGTATCAATAGCTGTTGTAGCTACTTTTTTTCCTTCGTGTAAGGTACAGTATTTACTGCACATTATTCTGTTTTATAAGCATGATAGAAGTGGTATCCATATGATTTATATCAGTTTTCCTATAACTCAGGTGCACTGACTTTAGTATTTGTAACTATACTGTGTATTCAGCAAGGGTATCTAGATATGCATCTACATTAAGACACCTTCATCCAGTGCAACAAGCTTTGTAGAAGATACGTTCAGTACTGTACCATATAGAGGGGTCATTCCTTTCAGAGCTTCTCATTGTTTTCCTTTGTTACTTGGGTAGGTTTTGATTTTCAAAGAGGTCTTTAAGACACTACCTCTGCATATATGACGTTTCTGTCATCTTGGAGGTTTTGTGTTTGTTTTGCTCTGCAACCATTTGACCTCTGTTAATGATCCTCCAAACAATGGAGCTGGTAGTTTCATAGTAGTAGGGTACACATTTCTTCATTTAATTTTTATGGCTAAATATAAGGCTAAGTTCCCTAGGCTCTTTGGCCAATGTACATTTAATGTTTATATTTTTCCTGTTTCTCCTTCACTGTTCTCTTCAAAGGCTAATAAAATGGCTTTTCAGTTTTAAAAAAGTATTCAGGAATAGAGGGGTTTTAATGCTTATGTCTGTTTGTGTCTGTGATTATCAGGCATTGATATTCACGTGTGTATGAATACACGTATACATGTACATATATATAAAAACTTAAACCATAATTGTGATAGAGTACAAAAGCAATGTAGCTAGATGTAAAGTGTTTGTTTTTAAACTTCTATGTCATATGCTTCTCTTTGCTTCTCCTTCTAGGAATGCAGAAACATGGTTTGCATTTGCCTTGAGGATGTATGCAGGGACTGCTTAAATTGCAGCTACAAAAAATTCTTATTACCTTTGCATTTCAAGAGCAGAAGTCCAGCAAAAGTAAAACCAGAAGGAAATACCTTTAAAATTAAGCATATACAATAATAGTACACTAATACATTTGAGCAGTATAGAACTTGCTGTCGTAAGATACCATATGAGTCAAAAGTTTAGCCCAATTTCCATGAACACTCAAGCTTCAGGGCATAAGCTAACTTCCAAATTCAGATTTAAGAAGCAACTTTACTTATTGAAAGGTTATTCCATAATTGCCAATTTCATGGTTTCTTGCCCTTTCCTCTGAAGCATCTGATGCTGGTCACTGTCAGAAAGAGGATATTGAACTAGATGAATTGGTCTGAATCACTGTGACAATGGCTGTATTTGTTATTGTGAGGAAACGATCATTTCTGCTGGTATCTTACCAATAAGAGCACTTCTAACATGTAGGTGCTAGACTGAGAAACAATCTACAATAACACACACATTGTGATGATTTTAGAAAGCACAACTTTAAAATGCAAAATTGCAAACTGATCAGCCTGTTTTTTATTGGAGAGAAATTAATTGATGCCTTGTATCTTTTTTAAAAGAAACATAATCCAGAGTTCTGCTCAAGCTAATGAAACTTCGGAGTTAGCAAATAATGTACAATACAGGATGGGTGTTGTATTTCAGATGAGCAACTTATGACATTTTCAGGAAAACAAGCCTGAATCTTCTTCCAGATTTCAGACCTTTATCACAGTAATTTCTAGTCTGTAACTTGGGCTCCTAGATGATATAATAATACAAATAAACTGTAATAACAACACTTAAAATTATTATTTTTTTATCCAGTTGTTTACTTTTTTCATAATCACAGTAGTAGCAGCAAAACTAATAGTCCTTTTAAAGTAGTGAGTGATGCATCAAAGAGAAGCAGATATGCTTCATGGGAAACCTTTCTGCAGTAGGTTACACAGAGGGCTTTGGCAATATTTTGTGTATTTCCTTCTGTAAAAACTTTCTCCACTAGGTGTCCCAAGTACAAGGAATGTAAGACTCATGTCTTCTAGTTTTAAACATTGACCTTTTTTCCCCAGACAAGCATTCCTATTAGGATACATTCAGTGTTCATTTTGCTTACAGTTAAAGGATTTATTGTATTCCAGCCTAAGGACTTTTATAAAAAGGACATCAACAGCTAGAAAGGTGAGACTCAGGATACTTTTAGTAATCTTTTTCTTGATTCCTGCCTCATATCCATGTAAAATTGCCCTCTAGGACATCAGCAGGGTCTCTGTTAGCACTTAGCTGCAGGACTTCACAGACGTGAAACAAATTGCTTTGAAGAATTTTGTTACGACTGTCCTTAAGACTTAGGAAAAAGAAAGATTCATTCCTTGTCTTAGAGCATAAGTTGATCCTTCTGGTACCTTTGCATCAGATAAATCCTAAAGTTTCCAGAAATTTGTGAGAAAGCGAGCCAAATAGCTCCAAATTCTGCATAAAAATATGCACAGAACCTGTAAATTGTTGGACATGCTGTGTACTTCTGTGCTGTGGAGAAAAACACTTCCATTAATGAGGCCTCACTGGAACCTGCAAAAATATTTGGCAAGGACCTTGAATTGTCATTGCAGATTCAAAGGCAGCAGACAAAATATACATATACTGTGTGCCATTTGTGAGGGCAGAACAGACTGATGCAAGCTCCTGCTGAGAGGGAGCCAAGATGATCAGATCTGCTTGGTCATAAAAGTTATTCACTGGCAAGCTTGCAGTTTAGGATGTCAAATTATTAGGTCCTTCTGGCATGTTATGATTTTCTTAATTATAATAAGTTTACAGATTTTGTTGATGAGGTCACCACGGGAGCATAGAAAAGAATTTAAATCCCTAATTGCTGAGGGACAGTTAGCAGCAAGAGCACCTTTACAAACAGCTCTGGATGCTGCATGTTATAGTCAATGGAAATATGTGTGGTAATGAGCCGCTCTTTTCTTGGCTCTGGAGTTCTGAGATCCCAGGAGCGGTGTAGTCATCAGAGGAGGATCTTCTGTTTGGATGATGGGAATTAGTTCTGCATGAAAAAGGGCAATGCCCTTCACACTTTGGAGGATTCCTTTGCTGCATTTTTTTCTTTCAACGTGTATATGGCTGCAGAAAAAGAAAACAGAATTTTCTGATACGTGGTCCACGTACAGGGTAGGACAACATAGAAAAATTTCTTCTCTGAGGTGGCAGAAGACTCTAGCGTCTACTGAAGGTATTATGAAGTACTCTGTTTCTTATTGATTTTGTCAAGTAACAGTCCGACAAGACTGTTTTGAGTTACCATTTTGCTATGCTTATGAATTTATTCACTTTTCCTTGCATTGTAAACTATCTTTTCTCATTCTCTGTGTTGGGGTACTCAACAACAGAGACTTCAAGGTCAGAGAACATTGTAGGTTGCCTCATACCTGTACCCAGCTGTTTTATCTTCTCCTTAGAATACACCGCCAGAATCTGTTGCCAGAGGAAGTGAATCTTCTCTGTATTTTGCAACGGGGAAGAAGTTCTCATGAATAAGAAGGAAGATTTTCTGTTCAGTATTTCAGGATTTTCCCCCACAAAGGAGAGTCTCCCCTTCCTCCATTTCCCTGTTAACATCCAGAAAGATCTCCAGCACTTCATTGTATTCTCAGATGACAGTCAGAATTTGACAACACCTACAGATCAACTTCATACATTTTTTTTTGTCTAGCAGCACTCCTAATTGTGTCTATGCTAGATAACATTACCTATAAATATTGTACAGGCACAATTTGGACATATATGTAACAGTTCTGTCCTTACTGTCTTCTGATATAAAGAGCCTGGCAAAGTAAACAAAAAGAAAAAGGTATTTTTGACTAAGACCATGACGACCTGTATGGTTTAGGAGATATAAGCCCTCATAGCATCTCCTCTTTGTATAATTTATATAAGAATTTACTGGCCATGTAATGACAGACCTAGACTCCAAGTAGCCTACTATGCTGTGTCCAACACCTTCCCAGCACATACCCTGGGAATAATAGTTACAGATCAACCATGTAGTGATACTTTCCCAGAATTTTCTCAGCCTCCAGGAGGTAGTAGTCAGAGATGGCATCTCTATAGTTAATATACCTCAATGGATTTCTTGAAGTATTGTGGTCTTTTCTGGAACTCCTGGAACTATTATGGAGGCCCTAATCTCAGTGTTTAGATGTTCCAGTCTTTTTATGTAAAAAAAATTAAACCCTTCTAGAGTTTACATCAGACTTATTTGTGCCTTATCAAAAGAAAGACCTGTTTTTGTCTAAAGATGATCTAAACACTTTTCAGAGATGATAAAGCTATGTTATTAAGGTAACTGGACTGGAATTTCTGGGTGGTGCATAGTTCCATCAAACTACGTGTAGATAGCTTTTCTTGCCTCTTTGAGAAGCATCCCACTCACTGGCACATTTATTTAAAGTTGCATGGACTATTAATTAATTCCACAATATGTACTCATTTTGTAAGAATAGTGTTTTGCAGCCTATTTTTAGGGTAGCTCCAAAACCCCACAGTGTTTAGATCAAGTCACTGCATTTAAATCGTTAAGCAAGCATTAGAAACTCTGAATAAGAAAGAAAATCTACTTGCTTATACAGCACCAGAAGTTCTTAAGCATTTGTTATCCATAACTTTATAATAGTGCATACTATTCTGCAGCTGGTTCTCCTTTCCTCGTATTACAAAACATGGCAAAGATTGTATTCTGTGATGGAGAAAGACCTGACTGTATCTTCACTTCTCCTCTTCCTGATGCAGAGATCACACTGCAACCTCCACCAGCATATTCCCTAACTGACACTTTGAAGCCTGAGAATACTGCATAGAGGTACACCATCCTTGGGTTGAAGAGCAGACATGTCAAGAGACTGTATTCAGCTTTCCTATTAATCACTAAAGTCTATTTTGCTCTCAGCTCTGAACATTTGTGTGGTGCTTACCAGCTCAGTTACTTTTGTTATTCTTTTGAATGTGTTTATGCTTTGCTCAACTTTGAGAAAAGCGTGATTGTTTTTTCAGCCCTGGGAATCGTTTATAGTTTCACATACAGAGGAGTAAGCATAACCGATGATATGTAAATTAACTCCTTGTTTTAACCCAAAGAAACCATCTTTAGATGAAATATAACTGTAAGTACTCTAATTCTGCTTAGTGCTCTGCTGCACTAGTTGGGAGAGTTAAATGGTATAATCTTCAGTACTCATCAGAAGCTCTGGGCAAGGAATGAACATTTTATGGCTTATCAATCAGTGGCTGCCAAAGACCTTGCAAAGAAAAAGGAGTTTTGGTTGGTTAATGTATGCATATCTGGAGAATTCTAGCCCTCTGAAGATAATATATCGTACTGCCTGAACAGGTGAGCAAAATACTAGCTACCACATTAGGAGAAATCTGAAACTGCACTAAGTACACTTTTTTAGAAAATCTTTATAGCTTTTCTTCTTAAATAGGCTATGTAGAATGCCTGCATGAAGAATGGCTCTGAAGTACCCCAGTGCAAATACGTGGCTGTGTCTGGCTAGATCCTGGTTTTAAAATGACTTCCCCATCATTAATAGCCTGTTGATCTGTGGAGCTAACTTGCCAAATCATTTTCAGCAGCCACTGCCACACATGTCTAGACATCGGTGCTTTGGGGCTGGGTTCACTGAGGCTGCCTTCAGCCTTGTAGCAAAATAGGGTCTGGTTTCATCGCATCCAAACAGAGCTACCTTAACAGCTTTGCCACTATAATTTTTAACAATGCAAGTATCAAAATGACAACGTACAGGAACAGCTGCAGGTTCATTTGTATGAGAGATATGCTCAACAGGTCAGATTCAGATAGTGTCCAGTATCTTCACCCCGCTGAACTGACAAAAAGTAGTAAGGTTGTGAGAGTATTTGATCCAGTAGATCAAATCCAATACATCCACTATCTGAACCTCTTAAAAAAAATTCCTTAATAAAGCATCTTTCTAAAGAAATGGCCATTTCAGGGTGTTCTTCAACAAAATGTTTTAGAAGATGGGCCTGGTGATTATAGCAGTCATTGTCAAGGTGTAAGGAATTCTAACTTATGTGTCAGTACACTAGCGAGGAATTTAAAGAAATTAAATCTTTGTGTTAAATTTCAGCATAAAATACCATGTGATAAACAGAGTAAAAGCTATTACTCATTCTCAACTGATAGGTGATTTACTCTATGCAAATTAAGTAGCACAGTGGAAGAATATTCAAACACTTGAAAAAAATTAATGAAAAGTTATGCATCCATAAATCATCAGGTTACTGGTTAATTTCGTCATTTTCCTATCTTATGCTGATGCATTTCGGAACTTATAGGCATATCAGAAAAAGCAAACCAGAGAGCTTACTGGAGTCTGAAAACTCTTCTAAGTGTGGACACAGCTACTCAGGAACTTCAGCCCCTGAGAACAGGACAGCTCGTTCCAAGATTTTCCTTGGGAGGGAAGGATGGTTCAGCTCAGTATCACATTCAGCAGCTGTTATTCTGGAACTGACCATCCAAGACAAGTGGGATAGTATACCTGCTTCTACAGGGATGTAAAGAAGATCATTTGGAAAAGAGTCAGAAATGTATCACCTTTCAAGAGAGGTTCATATTTCAGAAAGAAAGGCGAAAAAAAGGGCTGTCACCTTGCTGAAAAGCTTTTTTTGAGCAATGCAGTTGTGTTAAAGGCATGGGTCTGATGTCTTAAGAAATGTAAAGCCAGATCTATGCACATCTCCACTTTCACAGTTCTGTTGCCTTAGAATGCAGCTATCACTTTCAGCAGCTGAAAATGCATGTTGGCAATTGTAAATCCGTATGTGACATTCTAGTAAGGAAAGACAAAGCTGTACAAACACAGGACCATAAATGCACTGACTTGCCTCCAGTGTCCCATTTTCAGCAAGAAAAGGAAATAAGTCTTAAAACTGTACATACAGCTTTCCTGCTGTATATTGCTATTATTCCTGATTCATTAAACACTTTCTTGCTATAATCAAACGTGTGGGAAAAAGGCCATAGAACAAATGTGGAAAAATAAAAACACAATTGCTTGTGCATTATTATTACTATTAATCAGCACTGTGGGACCTATACAGTAGTATGACGTTTTCATAGTACATCTTACATGTTCATAAGCAGTACTTTATCTATGTAAAGTATTACAGACATGACAGCAATGAGAGACACCAGAAAAAAAGCAATAATTTTATGTAGGCGGGTATCTTGGTTGGGCCTCAATTTAATGCAAAAGCACGTTCAATATCTGCTAGGGCAAACCCCATATTGTGCAAACAAATAGGTATGCATACTTGGACGGTCACCTGGAAGATATCTGTATTGTAATGGAGTGAAAGGCCAGAATTTTTGGTAGCCTAGCAACAACACCGTTTTGGTTCAGAACCACCAGGGTATTGCTAGGCCTCAGTGATACCAAGCTTAGGAGCCCCTAAGCTAGTTACATTCAAAGCCCCAGCAGCAGCAGCAGAGGAATTGGGAGTCTCCTAGCCTGGGAGCTGGCAGATGTCTGCAATCAGCTCAAATTATCATGAAAAGCAAAGGGGTGAAGTCAAGTGTTTTAAGCACTTCTCCCCTACGTAGCTTGGAAGTTACACTTTGGGAATTGAAGACTGTAAGTTTGTTAAAATTACAGAAATACCTCAGGTAAATGGTACTGCTGAGTAAGCAACCATTCTGTGTGTGCTAGGGTTTTCCATCCTCTTCAGAAGATGTAGCTGAATGACATTAGTCAGGAGCAGGAACCAGAAGCAAGGTAGGATTGGTCAGGAGCACGAATCCTTTTTTTTTTTTTTACAGAAGTTATTTTTGCAATGGTTGCTGTGATATCAGGAGATTAAGGGTCCAGAGAGAGATGTTATTCTTTGAGTCACTAAGTCCATAAATATAAGTTGCAACCTTATGGCTCTTCACTTTGTATAGCTGGAAGGACATCTGATTACAACAGGTGAAGAAAGTAAGAGATTAAAAAGCTTTTTCTCCTACTTTGATCTAGGATTCATTTTCCTTGATTACTTTTGGTGTGTCTTTACTCTGTATTCGCCTAAGTACATTGTGATCAAGAGTGAAGAGGTTAATTGACCTTTGTTCAGTACCAGCAGAGGTTATAACAGAGTTATTGTGCTGCGGCTGCTGTGTGGTAGGTGAACTGCTAGTGTGGAGGGCTGTTGCTTGGGGTGTTTTGTACAGCTGTTAGTGCAGGTGTTTTGAGTGTCTCTTGATAGAGGATTGTAGAGGAGCTAGTTTGTTCCCCTGAGCTTGGAGGAGAAAAAAAAAAAAAAAGTATTGTGGAGAGGTATTCAAACGCTCTCGATTGTTCAGTGATTTAGTTTCATTGTCACAGAAATACCACTGGTTACCAGCCTGAATGAAAATAGGGCCTAAAGGCTATACCATACTTCTAGGTGGACATGACTAAAAGCTCCAGCAAACTCAGGTTAGTGAGGTTTTTATGTGAGCATGAGAAGGGTGAGATTCTGCCTGTATGTAAGGCTAGCTTTGAAATAGTGATAATGTCATCACATTATAAAAGATGTTCTCTGTGGCCAAGGGTTTAAAAAAGCTGCAGGTATTTATTCACCTCTGTTCAGGGTGAGTAGTTTGTATAGGTGGGTGGATTAAATTAAATTCCATTATGAGTTATTTCTCTACCCTGGTTCTGCAGCTTTCTCTTATCATCTCAGGACTGTTACTCAGAGTGTGTGGGAAGATGGCTGGAGTAAGATTGCTTTTTCTATCTGGGTGTGGGAGGTTTACCACTGGATGTAGTTATTTTATGAGTCTTTTTGTGGTAGAAGGTTGATGCATGAGAACAAAAAAAAGCTCGTTGAATCCTATGGTAAATAGAGGATTAAGGACTTCAGTAGGTGTTATTTTCTAGTGCCATCTTCCCTATAATCTTGTAGGGCTGATTTGCCACAGGGAGACTGTGTTAAACTAAGTGCTATCCTGGGGTGAGAAAACCAGGATGTGAGTGAAGATCTTGAATAGTAACTGCTACTGAGGTTTTAGCTTGTCTTGGAAATTGCGATTTTGTTTATTTACTGACAACTTATTAACAAAGACTGCAGTTGTACTAGTAGTCTGATCTCTTGAGGCATGGAGAAATAGTGAGCCATAGCCTCCCTTGTTTTGGGAATTCCTGAAATAGGTAATGTAATGGTCCTCAGAGTTTCAATTGCAAGAACTTTGATCCTCAGTGCAGTGGTAGGAAACAGATTAATCCATGGCAAGAGGTATCAACAGAATATTATGTCCCTGTGTTCACTACTAAATCTCTATGCCATTAGACAATAATGAAAATAATCAATAATAAATGCAAACATCCAAGCCTGAAGATATGTTCTTCTTGAAACACCATGTTTATGAATGTGTCTATGTATGCATAGTAGCATAAGGATGGATGGTTTGCTTATATAAGCTTGAAACCTGTCTCCCCTGAAGCCAAGGGAAAAGGTTTCCCTGACTTAATAGAATTAAGAGTCTGTCATATTGTGTGGTCTTTGAATGCTCAAATGCTTGAAGACAACCATTTTTACATGATGGTTTCTGAGTCATTTTTAACATAGACCTAACATATTTTGAGGGAAAGGTTTGCTTTCAAGTAATTTGTTGCACATTTAAAATACTTAAAATAATACCCTATTGGTGAATTAAGTAGTTGACTTGTTTTCTCAAGCAGCATGACTATTAGGGTCAAAGTTTACCTGCCATGAGAAGTCAGACTAGGCTTTGGGTAAGCATAGGCCAGATGTGTTTGGTGGCCCAAACAGTTTCTGCATGTAGAAAACTACTTAAATATTTCACCTGTTTTAGCATCTGCTAGCTTGAGTGTGCTTTAACAATAAGGTATGTTTTGTTTATGTTTCTACTATGAAACCTTTCTTGCTTTCCATGTGAATTTGTAAATATCCTTTTCATGATCTTTGTTTTCTGCAAGTGAACTGAGGAAGGGCACAAGACCTTAGTTTCATCAGAAGCAATTTTGTTCTAGGTTATTAGTTGGCCATATCTTAAAGGCTGAGTGAATCATGGATCAGGTTTAATGGCATGGAAGAGGAGAAACATGTATAGTTGCACCTAAGATTTCACTTGGGAGCAGGAAGAGATCAATATAGAATTCTGGCTAGGGAATTCTAGTCTGTGAAATATGTGACCGTGATGTCAGTTATTTGATGTAAGGTGATATGATTTTTCATTTTTTTAGAAATTGCCCAAAGGCCATTGTAATAAAAGCTCTTCTTTTAATAAGGAATTACTAGATTAAATTCCTTGGCCAGTGTTCTGCAGTAGGTAACACTAGTTAATCACACTTAAAGCCTGCAAAGCCAAAGACATTCATTCTTCCTTGGGTTCAAGCTAGTAAAAATATCCTTGCCGAGGACTTAGAAAGTGAGCACTTGCGTACACGATTTATGATAGTTTTTCACATTGAGCAGAGAAATAGGAGCACTTAATTTTGCATTATTGAATTCTGTTGACCTAATATCTGCATTGCTGGTGGTCTAGAAGATGATCTAGAGAAGTCTTCAGGTGGAAAGTCAGATAGATTAAGTAAAAGTTTCCAGCTTTATGAGAAAACTAGAAATTATTTTGAATAGAGTTTTCAGAACAATGGAATTTCTTTGACAGCAGAAAAGATCAACAGACGATTGTTGATCCTGTATACATAGTCCCAGTGTTTATGCTCCCCATCAAGGAAAGGGGGTAGGGTTTTTTTTTTTCCTAAATTAGCTCATTGATAAATGAGCTCTCTGAAGTGCAAGATAGTGTTAGAAAAAAGAGCTGTTGGCCACTGAGGCGAAGTTGTGGGACAAAGGAAATGTGGGCAAACGTGGTTGGAAAGATGGTTTTGGTTAAGAACTTTTCTCTTTCTAACTTGCTTAGCTTTGTGAAATAAAAGCAGGTCTGGAAAACAGAAATTTACAGTGTGATCTAGGGTAAAATGGAGAGTCCTGTACTTTAAGAGATTATTTGTGTATGCTAGAACACAAAATTAAAATGCTTAAAAGGTCTCCAGTATAAGATAGCTCATTTGCCGGTCAGTTACTCTAATGTAGCTCAGCTGAAATCAACTAGTGTAAATAAGTGTCCTGTGTTTACTTGTCAGGTTGGGAGACAACTGTTTTGGTGGTGGTTTTTTTTGTTTTGCTTTATGTATAATTGAAATGTTGCTTTGGGGGTGTGTGTGGAATGTTCTGGTTACCGCTGTGTTACATTTTGCGTGGCTCTGGAGTCAGTGTTCAATTTAAAAGATGTATTACACCTAAGAAGCATTTAAGATTAAAAGGCTATATTTTGGGGAAATAAATGACTGTACTGTCATTTAAATCTGCAGCGGTGTTTACAATATAAAAGAAAAATCTGTGGGGTGTTTTGTACTACTGGACACCAAAGCTTCAGAAGGCTTTATAGCATTACATGTTCTGAGAGAAAACTGTGTTTTTATAGCTCAATTCCCAAAGTGGGAGATGCCTAGCTCTCCGGATAAATACTGTAGCTAAAGAACTATAAGAGACAGGAAGAGTAAAGTGCTTGGAAAATAAGGATGATTAACAGAGCTACACTGCTTTGTGTGTGTATAATCTTTAATCAGCCTTAGGATACATACACTTTATAGTATTATTCAACCTATAATCATATACATTAGTATTTATAATCTGACAATAATGAAAGATTAGCTGTAGCTGAGAACCGTTTATCTTACTGGTGACTCCATTCAAATGAAGGGAAAAACATCTACCCTTCTGTACTGAACCAAGCTTGATAGCAATGTGGGTGGCTTCCCTAATGCTCTGGGTGTTGTGGCTTTCCATTTTCCATCTGATTGCTCTTTACTCCGATTATTGTACTTTTCCATAATGATAAAGTGATTACACACATAAAGAGGAAAACAGGTAACATACTCTTACATTCTGTTTTAACCCTTTTCTTCCTGAGTAGGCACAGCAGAAGGTTTTACTGTTGTCAATACTTTGGTGTGGGCTGGGCTGATGTGCTTTCTGGTGGCTGAAATGAGAAAAACCTTGTGCTTTTTAGGGCTGATCAGAGGCACCAGAAATACCAAAGAACTGATACTCAAATGTATTTAGGAAGCCAAATCCTGGTCGAGATAATTACAAATGCTTAAGCCCTTTTTGAAAATCTCAGCTTTGTGATTTAAGACGTGTTCTTTCTCCTCTCGCAACCACCATGTATGATGGAAGGGGAAGATAAAGCATCCTCCTTGAGATGGATGGGGAAATCTGCAGAATGGGAGTCTCTAATAATGTGGCGAAGAGGCCATCCTTCAACAGATGGACATAACATTAGGGGGGTGGTAGCCGGCAGGAGAAGAGATCAGGGAAGCAAAGCTGTGTGCTCTAATGCTTGATGTGAACTACATTGGCTGGAATTCTTTGTATTGTCTTGCTCCAACTCCATCCTCCAGTTAATTGCTGGGGGAGAGGGACCTAAAAGCAAATTAGCTCTTAGGATGAAAAATTTAGGCCAGTGTAGATTATTTCATTCAAATCAATGCAATTGCAAAACAAACCAGAAAATTCTAAAGCTTTCAGTGACACTGCATTTCCCAAATTATCTAAAGCTGCATTCTTTCTTTGGAGTTCCTACCTTACTTACCTTTTTGGAGAGAGTTAAGAAGAATAGGCAATCAAGAAGATAACTAGGAACACCAGTGTTTGTATGACTAAGATTTTGGGGAACTAGAAGTTTTTCAGCCATAGTGTTTGCATTTACTTGGGCTATTTCTATTTACCAAGCAATTAATTCTGTGCAGTTCTTGCTGTTAGTTCTTGGAGAGATGCTTACAGAAGAATGCCTGAATGAGATCTCTTGCAATCCAATTCTGCCAAGCCCTGGCTGTCTTCACAATCAGGACAGAAATTGTCTACTGGAGGAGCCTAGATTAGGCGTTGAAAGATCCAGAGGTCTGACTCACTCATTATCTTTTTAGACTCAGATTAGCTGGACACTGTGCCAATATACCTGCTCGTCATGAGGGTAGCCAAGAGGTTGAGGGAGTTCTGAAGTGCCTTAGGAAAGGTATGTAGAATAGTGCCAGTGCACCAGAAAACCAGCCAGGGTCTTGACCCTGATTTGAGACAAGTGGTCCTGAAAGTGTTTTGGATCATGTGATTCAAAAGCTTGCAATTGCTAGGAAAATGATCTTCACTCTGAAACAACAAAACCACACCCTGCATTTGGATGCTAATCATCAGATGGATGCTGGTAACTATCTACTGGATGTAGGGGTTTTTAATAAATTATTTGAATAAAACCCAGAATAACTGACCATCTTCTAGTTCTGTCAACCTTGACCTAGGTGATAGTACTACCACTGAGACAAAAGGAAATTCAGTAGCAGGACAGTGACTGAGAAGCCAACAAAAGATTGGCTGTGCTTTGTCTTGATCCAGCCAAGCTTATTGTATGGCTTCCAGTTTATGAAGGTGGCCCTTGTCATACATTGATCTCTTGTGTCTTTAAATGCCCTGCAGGATCTTTAGAAAATTTTTGTCCTGGTTCCTAGTTGGTAGTTAAAACACAAAGCTCCCTTTGTGTTTTTGCTGGTATTACACTATAGTCAGCACATTGCCTGGCTGTACAGGCATTCTCTGTCACAGTTTGGAGGAAGTTATTGCCAGTAGTGGGCACCAACTACAGCAGATAAAACAGTTTGAAAGAACTGTGGAAAAACTTTGAAGTTTCCTCAACAGCCCTAACATCCGCTTTAATTTCTCGTATCTGCTGCCTGTAAATGTCTTGCTGGCTGAGAAAAAGAGAGTATTGTCTCTCATAAACAGCAGGACTGTTTGCCAGCCCTTTGACTCAACAGGAAAATTTTGAGCTTTTGCAAAATTTGCAGTTGAGCAGATGGACAGCACACAGGAGGCCAAAATGGCACAAAGGGAGCCCTTAGTTTGTAGAGCACATGTTGGGTCTGTCTCTAGATTATCAGCTTTACGTTCTCTGCAAACAAGGCTGGTACAGAGGAAAGGGTACAGGACTGAGACTAAAAGAAATCCTCTGTGATGAGTGAGAGTGCAAAATGTGGGTCAAGACTTTTAAACCTCCTCCCTAGTTTTTCAAGCTGGATAGAGAATGTGAAAATTGGAAGACTGGTACACAAGCTTTGCTCTCCTTCCTTACTCAGCACATGCCTTACAGTTAGCAAACACAAAGAGTTTTTGAATTGTTTCCGCAAAAAAATGTTGAGGCACATCATTATGACCTTGCAAAGGACATAGGGTTCCTTTCTAGGAACAGCTTCACTTTGAATTTTCTGAGCAGAGCTTAATGCACTAGCAATGCAGAATCTGGCTCAGACTTCACACAGTGATCCTGAAAAAGTGATTAATGCAAGAGGGGATAGTCTTTCCTCTCCAGAACTAGGAATAGAAAAGCAATTGAAGTCATAGGAAAGGGAAAAAGGAAAAGGAGTTAATTTTTTTCTTTTTTTAAGAGATACGCTAAGCCTTAAGAACTCATCTACTCCTTTCCCTCCTCCCAAAGTCGTCTCCTTTTGGAGGCTGAGGCATCGGCACTTGACCCATAGGATTTTAAAGAAGAAACTCAGGACGGATTGTTCCCACAGGATTTCTTTGATACTGTGGTCAAAGAGTCATAAAAATTTCAGAGCTGCAGCTGGCAAAGGTGTGTGTGGGGGAAGTAAGCTGAAAAATAAGAAATACTAATAGTAAAAAGGAGTCTGATTCCCCTTAGGACAATACTTGTAGATAAATTCAGAGGTTTTTGAGGAAAACTCTGAAATGTCAACAATGTGGTTTTAAAAACACAACACCCAACCATCCACTGATTCTTTTTTTGTTTGTTTGTTTACTAAAGCATTGTTCATCTAGTGAGTATATTAAAAGTAAATAAAAATAATAAGGGATTAAGTGACACTATATTAGATCTCTCCCTAGCAGTAACTCCCCACTTGATATTCTTCTGAAAGTAAGACAGCAGCAGCAGCCTTGGCACTGCCCTCAGTGGTGTGGTTGCTGCAACTCTAGAAAGTTAAGGTCCATATGAAAATATATCTGTCAAAGGGAAAACCAAGTTTAATAAAACAAGAGAAGAATATCTAAACATGATCTTTTCTTTCTTTCAGCCCAACCATGTAATGAATGATTACCTATATACCAGGCAAAAATTAACCCGAAGGGGACAGAGACTGGGAAACTCAGTCATCTTTTTTCCGCTTTCTGTTTTATGGAGACACTCCCCAGGAGGAGAAACTGTCCTTTAAGTCAACATGGAGTGTCATTTGGACTCAGCAAAAGGCAAGCATGCCCAAAGTGGGATGAGATGGCCTGTACAGAAATTAATGAGCTTTTGTATAACTTAGGAGACATGCAAAGAGACTTCTGTCAGTGAAATGACTGCCTTCAATGGGATCAGTGTTTTGCCTCATGCCTTCCAAAACCTTAGGGCCACTTCTGTGTTTCTGGAAAATATGACTTTATTTAACTAAGAGGAAATACTAAGGCCAGAAAAACACTGACAATAAGTTTCAGGAGGTTTTCTAGGACTCACCTACTTCTCTGGTCTCAGACTAAACATGGATCTTAATGCAGTGTTGGCATCTTGTAGCGTTCAGGAGCTTATTTGGGACCAACACACTGGTGCAGGTGGATCGACTGTGGCAATTCATAATCAGCTGACTTATCTTTTTGATGTAGCAGATATAGAAAGAGTTTTGACAAATGTTTCTGAAATAAATCCATGTTAAATAGTGAAAGAATGATGGAAAAGTAAATTATCTTCTGTAGGCCTTCAACATGGATCAAAAAATCGGTTGGAGAGATGAGGCAAAGAGTAAGCTTGGGAAGAAGGGACCGACTGGGGGGACAGTGCTTTGGAGATTGTCACCAAACTGGTGTGTATACACATAGCTGGTATTCAGTTGGTACTTTGGCCAAGCTAGGTGTGTGAGCACTCTCCACTTCTCCCCCCTCATCCTCTGATCACTTCATCAGAGGTTTTTTTTTTTTTGAATCAGTAATTCCTTCATTTTTCCTAGGAAAACTGCCCTTGCATTGTCTAATCTGGATAGTATGCACTGTTAACGACTCAAGGTCAAACAATTTCCTTGCTGCCCAGATGGATGGTATGGAATTTACCAGCTAATGTGAGGTGGTACGGTTTTTGTATTACCAGTTCCTGGCTAATGACTGCACCTCAGGGGAGGACATCCTGTAAGACTGAGTTACATCAGGTACTGGTCTTTTGTGTCTGCACTCCTCGCTGTCAGGTGTCACTGCATGCGATGTCTTCCTGCTTGCCAGACTACGCACACAACTTTTATCACTTGAAAAAACTTAGGAATAAAATTGGCCTGCTTAGGTGATTTTGTTATACAGATTCGTTAATGGAACAAGAGACTTTCTTGTTTTTTGAGGGGAAAAAAGGCAAAATACACTATTAAGATTGTGTTCAATGATTAAATCTTCCTTAGTGGCCCCAGTGTCATGAATAGGTTAAGGAGCTGAGTTATTTACTGCTACAACTCTTCTCAACATTTATGTCCTTTGAAGGCTTGTTGTAGCCATAGTTTTTCTATTTGTATTGTTGGAAAGAAGTATTGGGGCCACCCAGGGCAATTATTCTGATCAGCAGTTTCCTTAACCTAAGCTGGAATAACTTCCTTTGTCTCCCTGTGTATTTGCCCCTATTTTATTGTTGAGTTGTGGTGATGTTGCACTGAGTTGTTATATGGCCATGATGATGGCATGAGGGAATGAAGCTACTTCCTTCCTTAGCCGAGTTCAAGGCAAACACAGATGTTCTAGTTAAGAAACTTGCATGCTTTAATAGCAAGCTGATGTAGATGCTGAAATGTTTGCTTTATGAGATTTTAAATATTAAGACCTTCTATCTACTAATTTCTTTGCTGTCAGCTAAGATTTTTATGTATGCAGTCCCTTACTACTTCTGGATCCTTCTGAACTGCACAGAATCCATTACAATTCTCAAATGAAAAATCCTCACTGTGAGGGAACACTCAACATGTAATAATAGGATTTTTACAATGTTGTTTTTGCCATATCATTCATGTTTTCATCTTTTCTACATAAGTTTTGAATTTTTTCTTCAATTTTAGGAATTGCTTTATATCAAAACCCAGACGACCTGCTGTACTTAATGTATAATATGCACTCTTCTATTCACAGAAGCTTGTAGTATGAATCTCTTGATTATTGCCTTATACAGCTTGATAAATGCAATATATCTATCTTCCTTTAATTACAAGTTCGTGAGTCTCTAGCCAATTTGCCTTTTATGGTGACTGTTTGACCATGGAGGAGCAGGAAAGATGAAGAATGAGAAAGACTCTGTTAGAGGAATTAAACTTGAAATTAGAATTTGGCACTGGGCTGCAAGTTTAAGTATATGATGATTAGGAACCAGATTAAGATGTAGTTATGCAATGACACAGTTTTATTCCTGTTATTTTTGTGTAGTGCAAACTACAGGTAAGTGATACTAGCTTAGGGAGAAATAGAGTTCTCACCTCGGGAAAGCATAAATACGCACTGAGGAATACTCTCCTGTTATGCCTGTGTTCTTGTAGAAGCTGGAAGAACACTTGCAGGCAGCCTTGCTTTGAGGAATAATAATATTTATATATCTGAAGTTATAAAACGACAAATATTGTTGTTATACTTTCATCATATATGGCTTAAATCAGAATTTCACACACTGGCCTGAAATGTAGTCGTGCATTTAAAACCTTATGAAATACTCAAGAAGTAGTGGTACTGCCTTTATATTAACTATGTAAGAGCTTGAATGTCCCTGTTCTGGTTATTGCTTCTGTTGAGAGTTCAGATGAAGGTTCAGGTAAAGAACGAGTCATTGTGCAGTGCATCAAACCCCTGAATTATCACACTGTTTCTGTGCAGCTTATGAACAAGGGTAAACACCTGTAAGTGGGATCTATAAAAGCAAAGAGCCTGCTTACAGCCCATGACCTTTTTCTTGTTCTCTCTCTGAATTGGTTTGGTATGACTATGCCTAAATGAAAAACAAAGCTTTTGGTCTGTGGGAGACTTTGATTATATATATTTGGGAATTGAGTGATAGCTCAAGACAAGCTTTATTTAGGAAGCAGCTGTCAGTATTTCTAAAGCTGGCCAGCAGGTATATTTATAGTAGTGTTTTAGTTTAAAAAACATTCTCTCCATGTGAAGTTAATTCTGTGATTATATCTGCTTAACATTCTTTGGTTAACATGTTGCAAACTGGTTTCCTTTTGGTTGAAGCAGACCTAGATGTGCACTGTCACAACAACTAACATACCACAGCTGCTAATAGGCACCTAGTCCATGGGACCATGCTGTAGCTACTTTGAAATGAAAAGTCCAGGTGGCATCCTTTGCTTCAGTGTATAAGTCTGCCCTTTTTAGTATTTGCTAACATAGTTGTTATAAATGATGCCAGGGCTGGCATTGGAATTCAGGACTTCAACCCTTGGAAAACTCTGAACTGGAGCAAGTCGCCTAGACTTCAAGGACTTTTTCTACCACTTGTTCTTATGACAACATCTCTGAAATCAGATCTGCAGTGAAATTTCTAGATATCACATGGGGCACCCATGTTGGTGCCCAGTGGACTCAAAATATGATTACTATCAACTAATTTTAGACATCTTCAATGTGAAGACTTGTCTACAATAGCTGATTTATTGAAAGTTTGGGCAGTGAAAATAAATTAATTCATTGGGATGAAATTTGATCTATCTTAGATGCCTACTCTAGGGTGAAATGAGTTGTCCCCAAGTCATACTCCCTGACTTCAAAACAAACAAACAAAACCCTAAAACCTAGGATAAGCAGCTTAAATGTAGTGGGCTACAATGACCTACAAAATAGGTTCTTTCAATTCATACGTCTGTGAGATTGAAGTCAGTTATGTTCCTTACTGATGCAGAGTAAAAGGTAACTGCTCCAGAGTTTGTTTTGGGGATGTACACTTTCAACCTGAGCACTACAAGGACAGGCATTCAAGGTATACCATGGGTGGAATTCAAAATCTGCGCCCCAAAGCGCTTGCAATGTAAGACAGCAGACCTATAAATGCATGCCTTGCTTGTTTTTTTATGTTGTTGGGATTAAACAGATGTTTTACTCTGTTTTGTCAGCAAAACATCTCTTAAGAGTTTACTTTCCCAATTTATTTGAGCCAAATCTCCAAAGTGTTATATTTCCATTTATAGAATGTACTGTTGCATTTTCTGAGCCTGTTTCACTGTGAGAAATGTGCAGTAACAATGCTTTTGCTGGCCCCTTGATATCATGGACACATGTTTCTCAAGCCGGTGTTTGTATGCTGGAATCACTAATTTAAATTGATTATCAAATCACTTCTCCTTCACAGAATATTGGGTGAAAGTGTGTTACTGTAGCAGGAAATGAGTCAACATTTACAAAGATACTGGAATAATGTTTCATCATATTGTATTAAATCCTCAGCAACAATAACACTGTATTATTTGACTGTTGCAGTATTTGGGTCAGGGCAAATACCTGATGTTGGTCTGTACAATACATTCTACATCCTAGAAATTACAGGAAATCATTTATAATCCTTCCTGAAAGTATTTGAGAAAGCTTACTAAAGTGCTACAGCAATTAAAATAGCCTTTGGGTTCACTAGTTGTAGTTAAGATTGTGTGAATTGTGTTTCATTCTAAACTTCTAGTTTGTTGCTTATAAACTTCTGTAACATTTTCCTCTTCATGCTGGCTTTTTCCAGTCACCGTTCCTGCCTGAAGGTAGTCGGGGTGGTGCTTTATTGTCAACTTTTAACAACAGTAACACTTCTGCCATTTTTAAGTGTGTGAAAGCTAGGAAAAAACCCTTTCACCTTCAGTGACTCTTTGGATCTGTGTTTAGAACACTCCACTAGCCAAAAAGGCTGGAGATAGAAAGCTGAAATAGCTCCTACTGTGGAAAAGCAGATTTCAGTGTTCTGGTGAAAACTGGTTTTAGTTTGAGGAAGTGAGGAGGAAACTGCAAAAATACACACATGCAGTTTTTGTGCATATTAAATAAGCTTTTTAATGTGATTTGGTGGTTTTTAATCACAAAATATGCTTAAATAGGTGTGGATATTAACCAAGGCCACTGCCATAGAAAAGCTGTCAATTTTATATCCCAAATAGCATACTCAAATACTGAGCAATAGCTGTTTGCTTACAGTGTTTCTGTAGGTCTTATTTTATCAGTGTCAAATAGATCACCATTTTCAATATGTAGCTGTTCCACGTTAACCCTGAATGTAATCAGGCAACTAAACTTTTTAGAAGAGAGGAAACTAATATGCATTACATCATATCTAATTTTCATGAGAGTTTGAACATGTGTAGCTCTTCCTGAGCTAGAAAAGAAGCTTTATTGAGGCTTCAAATGCAACTTCTTGTTATATTTTTTCACTGGAAAAATACTGCAGCCTTTCATTGGTTGTACAGTGTCTCTAAACCTTCCTGAATGGTATCTAAAGCTGATGGCAACAAGGTTGTAGAAATTCGCTTCGTGTGACTGATGTGAATTCAATCCCTATGGTAATGATCTTAAACTTTAAGCTCTTTGGTTTCAAGGGAATTGTAGTGGAAATGTTACTCAATTGTTGGAACAAATATAGCGATATTAGAAGATACACGTCAATGTTCTGAAAGCTGATGTTTTTAATTTTGTGCAGTACATTGATACAAGATGTATTATTTATGTACTTAAGAATCCATGTTATGAAAAAAGTTAGATATTCAATATCAGTCTTGTACAGGCACAGTTAATATACTGTGTCTGGGATTCCTGGTCCATGATCAGTGGTCTGTTTTGGTAGTTCTTTGAAAAGGAGACATGAGAACTGAATTAGTGAAAGAAGCGTTGTTTATCGTCTCTGTCCTAGGGGTTCTGATTCTGTCCTGGGGTTTCTGATGGCACCTATAACAGTAACTTTTTTTTTTTAATGCAGTAGCTTTCTATGCATCACTTTAATATGTCTGTTCAGTTAAAAAAAAAGATCAATGGTGAAATATCTTTTTATGGATTAGCTGGATCTTTTGATAGCAAGCTTTTTACTTTTTTCAGGGGTAGGAGGATGCACAGGGAATGGGATTGGAACTGGCCCAAAATATTCTGTAGAAATAGATGGGTGTGTTATAAGACAACATCCACCATTGCTGACCTACAATTGAATACTCATTGTCTCTCATTAACTTCAAGAGGAAATTGAGATATTTCCAAATGCCACCAGAAATAAAGAATATGAACTGATTGATTCAGTATTTTGAAGAATAGAGTGCAAAGCTGTTAATGAGCTGTAGCGGCTGCCTTCTCTAAAAAAGGCAAGTCGCTTTAATCAGAAAGGTCATGCATGTCAGATACCATTATTTTTTCCTCTGTTAGCTCGACTCTACCTCAGTCAGTCTGGAGGAATTAAGATTTCAATGAACATTACTAATAGTTAAGACACTTGTCTGAGGATGTGGATGCTTCTGCATTCAGCTCTGCTGAAATTTCTCTTGGAATTTATTGACATTGCTGTTAAATACTGCTTAAATACAACCAGCTTATATGTGTCACTGAAGCCCCTGGAGTCATGCAAGTGTTAAATTTATAGCACAGAAAATAGCTCAGGGATCAGTGAAGCACAGCTAGTTCCAGTTTGGGTTTGAATGCTAAGAGCAGCTTCATCAACCCCAAGGTTCAACTGAAGTAGTCGTATTTCTTAGATATGCTGGAAAGAAAATGGAAGGGTTGTGGCTCAATTAGGCTGACACTCAATTAATTTGGGAATCTTCTGTAGATAACAATTCTCTACTGGTGTTCAGGCCCTCCTAGATGTCTTCTACTTAGTTATTCAGTGCTCTAGAAGGGTTAGAGAACCTGTTTGGAGGGACTGTCCCAAAGACAGTATAAATGCAGACTTTTTTGCTGTTTGCTATCCATCCCCATTTCCCCCCCCACCCCTTTTTTTTTGTGGATGCATAAGCTGTATTATGGCTAGCAACAATTTGTCACTGCATAAAAAACCCAGTGCAAATAAAGGCAAATACTTTCAGGTCTATCTTTATTTGGTATAAAGCACCAGTTTCTCTAAATGCATTAAGCCTTTTTGACACACTTTTGTGTGATGATCCATCCCTGCATCAAACAAGTTACAGTCTTCAGTGGAGTGCTGATTGAGGACTTGTGCAACAAGTTTTCCTTTTCACAAGCTAGTGGTTACCTGGATTAATTCCACCTTCTTGGGTGTCAGTGAATGGTTCAGGTTTGTTGTTATTTTTGCTATCCAGTCAGTCTGATTTTTGTCATCCAAGTAATGCACTAGAATTGAATTTCTCTAATCTGGGGGGTTGTTGCTCCAACCTGTGATTTCTCAGGTAACCTGAAGGGCTTTTCTGGAACAGGAGATCATAGTTTCTCTCAGTTCTGGTATCCATCTCTATCACATTGTTTCTTGACTCCTGAACATCCTGGCCAGCCACAGTGTTCCAGAAAGCAGCGTCAAGTTATTTTTGTTCTTTGCTAGTCCTATCAAGGAAATGGTCAAACTGAAATTTTTTTTTCTAAACAGTATTTCACAATAGTATCTCCCAAGTAACAGAAAGCTGTATGCGGGATAATTCAAGATAATACCTTTATTTTTTTGTCATACTTGGGAGTTTTCTTTCCTATTATCATTTTATTATACATATGTATGCAAAAAGAAGGATATGTTCACCCATTAGGAGTTGACAAAACTGATTTTGTCCCCAAGCCTGGAAATGGAAAAAAGCGAAGTGGGGAGAAAACCCCCACCGCTCATAAAACGTGAAACTTTTTGGGGAAATGTATCCCGATGAGTGTTTCACCGGTGCTGGCCAGGCTTTCTTCCTGCAAACTCCTTTAGCCAGAGCAGCAAGGAGTCTGTGAGGTTCCACAGGAATCCCCATCCTAGCAGAAACAGTAGCATTGCTGTCTCAGTGCTGTTGACCTGCAGTGATGCTGGACTGTATAGGAAGTCCTTTATCGCAGCTTGAGTGGGAAGGCGGATAATCATCTTGTACATAGATAAACAGACACATACAACTCACTGGGAGGAAAAAAGCAGCAGAAAAAATAGGTTAAAATATATTTAGCTCATTATTGCTACTATAAGCCTTTTTACTGGACTGAGGGCAAGATTCTGCTCTGTGGGTGCAGGAAAGGCTGATAAGGGCTATGTAACAGGGGAAATTATTGCTTTCAGAAATTGCATGGCAAACTTGCCATGTTGATTCTTCTCATTGCCTGGGAAAGACTGTGTACTTTTTTTTTTTTTTTATTCTTACATTGGGGATCTCTTGCCCACTCTGAATCACTTCAGTGCAAACTGGAGGCCTCCTTTGATTTCTATTTTTTAATTGTATGGTTTATTTTGCTCCCCTACCTAAGCCCTTTCTTCAAGTGCAGTAAAAATTGGATATTTTAAACTCAAATCTTGAAACCCAGGTTATATAATCCAGCCTGGTGGTACAGGAAATGAGATGAATGTCCAGATACCTGAAAAAAAAAAAAATCAAGTTTAAAACAGGGTCAAAGCAGCCATGTAGGAGGGAACGTATGTATGCACACCAAGCACTTATTAGAAGTCATACAAATTGATAAGGCCTTTACCTGTGGGAGCTATTTTGTCTAAGTGAGGTGTGCATCTAAAAATTACTGACCTTGCATTCATCATCCCTTTTAAATAGAAAAACATCAGTCAGCACTTCTTGCATAGCTTCTGCCTGTGGAAAGGCTGTGGAGAACACGTTTCAGATAGGACTGTGCTCAGCAAGGTAAGTGTGGGCCAACTAGGAGTACAGCATCTTTCCCCTCCAGAGCTACGATACCATACAGGAAGGCCAGTACACTTTTCCTAGTGTGACCTGTGTCTTCTGCTCCCATTTAAAGGTGACCTCAAATGTGTTTGGATACACAGCCAAGATGTTTTCCCTCCACTTTAAAAGTCTCTTATTATCTGAGTGGTTTGCAGCTCCAATGGAGATCTATATCCTCTATACAAACTATTTTTCATCATCTTCAAGAAAGATGGGGAAGTACCTGTGCAGCCACTAATTAGAGACATTAAAATAGGCTTTTCATGAAAAAGGAAGCTCAGCACGGCTTTTTCAAGCCAAAACAGATAAAGAAGCTGACAATATTAGGAATTACAGGCCAACTGAGAGCAGCAACAACAAAAAAGCAGGGCCAGCACAAATTGTCATAACTGCGTCAAAGACACAAAACAAATTCCTTCTTGGATAGCCACAAGGCAACACCACCTTTGAATGTACTACTCTCTCAATGCAAGGGCAGCTATAGGATGTGACAACTCTGATTACGCTGAAACGCCAACAGTGTTTTAGCATCTGTCAGCTTATTCTTATTTGTGATGTGACCAAGCTCTTTACTGAAACAAAGCTAGGAAATACCTACATTAACACTGCCCCAGTCTATTCCTCCCTAATTTTTTTTTTTTGATTCTGAAGAAGGCAGCAAGAAAAGCCATACCAGCAAGCATGGTTATAGGTTAACTTTTGGAAGGTGAAGCTCTAAATTGCATTTGGGTAGAATGAAAACTTGAAGCTTCCCAGTATAAATACTCTAGGTCATGAGGAAAAAAGAAGAAATCATAAATGACATCATCATGATGTCTTATGCAAGAGTGGCCTAGCTTAAATGCTTAATGAAGAAGAAGATTGAAGGTTAGAAGTAATAAAACCGTTCATTTTATCATTATTATTATTATTGCCTTTACTTGTGCTGTATTTCATAAGGGTCTGGTGATTAAACCAGGGCATGCAACTCAAAAGCATTTCAAACTTAGTCTGATTCTCAGCTTTGCTAGGGAGGTGCCAAAATGTCACTTAAATTTCTGTAGCCCTGTATTATGGTGAGACAGAGAAGAGAAAAAGCAGCATTTTACAAGCTGCCTGAGAACTTCCCTCAGGGCACCTGAGGTGCTACAAGTCAGGTTAGACTTGTACCATAAATCAAAACCCTGAACCTGATACTTGTGCTAACACCTACCCAACCTTGTACCTGTGTAACAGTAGTGATTAGGGATGTGATTTATTTAAAATATGTCCCCTCATGTCCTCTGTTTTCAGTGCAGCTATTATTAATATATAGGTGCTTATTCCAGTGGATTATGATATCTTTTTTCAAAGCTTAAATAGTTACTTTTATAGGTTTCCTCTCATGTCTTTAATTGTCTGCACTGTATGAGTTGTACTTTTTTACAGTAAAAAAGTAATAATAATTATAATTCTGTAAGCAAAAGCCCTACTAATCTGTAGTCCCACTCAAGCAATGTTGAAGTACGTGAAATTACATTTGCATCCCTCTTGCTACTCCCTCAGACTTGTCCAGGGCAGTCTTGGTACAAATGTTGTCCCAAGGTTGCTGCTGGAGGCCTGAACAAGGAGAGCTCGTAGTGCTTTGCTTGCCCTCTAGTGGCATTTCAATGGCTGGGGATGCCTGTTGGGTTACACTCTGTGTTTAGTCAATGAAGATGCAAACCCAAGAGGTTTTGTTAGTGGAACATCTTTGTTCTATGTTGTGTTTGAAAATGGGATCTATAAGATAAAGGATACAGTACAAATGCAAAGAGCTTCGTGGCCTTGCATGTGTACCAGAAAATGCTTTGGATGCAAGAGGGAAAGCTATTCTTCCGAATAAAGTAAGTTATTCTGTTTACAGGAATGCTCAACACATTAAAGGCAGTAAATTACAATTGAAAGTGATATGAACATTGTCTCATTCTTGTGTTGCTAGAAGACTTCTTTAATTTTATATAACTGACAGGTTTTTTTATTGACATTTTCACTTCAGTGATTTCTGTAGAATAATGTTAATTACAATTCATTAGCTGTTTTTAATTTAAAGACATAATGAAATGCTAATTTACTTGCATCTCAGAAGATTCCCTTAGCTTAGTCACAAAAGAAATAAATATTTGTTGATTTGCATTAACATAGTATCCTTTTTTCTAAATTGTGTTTTGGTATGTTTGATAGCTAAAACTGTCTTCTGCCACCTACACTTAAAACTTTCTGTGTGCAGTGAGATGGTTACACCCTGTTTTCTAGAACAATGATCAAAATGCTAATGCAGATTGCGATCATGCAGCTGAATATTGTTCATTGCTTTTATGTAGGAAAGACAGCTGCAGAATGATGCTTCCTGTTCATTGCTCTCTGGCACTAGATACCTTTTGCCACTGCTACATATACTGTTGACTGTTGTTATCCCTCAATTGCTTCTTTATGTGCTGTGATGTTCACTCTGCAAGTCTGAAGTATTTTTTTTTTCAGTCAGTTAGATTTACCAAACTTCCCTGTAAAATCGACTCTATTGAGTTTGTCCTGCTTCCTTCTCTGACCAGCTCAAATGGTAGTTTGTGCATGTGTAAGACATACTGTTAAGGACCTTTTTTCAAATAAGTATTTCTCAAACAAAATGGTCAATGTCAAGATGTTTTCAGCCTGTTGCCTCTACAAGTTCTTGTACTTCCACAATTAAGCATGTGGTAAGATGACTGGGTTTTTTGGAACCGTTCTTGCAATAGAAATTTAGTATATTTTCTTCTTCTGTTATAGTGATTTTAGACATTATAATGGACATGGTAGCATTTTCAGTCTTGAGCTTTTATGCTGATAGGCTATCATTAAGAACTATTTCATTCATGTTGACACTTTAAAATCATCTACATTTACCAAGCATTAGCATAAAGTAAAAAGAATCAGATGCTTTTGTTACTAGCTAATTATATACAAAATATCAAATCTGCAAAAACAGCCTTCAAACACATGCATGCTGAAATAAATTAATTAATTTAGCTTTATTAGATGTTTGCTGAAAGCACAAGTGAAGGGTAGAGTGTATTTATAGCAGGAAACCCATAACCCATGAACCAGAGAGTGGAAGTGCAGGTCACTGTCCCCATGCTGTATTCAAGAGTTCATATGTATCGCAGGAGACCTATACGTTGTATTCTTGCAAAGGCTTTCTCCTCTGCCAGCTGGAATGGTCTTTCTAAAACACAGCAGTGGACTGAAATGCTGGTGAATTTGTGACTTAGTATGACTAACTGATGCTCCAGTGATAGAAAACACTAACTTAGTAAGAAATTCAAAGCTGTACCAAGCTTGTTTGTGGCTACAAAAGTTTTTTTTTTTTGGAATGGTTCCCATGAATATGTCTATCTTAAAATTAATTCCCCAGTCTTTGGAGTGAGAACATGTATCATTAAAATATTTACACATTTTCAGGTGCTCCTTTTGCCTTTAACAGCTAGTATGCTCAAGGTTTTGGTTTCTTTTTATCATGTGTGCATGAACTCAGTTTAGGAGATGGGATGCCTGAATGAACATTCTCAATGTGCAGTTTGCATGCAGTCACCCTGTCCCAGTAAGCCAGGATTTTATTGGATAGGTTGCTCTGTGCTGCTAGGCCTTGGTGTCCAGGAATGAGTGGCCTGTTGCTTTTACTAATCTGGATATAGCCAATAAGAATCTAATAATCTTTTCTCTGATATTAGTAGCTCATTAGTTTGGTAATGATGAAACCAAAACTTGGTGGTCTTGATCTTTTCTCTGTAGAGGCTCTAGGGAAAAAAATGCAGTTGAGGTGTGTTTGATTCCCCTGTCTGCACTGGAGAAGGGAGTGGTATTTCCGTGTCATTTCAGAAGAAATACACATATTTTCTTCAGGAAATTATGGGGAAAGCATATCAGAACAGAAATAGCTCTTTTGCTGCTGATGTATTTTGATTTACACCCTTGAAACACAAGATTTAATATGACTTCCAAAATTTTGGTTAGTGTCAGGTAACTAGCATGCGAACCAAGGACTCCTTTTAATACCTGAATAACAAAATGTCCACTTTCTTTTTGAGTCTGCTCAAAATTTCTTGATTATTTGTAATGAGGATGAGAGGTGGCAGCAGACTATTGAAGTTTACCCATCAAAGCAATGTTTCACCTTTGTTAATCACCAGCAATAGGCTACCTGGCTCTCCTGAACCTTGAGATCTTCAGTCACACATCAGCTTCTGTGTTACCACCAGGCTGTAAAGCAGTGGGTCCTTTGCATAAGCTTTCTGATTGCTTTGTAAAAGTGTAATAGATAATGTTTTGTAATGATGGGAATTTAACATTTATCCTGTGTAAAGCCTGAATTGGTCCTAGTCAATATACATGTAAAGCGGTGCTCAACGCTTTCTTTATTGTTCTTTGTTTTCATCAGATAAGCTCTCTTTCTGAATACTAAGTGATGTTTACCTGTGAAATCAAGAGTTCTCACAAACCCAGCTTCTCCTATAATTTGGGAAACTAATATGGAAACTCAATGGATTTGCATTTTTTTGTTTTGTTTTCTGAGACTGTTGTACACTTGATTCATAAGTAAAAATTCATTTACATGCTATACTGTTAAATTGGTCTTTGAAAAGAACAGAAATATAAGTGCAGAAAAATGCTTTATAGTGTTGCATATCTTGAAGTTATTTTGCCTAAACAATGTAGTACTTCCATATGTCCCCATTTTTCAGATATTTTGCCTTTTGTTGCATAAGGCATAATGCTGAGCAAGACTTAATACTGAGAAAGGCAGAGAGATTGGTATGTAGGAACTGAAGATCCGACTAGAACGATTTATAATGACCTTTTTGCCACTCCTATTATCTGAGGAATATGAAAGTTAGTGGGTTTTTTCAGCTTAGTTAGAGGCCTCTTGGAAAGCTTTATTGCCCCTTTAACAAAGCTGAAAGAAAGTTGGAGCCAAAGGTAATGGATGAACACTATCTGTTAAAAGGAGGAGGTTCCTACTTAAGCTTATGAAGGTTTGTTAGTAGGCAGGGGACTGATATTGCTCAGTTCTTCAGAACTGATGAGAACTTTTATTAGTTATTTGTCAGTCACCACTAGATCTACAAGTAGTTTTAAGTATGTGCACAGGAAGGATGTACAGTTGAAAGGTAGTTTTGAGGTGTTGGTTTAAAATACATGGCTCAATGTAGCATTGATTATGTTCTCCCACATCTGTGTTGTGTGCCTTCTGCAAAAGTACGTTTCAGTTGTCTTCATAAGCGTAGCTAGGAGAGCAATAACAATGCAGCAAAGTTAGGTAGATATTACAGTCCTTGCTGAAGACCTTGATGAGACCTGATGAAGAGGGCTCAAGGCAGCCCTCTTAATTGTTGTAGTTGCATCATTGTCAGCACCCACTTGGCTGGATAAGAGTTAGCATATCTGCATGAGCTGTAACTGCATTTTAGTTACTGTGTTGAAGTTTTCTTGAACAGTCAGATCACTGGAAAAATACCTTTGTTTTCAAAGCTCCCAGTACAGGGATGACTTGGTAGTAGGCAGGTTTATGGAACAGCATATATTTACTGAAAATAGTGTATGGCAGAACTCATAACCTGATTTACTAGCTTCAAGCAAATAGTTTCCATAAATGTTGCATATAAACCTACTTTACCAGGGGCTTTGAGGTTGACTTGTGATTCGTTCATATCCATGTATAACTTGCGTGGGTTTTTAATATGGTACAAATGCCAATCTGCTTTCTTCTGCTTATGAGTTGACCTGTTTAATTTCAGGAGTAGACATATTAACATAATCATGTGATTCTAGGGTATGTATGTCTCTCTGTTTATAGCAAACAATTTCCAATCAGAAAGCAACAGAAGATCAGATCATAATGACAAGAGAAAGGTGAAGCTATACTAAGTCTAACCAGAAGTCTGCCTGGAATAAATACCCCAGCCATAAAAACATGCGTAGGATTCCAGAAACTAATGATGCCCTTTCATAGGAGACCCTTGGAAGGAGAGGATGGGGGAATGTGGAGACACTGCTCAGAATCAAGCAGTGGTTCATGGGGAAGGTCAAACTGTGCTTAGCTGTCAAAGCTTATCGCTTCATCTTGCCATGCAAAGTGCTAATAGAGTTTGCACTTGCGGGGATAACAATTGCACTATTTCTTTTGAATAAAGATAGGAATGCTTCAGATCCAGTGAAAGTGAGCCTGACAGGATGCATATGATTGTTATCCTGATTATAAATAAAATACAACTACAAGAAAATAATCCATTGCGATCCAAAGGTCAGGAAATATTGTGCTGGAGATTCTCGGAGGGATGGTTGTAAAGAGTAAGTTTAGCCTGTTGAGTTGAATCTGCTTAGACTGCCTATATAACAGATGCAAATAGAGAGGGAGGGAGAAAGTTTAGAAAGGTTTCAGTAGGCCAAGGTTTGCCTTCTGTGATTAATATCTTCCTTCATTTGCTCTGGGAAGTGTGTAACAGGTAACACACCGAAACCAAGAAAGGGAGACGACTGGTAAATTTCATTAACATGGACAGCCTCCAATACTGCTTCTTAGGTCATCGAAACTCATAAAAGATTTTCAGCAGGGCCTCTGGCAGACATGGGTAACAACCACCTTTCCTTCAGAAACAGTGCCCTGGAGCTACCTTTCTTACCTTGCTAGTATTAACCGTACATTGCCACTGCAAAGCAGCAGCTTTGAAGGTAAATGGACAAGAAGCCCAGTTAAGTTAAAGAGAAGGGAAGACTGTCACTGTGATACACGCTACCAGCCTGGTTTGGAGGGATGGAAGTCCTACTTGCTTCGTATCCAGTAGTCAGGGTACAGAAACAGAACCTTTGATGTATAAAGAACACTTGGCGATAATGAATTTGAATTAATGCATATATTGATATTTGGAGAATTTCCTGAGAAGAAAAATAAATATCTAAAATATTTGAAGCAAATCATAAGATGAAATTCCACATATGGCCAGCTCTGTGGAAATTTCTGTTGACCCTTTAGGTAAAACCTATAGTGTCTGTTATTTCTGTGTTAATTTATACAGCATAGCACCTGACTGCATTGTAAGTTTCAAATAATTTTAAATATTTTTCTGAAGAGGTTTATTTTTATTTTTATAGCGTTTGCAAGTGTGTGTTCTAAGTATGATTAAGTAAAGCTAGACTAGTAGAGAAAACTCTTTTCCTGAGTGGTCTCCATAAGCTATTATTTTAAAAACAATGCTTCACAGTGTTGCTTTTAATCTTTGTTTTTTAAGTCTTCCCCCCCTCCCTTTAATTTGGGGTTATATATATATATCACATCTTTAAAATAAAATCTGCATAATAAGAGGGATTTCTTGTATATATTTTACTGCTGAGGATTGAGAGCTTAGTCACTTTTAAGACTTGAAAGCATTTCAGTTTCTGAGATGTAAATAATGTTAGTGTTTTCACACCCACTATTTAAATAGGTTTAACAACCATGCCATCAAAACTGCAGCTACTATGGCATTTAATATTGAGGCTTCACGTAAGATGAGACTTTTACTTTCTGTTCTCTCATAAATTAGCTTTTATCTATTATCTGATTCTGCATCTCCAGGGAAGTGTGTACAGAGTTTGGCTCCCTTAGAAAGAAAACATGAGTTTTGAGGGTTTTTTATATGTTGAACTAGATTCTCTAGACATCAGAGTTAGTGCAGGACTTCACAGGTCTTGTCACCTCACAGGGGTTATTAAAATAAACCACAGTGAAGGTGATGATGGGTCTTATTTTTATTTATTTATTTTTTAATATCGCCAATGAAGCAAGACTTCAAGGAAGGGGAAAACCAACATTTAATTAATATGAGGCTGGAATGTTTGTAGCAATTTCTAGCTCTTAGTCTAAGTTATAAACAGTTAACCAGTTTTAAAATCTGTATCGTGTAGAAATCCAGTTTGAAATGCATGAAAAAATTTGGAGCCGTCACAAAGTTCGAAGGCATAAAAACCAAAACAGTAACTTTTTCCTAATAGTAGTGTAATTCATTAGCAAAATGATACTATGTCTGCATTCCCATTATGCTTATTTGGGAAATATCAGCTTGCTAGTTTGTTTTTTATACTTTTATCCACGGCTGGGTAGAACTTGAAGTATAATTCAATATGCCTATAAAAGAAAAACAATCTTATATAGCTATACTCCTCTGCAAAATCAACAACAAAGACTTCCTAGAAAACAGCAGTAGAATTGACGCTGGCATCTGTTTTCCTCTCCAAATGTCATGAAGTTCGATAATATACACCCTGAGAAATCAAGTAGGAATGTATATTTGGGGAAAACAGCAGAACAAACAGATTCTAAGAGGCATTAAGGACAGACCCACAAAAAAGTCCTAATTGAGATGGGAACATAAGTGTCCTCTGAACACAGTAGCTGCAACAGCTTTTGAGCTAGTATGTCCAAACTCTAGCGAGTCATTAGCTGAAAGGACAAACACATGCATTTTTAATGTGCCTCATTTGGATCCTTCACATTCTGGCCAGCATTTCTGCCTTCCTGAAAATAGCTTATGGAGCCATTATGGCATTTTGTTTAAGAACATCACTTCTTTTTGGAGGGAAGCCTCTGAATAGATCAAGAACACTGATCAGGCCTTTTCAAGACGTTGCAGGTAATAGAAATAGTCCAAAGTGGGAACCTGAAGTACGCAGAGAACTCTGCATGAGTCTTACCTTGAAAAGAAAAGTCTTTCATGACTCTGTTTGCAGCTGTGTGTGCATGTTGTGTTTATTTTTTTTTAATGCCTCTGTCATTGACATAATGTTATTTCAGTATACTTTGCAATGGTGGGGTGCGGGGGGAAAGACGTACAACCCTCTTTCTACCACCTCTGAACATCATTAGAAATCAGAAAATAGCAATCTCCAAATATATTCATAGTAGTATGACAAAATCCTGACCCTGCTGAAGTAAATAGAAATTTATAAAGATTACAATAGTATCAGAATTTTACTTTTAATTATCAGTACTTACAGTATGTTCACACAATGCTCTCCCAGTATAGATTAGTAATTGCTTGCTGCCTAGAAAGTCTTTGTTCAATTATATCTAGGAGAGAAGGGTTCCCTAGAGCTGCTGATATGTGATGATCCCTTTTATAGAGTCTAACCAGTGTTGCCAAGGGTTTCACTTATGCTATCGGGTCAGATTTTTAAAAGGGATCAAAACCCAGTGTGATAATCATGTTAATATTTGGTGTTGAAATGGAGCTGAACATATCTGAGAATCTTGGCTCGGGTTTGACTTGCAAACTGTCTTGTGAATTGTATAGGTGAGAAAACTACCAAGTGATAGGAATGATCTTTGGAAACTAGTGAAATGAACATTCAGTAAGAATCAAAAATATCCGTAATGCCCAGTTAAAAGCATTTACTTTAATGTCATTTGGAAAATTTACTTTTATCTTAAGAATACTGAAAGATTCTTCACACATGAGAACATTATTTATGTATAGCATTCAGTTTAATAATAGCCCCCACCCCAGCCCCTGGAGGTGAAAGAGAAAACCTGGAGAAAGGAAGGCTTGCCCATGGTTGAGGAGGATGGCCTCAGAGATCACCTAGGCAAACTGAATCCTCACACATCCATGGGCCCCGATAGGATGCACCAATGAGTGCTGAGGGAGCTGGCAGATTCTGTCGCTAAGCCACTCTCCATCATCCTTGAAAGGTCGTGGAGTACAGGAGAGGTGCCAGAGGATTGGAGGGTAGCAAATGTTGCTCCAATCTTCAAAAATGGCAAGGAGGAGGACCTGGGAAACTATAGGCCAGTCAGCCTCACCTCCATCCTTGGAAAGGTGATGGAACAGTTAATTTTGGAGGTCATCCCCAGGCATGTAGAGGAAAAAAGGTTATCAGAAGTAGTCAACATGGATTAACCAAGGGAAGATCATGCTTGACCAACCTGATAGCCTTCTATGATGGCATGACTGGCTGGGTTGATGAAGGGAGAGCAGTGGATGTCATTTACCTTGACTTTGACAGGCTTTTGATGCCATTCCCCATAGCATCCTCATAGGTAAGCTTAGGAAGTGTGGGTTAGATGAGAGAACAGAGATGGATAGACAACTGGCTGAACAACATTGCTCAGTGTGTCATGATCAACAGGGCAGAGTCTGGTTGGAGGCCCTGGGTGTTCCCTAGGGGTCTGTGCTGGGTTCAGTCCCGTTCAACATATTTATCAATGACCTGGATGAAAAGACAGAGTGTACCCTCAGCAAGATTGCTGATGACCAAGCTGGGAGGAGTGGCTGGTGCACCAGAATGCTGCCATTCAGCAAGACCTGGACAGGCTGGAAACTTCTTTACTGAGTGTGACAGAGCAGTGGCACAGGCTGCCCAGAATGGTTGTGGAGTCTCCTTCTGTGGAGATGTTCAAAACCCACCTGGATGCGATCATGTATTCTATTATTCTATTCTATTATTTGGTGTCCCTGCTCAAACAGGGGGGTTGGACAAGATGATCTGCAGAGGTCCCTTCCAACCTCTACCATTCTGTGATTCTCTGAATATTCTTATTTTATAAAGGCAAGAGACAAGAAATCCTACCTTGATAAAGTGAAAGGGAAAAGGGAATCTCTTAAATGTTTTGTGGGAAACCGGGATCTTTTGCTTTAGGTCTTCAGCTTGTGCTTTTTGAAAAGCAGAGGGAGCGGAGTGTTTGCTTTTTAAAAATGTTTTTGTTTACTAGAATGTCAAAGAGAACTAGAAATCAAACTTGTTTGAAAGACAAAATATAAAATTGCTTTTGATCTATTCCAATAGAATAGATTGAATTTCCAGGAAGTTGAATGCTGATTTTAAAAATGTGGAATCAGAGAAACCTAGACATATGTGGATACCTGTATGGTCACTCAAATTACTTGAGTGGTTACTCAAGTGCTAAATGAAAAGGAGAACATAAAATATTCCAGGCTGGAAGGTTAAAATATTAATGAATCATGAGTTTCAACATCATGAAAGGTCTAAAAATATCTGGATGTTTTAGTCAGGTTCTTTTAAAAGAAGATTTTAGGTGGAAAGTCACTTTCTTGCCTTTGCTCTCAAAGTAACGATGGACATATGTATAATTATGTGTTGTCTTCACAAAACAACATCATACTCAAACCAATAAAGAGTACCTGTTGATGGTCCTGTTCCAAATAGGGTCTTCCATTTTGGAGACGTGACTGACTGTGGAGGCTTCCGCAGTGGAAAGTGTATTGGGATGTGATGAGTTGGACATCTAGCGATGAAACTTTTGTTATTACTTTGAGTTTTGTTTTTGCAAGAAGCACAGTAGTTGTGAGGGAAGAGAGGAATAACGTCAAAGATCTCTGTTGGAAAGAGTTGACAGCCTCTGCAGATTTATACTGAATATGAATTCACAAGCCCAGTGCAGATGAGAAGGTGCATTCAGTTGAATTATAAATAGACGATAGTTAGCTTTGAAATGTATCCATTTTATTCTGAGATTCTAGCAAAGTCCTGCAGATATGCAGCTCCAGTGAGAACTCTAAAGCTGGTAAAAAAAGAGAAAATGACAGGGGTTTTATCTGGAGTCTTCTGACAGCTGGGGGGGTGAAATCCATAAAATGTTGTGGCTGGTGGGGTTGGGGGGTGGTGGTGTTTGCGTTTTTGTTTGGGTGGTTTTTCATTGTTGTTTTGTTTTTGTGTATTTTCTACAAACAGTGAAGGAGTAGATTAAAACCACCTTTCTGTTTTCAGGAAACAAGTCCTTGTACTGAGAGAAACATGTTCTGTGTGACTGGAAGTGTATACAGTTCTTGAACCCTTCTTTTCACTGTGTCCTTTCTTATGCTCAGACGCAGTAATCCAATGTGTGCTCCAGAATAAGCAAGGTGCTATTCTTGTCTTGCAGTCTAATGGAGATGGGACAGCAAAACCTATGCTTTTGATTTTGCCAGCAGAACAGAAGATAGAGACCCACAAGCTGGTACTCAGCTGAACACGCTGTTCAGTACAGGGCTTTTCATGATGCCAGTAGCAAAGGCAGTGCTGTGTGCTGCCCAGCCTGAATTGATAAGGTTTGTCTTGTAGAGGGTGACTAGGATGACTTGGATCCAAGGCTAGCAGGGTCCTTGTTTGACTAGAGTATCTGCAGAGTAGACTATTGCACGGCATAACCCTGTCCTAGGTGCAGCAGAAGCAGTGTACCATCCTAAAATATATATAAAAACAAGCATGTTACTCTTTGCATATGGAAGAATAATTCTTTGCAGATCTCCCCTGGCTACCACCTGAAGCAGAACTACATTTCTTCAGCATCTTTTTAAGTATTTATTTTAGTGACTGAATGGACAGCATATCCTTGTAACATGCATCTCAAACACGTGGGAAGTTTTGAATTCAGATGGACATTTTTTAGCTTTTTAGAATGTGACTGAAACAGACAATCTCTGTCCCATCACCAACCATGAAGAGGTAATATGTGTGTTTTGCTGCTAAACAAAATCAGAGCACAGCCCTGTAGATTCTTCAAGTAATTTGATGTTGCATCAGGAGACAGATGGCAATAATAAACCAGCAGAGAGCTGAGAGTCTTCAGCTTGTATCAGGAGCATGTTGGTCTCTTAATTGTCACCAGTTTTGGACCCTATCCAACCATAAACTGTTCCTAGAGGGGATGTAAGGGTGAAAGGAAATGCAATTATTGCCTCTACATGGAGTGCAGAGGCCTTCAGCATATTGCTTTACACAATTCATTTTCTTCACAAGAGCTATGATGGCTTTCCCAAACAGGCATGTATGAGTACTTACACACTCTGGCATTTGTCTTTGCACAGGTAAGAGATAAAGTGAACACAATATACAGTATGATATTGCAGATAGTTTGTGAATGGGATGGAGAAAGCATCAGTCTGTGCAAATCTGATTACTAGGCCTAGTGCAGAGGGCCTCCAGGCAGTAGGTGAGCTGGTGTGTTCCTAGGTTGACACTGCCTGACAAACTCTGGTTCTTGTGAGGTTTCTGAAATACTGACGTAGTTATTTAGGTATAAAGTAAAAGCAGACATATCTTTAATCTGTAAAAAGGAAAGACTAGTGCTGTTCCTCCTAAGAATTTACATACTGTGTAACTGAGGCCAGGAGAGCTATTTGCCCCTTGATAAGATCCTTTATTATAGCTTCTGTGCTGCTACTGGATTTCCATCATAAAATAACTAGATAAACTATTTAATTTGCTGCACAAAGCTTAAATTTTACAGTTGTGTTAGTACTTTTTGATGGAATTCTCAATCATGGTGCTGCATGGGTTTAAAGGCACTTTTATTATTTCCAATTCCTAAGAGTCCAATTAAGAGCTTGTCTTGGCAGCGTTCAACTGCAACCCTACTTGCTAAGACATTCTAGGACTAATCCTGTCAGTCTTTGGATGGCTCATATTTTTCATGGCAAGTGACTGCCCTCTATCTTCTCTTGAGTTGGATGTGTGCATCTCATCCCTAGAAAGTGAACCAGGCCCTTCAAAAGCCAGTGCTGCATGTGATGGTGGTGCTACAAGTTATAAGACCTATTAGATCACTTGGTGCTGTCCAGATTGGGTAGAATTTTTAGGCAAAGCCAGGATTTAGCAGGGCAGAAAGAATTCTTATGTCCCCTGTTATGACTCCCTTATCAGCAGTAAGGGTTTATCATCATGTACCTGGCTGCAACTCCAGCAGAAATGTTTGGGTTGGTCCTGCAGTTTATCTATATACAACAGATTATTTTTGTTGTTATTGTTTTTGTTCAAAGAAGCTTTTGCAGCAAGTGTCTGAAAGATGTGATAGTAATTAAATAAATAAAACCAGCATCATAATTGGAAAGGAATTTTTGAGTATTGGATTGCTTTTGGCACAATTATAAATTACTTGGTGTTCATGATTCTTTTTTGTTTGTCCAAAACAAACTGTGAAATTTGCAGTTCTCTGGATCATAAAATCCCCCATCACTATATGAATCC
The DNA here is from genome assembly GCF_949628215.1 of Phalacrocorax aristotelis. Taxonomy (NCBI): domain Eukaryota; kingdom Metazoa; phylum Chordata; class Aves; order Suliformes; family Phalacrocoracidae; genus Phalacrocorax; species Phalacrocorax aristotelis. The sequence continues at coordinate 58,163,596 of NC_134278.1, forward strand.
AATTATTAGGCTTGTTAGAAGCAAACAACATGCAACATTACAAATCTAAAACTGAACAAAACCTAGCAATAATCATCTCTGTTCTTTTACCTCTCACTGTGTTCTGAGCATTTTTCTTACTGTTTCTCAAGCTTCCAGGCACCATTTTCTTCCAAGAAGTCAGATCTCCATTCTCTCTGGGTGCTTATCAGTCTCTCTTCTGGTGCTTGTCTCTCTGCTTGTCTCGTACCAGTGCTGTGAATTTTTTTTTTAATTATTATTATTTTTTTAAGGCAACTGAAGCTATTGTATTTGAAATGTTTTGGGGCAATATCAGTTCTTTAATGCTAAAGAATGAATATTGTGTTCAGTTTTCTTATTGCAAAACACTGAGAACAAAAACACACTGTTATTGCAAAGTATTCTGCTGGTCTGTACACAAGGTCATATTATCTTGAGAGCATGCTTCTTATGATTATTTCCCAAAATTAATAACCATTTTCTTTTACATACTCATTTTTCCAGTGTGACTGTTCTAATGCCATTGTGCCACTGCTGAGGGTACTGCACATTTACATAACAGCCTTCCTTGTTGAGTGTACTTTGGAAGTTAGACAAAAAAATATTTTTTATATGTAAATTGAGCACATTTGGTCATTGAGATACAATAAGCACAGAGCATAATGATACCACTTTTATAGCCACATTTCAACGTACAAGTACACTTCATCTTTTTGACCCCTTTGTTCTACTGCTGGAAATAGATGTTAGCTACTGAATGAGCTTCCATAATGTCACATAGAGTTTTTTAATCAAGGACTGAAGAATCTTACTCTATGGAACAAAAATAATAACAATTCTGCAGGAGGACTGAAGCTTTAAGATATTTTTTTTTCAGCTTTTGCAATAATTAATTGCAGTGGGCATCAAAGAGTTTCTGCTCTACAGTTTGCAGGGAACTCTCAGTTGTCACTCCAAGCAAGTACTGAATCTATATAGCTACATTGCAATAGCTGACATGTAACAATGACAGATATTTTCTCTGTCAAAGTATGTTTGCTTAGGTTTAGAAAACTTCCCCTCCTCCTAGGAAAAATCCTTTTGTTTTGTGGACCTTTCTTTGATAGCATGCACAGCAAGACATTTGAAAGGAAGCAGATGTCCAGGGTGTGATGGAGGGTTAACAGTTCTGGTAGTGAGACTTACTGGGGTCTTGGGGCTTCTCCTCATGGACCTTAGACACTTCCCATATCACCCAAATGCTGGATGGTGCAAAAGCCAATTGCTCTGACTACCTGTAGTACTTCTCAATGCATGGCTGATGAACAATATTTTGCGTTTCCCATAATTTCCTCCCCCCCCCCCCCCCCCCCATGCATTTCCTTTTTTTGCTTCTACAAATAAAGACAATAGTTGTTTCTACTCAGTCTAGTACTGTTGTTTGCCTTTTCTAACAAACAATCTCTCATCAAATGTGTTGAGAAACTTCAGGAAGCGCTCTGTAAGGAGTAAAAACACCCAATACAACCAACCAAAAAAAAAAATAATCCCAACAACAACGAAAAACCCCCAGAACTCTAAGTATGGAGTAACTTGTTTTAAGATGCTACATAGGAAATAAAATTTAAGACTGGCTTATAGATGCTATGACTCTACCTAGCATCTATCATGTATTATTTGTCTGTTGTGTGTGTATATATATGCATATTTCTTAGGTATATGTGTACTACACTGCATTTTATTTCAGTGGTGTTTAATTCTCAAAATATCTATACTTAAAATTGAAAGTCATATCTTAGAAGTAGTTTTTTTTTCTGTATTTTCCCCTTCTGCTCAAGAAAACTGCACCCAGGCCAGCTCCCACCCAAGTAAGTGAAATATGCAAGGCTCATATGCATCTTTAGGTTATAATTGCTCTTCTGTCCTGTTTTCCCACTTTTAAAGATGGTACACTGGGATGCAGAGAAAGGTTAAGCTGTTGGTCCATAAGGGAGAAATATGTAATTACACTGATGAATTTTGCATGGTAATGTTGCGTGATTTGACTGAATTGTTACCCATTGGGTAGTCTAGGTATCTTCACCAGCCTTTGATACAAGGGCTTTAATTTCTCTGGTGTTTGGTTTGGGGTTTTTTTGGTGGTGAGTGGGTTTTTTGTTTTGTTTTAACTCTACCTCTAGTCAGTGACCCAAACATTCACTCTAGAATATTGTTTATTCTTTCCTTGGCCTGGGCAAAGTGTAACAGCCACTGAAGCCTTCCCAAAGTACTTGATGATATCAACTCTTAAGCTCTTGTATGCTTATCTACTCATGACCAAGCTTATCTTTAAAAACGTAAGTTGCTTAAAGTGAGATTTCCTTTAAAGAAAATTATTTCTGTAATTTGTCCATTTTATACTATTTCTTGCTAAATTTCATCATCTCTTCTCTGCCTCATAACCTATTGCATTTTCTATCGTTAGAGTGACTAGCCCAGGAAGGCACATCTTCCCTGATTTCTTTTACGTGGTTTGAGTTTGTAAAGACTGAAGAAGTAAAAATACAAAGCAAGCAATGGAAGTTATCTGATGAGATTCATGTGAGAGAAAAAAAGCTAGGTGGTCTAGTCAATTCACTAGTTCTTGCTTGTGCTCTACTAATTTTATTGCCTGTTGTATTAATGTATTTATTCAAAACCAATTTTGATATTTTTAATCTATAATGAGTGTGTATTATAATTATTGAGTTATCTGAGACTAACAGGAATGCCCAACCAAAGCATTAAGGGTGTGTTCAGGATTGTTCTTTATATTATCAAGTAATAGATGAAAAAAGGAAAAATGAGCAACGGTATCAATATCTGGAAAGTATAATTATAAAATTGCGTAGCTAGGTAATTATTCTGTACCGGTTCTTGGAAAATAAACTCAGTGGTCTGAGGAACTTGTCTGTAAAATTTATGAGCTGGATCATCACGTTTTGTGTAGGTAGGACATGGGGCATTTTTTACTTCAAAATGACTGAAATATTCTGAAGGCCGTTTGACAGTTTTAGCAAAATGAACATTTTGGCTTAAGGGGATGGCATGTAAGCAGCTCAGTCTGAGGTGTCTGAAGTACTTGCAACTAGACGAAAGGAATCCTGAGTGCACATGTGGCGGAAAGCCTCTAGAACAGGTTTTTGTCCACCCTGTTGGTAGTTGCTATTGAGTCTTCATTTCCAAAGGACAGTCTGTGGTCATGTCTCATTTGTGTAGTGGCCACAGACTTGAGAAATATGCCTGCTTGTGGACCAATTTTGGACACAAGTACTAAATCCAGTACTTACTGGGTTAATGTCCAGGACTTGGGGCTCAGGTCACACTCTCAACCTACATGTCATTGCAATTAGCCTAGAAATATGGATGATGCTGCTGCTGCCAGAGAGAGCCCAGCTGGACTTCCTTACACGTGTCAGCCAGAACAGGCTGGTAGTTAGAAGGAGGATCTGATTTATGTTGGGAACCAAATTTTGTGTGGAGTCACTAAAGAAGAGTAATGCAAAACCCTTCCCTCTCTCCACCTCCCACTGTGCTTTCTGTGAAGTTAAGAGCAATAAAACATTTTAAATCTGTCCTCAGACACCCTCATTTGCCTCGCAAAGCTTTTATTGGTAAGTATCGGCTGGCTGATACTGTAGTTTTGCAGGCTGAGTTCAGTGTACCATAGTAGACTGAACAACATCTTGCATATATGATGTATCACCTTGATACTAGTCAGCCTGTCTCATAAGCTAAAGTGTTTTACTGGTTGATTTCATAGTTCATTAAAAGACTTGCATTTTCCTCCAACAGCTGAGCGGCAAATGAAAATACCACTGGGTTGCAGAGATTATGCTACTAAGTAATTCTAGCCTAACTGGCCATGCCTCTAGTAAGTGGTAAAATCATTAACTGTGACAGCACCATTATTAATAACATCTCATTCTTCTCATATCCATGTGCCTTGACTTCAGCTGCTTTTCTTATGCATATTATTTAACGCTATTTTAAATTATTCCCTAAAAAAGAAGAGGGAATGGATTTAATTCATCTCCTTATAAAAAGTTCCGATGCTCTGTCTTCAAACAATTATGTCCTCAAAATTGAGATGGAAAATAAAGCTGAATTATTCACTTTTTTCCAAAAGACATTCTTATGCAAGGCTTGATTTACCTTGATTAACATAGCAATTTACCACACATTTCAAAAAGTGTTGCTAGTATTTTTAGCTCAAAATAGATTTAGATGCCTTAGAATTTCCTACCATGTGCCATCAACACTGTTCAGACTTCAAATGCTATTTAATTTTTGCAGGTACAATAAGATTTCATTTTAAATAGGCTTTGATAATAACTAACTTAATCGATGAAGTGATATAGTGTTAAAGTTGTATTTATTTTTTAATTTCTTGATAAACACTTCATTGGATAACCCCTTTAAAATACATTTTCGTCTAAGTTGTGTGACTTCTATGAGGTAAATATGCTTTCCTCCTTTTCCCTGGAAGTGTTTGGGGCAAACTCAAATGGTGTAGACAAAATGGTGGCTTCATGATGTTAACAGTCAATTCAAAATCTGAAAATACAAGTAACAATCTGAAGTAGGCCTGTAACTTTGTTTTTGAGTAAGAATAAGGGGGTTTGGTTTTATTTTTTGTTTTCTTCCTTGCAAAACATCTTCTAAAATGGCTTCTAGAGATAATAAAAATCGATGCTCCTGGTATAAAATTATAGATTTAAATAGCAAAGATATTTTTCTTGTTTTTACAAGTTCCACTTGTCCATATAGTGCTTATAAAAGGTGAACTGGGAGCATGATTACAGTGTTTTCCAGGGACCATGACTATAGTAAGTGTTGTTGCAGTGTAAGTCTACAATGCACTAATAATTCTGGAAATTTCTTCCATAAATTTGAACGGTCTCTGTGCCCATTTTCAAGAAAAAGACACTAACTTTCCCTGAAGGTTTTGCAAGTTATAATATGGCTCTGAGTCCAGTGAGGGTTTGTTGTTTTTTTTTTTTTAACACATTCTTGGAGAAGTAGTTTGTGTCCTAGGGTTACCATCATTTCTGAAGTCCCTTTACAGTAAACAAACAAGTTTGGTGAAAGCAGGTAAGCATGAACTGAAGAAAATGGTGCCAGTGGCTTAGAATATAACATCGACAGAAAAAGCAGCAGAGATCAAAACCAAACAAGCAACCTGCTCACCAAACAAAAATTCACTCAACAACAGAGAGAAGTTAGGGCAAATCAAATGTTTGTTATGAGGTTTAAAAGGAGCAAAAGAAAGAAGTAGCCACACCTGAAGTCTTATTCTGCCCCCCTCCCCCCCCCCCCCCCTTTTTTTTTTTGAGAGTATAGAAATGTGTCTGTATTATACACACAAACTATCATGACTGTCCTCTGGTCTTTCTTAGTTGGACACTCATTTTCAGAGGTTCCAGTCCTTTCAATGTGTATGTGACTGTCCTTATACAAAACTTCCTTGGAGCACTGGTGAACAGCAAGCTGACCCTGAGCCAGCACTGTGCCCTTGTGGCCAAGAAGCCCAACGGTATCCTGGGCTGTATGAAAAGGAGTGTGGCCAGCAGGGTGATGGAGGTTATCCTACTCCTCTACTCTGCCCTAGTGAGGCCACAACTGGAGTACTGTGTCCAGTTCTGGGCCCCCCAGTTTAAGAAAGACAGAAAACTACTGGAGAGAGTCCAGCAGAGAGCTACCAAGATGATCAGAGGACTGGAGCATCTCCCTTATGAGGAAAGGCTGAGAGACCTCGGTTTTCTTCAGCCTGGAGAACCCAAGTCTGAGGGGGGATCTTATCAGTACTTACAGATATCTGAAGGGTGGGTGTCAAGAGGATGGGGCTGGACTCTTTTCAGTGGTGCCCAACGACAGGACAAGGGGCTATGGGCACAAGCCGGAACACAGGAAGTTCCACCTGAATATGAGGAGAAACTTCTTTCCTGTGAGGGTGCCAGAGCAGTGGCACAGGCTGCCCAGGGAGGTTGTGGAGTCTTCTGTGGAGACATTCAAAACCTGCCTGGATGCATTCCTGTGCCCCCTGCTCTGGGTGTGCCTGCTCAAGCAGTGGGGTTGGATGAGATGATCTCCAGAGGTCCCTTCCAACCCCTACCATTCTGTGGTTCTGCGAAATGAGTTACCCCCTAATCTGGCAGGTAGGTAGATTTGGCACAGTAGGAGCTGAGTGGCTTTTAGGACTATGTACAGTTGCTCTTCACTTGTCATTCAGTCATATCTGTAGGAGCATGGGCAGCAGTTATGATTAGGAGCTAAAACAAGCCACTTGATCTCTGTGCTTGCTCCCTTAGCATTGGTTTGTGTAATAATTACTACTCTGCAAACCTTCATAGGAGCAAAAAGGTGAGATTGACACAACAGCACTGACTATTTCTGGATATTAGATTTTTGAAATTGAGCCTGTTAGAAAGCTGGAGATAAGGAAGGAAACAGCAGATATTATTTATCACAGTAATTTAATGTTTTTGTAGGGAAACATTTGACAATATGCTATACAGCAGGTTAATCTCTGAATAGTGTACTGTATTTTCCCCAGAAAATATGATGACAACCAATCAGACAATTTCTGCAGGGATTAAAAGTTGGCTTAAGGCAGGAGTTGAATCACATCTCCTAAATGGTTGAATGTAAAAGTGGGATGAGGCACTGAAACATTTAGATTGCCATAGGAGAGTTGTTATATTAGCAGTAGGGTAACTTCAGCCTTATTTTAGTCAGTGTTTACATTTTTATGATCAGATTGTGTGAAGCAGAGCTCCACTGAGTGTGTTAAGGCTGGATACAGAATGTGCATTTAGCTCCTGTAGTGCTTTCAAGATCAAACAATTTTTTATAAAGTGCAAGACCCAGCCTGGCAGGGATGGCAGCCAGGTGCTTGTGGCAGTAACAAGACCACGGTGCTCTGGTGAGATCCGAAGGAGAAGCCAGAAGGAAGCAAGCATCCAACCAGGACATCGTAAGAGAAAAATAAAATAGTTAACTTCCATAACTTGTATTCCTTAGGAAAGAAAATAAGACAAATGGAGATCTTGTAGAGATGGTAATCATTCTGTAACTAACTGATGGACATGCACAGCTATAATGGTAACGGTGGCCAAATAGTTGAAAATTATGGGTAATGCACTGTTTCTTAGATACTCTTGGACCGTTTTTTGTTTCTTCCTACTACTCCACATAATGAACCTGATTTTTTTCAGATTAGATATGAAAATATATTTTAAAAGTATTCCAGGAACAGTACTGCTACTGGTTGTCATATTCAAAAATCTAGGTTGAGTCAGAGATTTTGGCTTATCTTTTAATGGTCTGTATTGAAATACATAGATATTATGAGATAGAGTATGAAACATCTTCTCATGGCGCCATTTCATAGACTGGAAGTGTCTTATGCAATTCCCTGTGGCTTCAGTGTATGCTGGATCAGGCTCCCCAATAAAAGTAGTCAAATACATCGTAGCTTTTTAAAAAGAAAAAAAAAATTTTAAAAAGAGCTTTTTATATATATTGCTGAATTAATTTTCTTTGTTAAGCCTCTCAGGTTTTTGCTGTTTGTGGGTTTTTTCCCTTTAGTATTAAGCAGGCTTTAGCATACACTTATTTTAGTAAACAACTAAACAAAAAAAATCCCTCCAAGAATTGCTCCTTTGTCCTATTTTTATTATATAGTGTGCTACTTCCACTTTAATTCATCTGATTTTATTACTAAATTGAACGTTTTTAAAAAATAGGTTTTTATGGTGCCATCCTGATTCATTAAACTGCATCTCATAGTTCACTGTCAATAGAGAAAACTTAAAGCGGTTCCTGGGGTTATTCTGTCTTTTTCACATGCTCTTAAAATAGTCTATCTGCACTTAAGAGGTTTTCTTCTAGAGCTCAGCCTGAGCTACCTGCCTAGGAGATAAAGTACATTTCCTTAGGCTCAAAGTCAGTTTCTGATAGACCGTAGCCAGACCTCATTTCTTATAATTTTTTCAACTTAATTTTTCCTAATGTTTCTCCATATCATGATTTTTCTCATTAACTCCTCTCCTAATGGTACCATACCACCTGAGGTGCTTCGACACTTCATTTCTACTTGGGCTGTGTATTCTGGTTCAGTGATGCAGGCTGATTCCCATTCATCACTAGCACAGTATTATGCCTTCCAGAATAAATCTCCTACTTTCCTAATGTACCAAATTACTGAAACCAATTTTGGCCGCCTCTTCGCATTTCTTAGACTGATCAGTGACTCTTGAAACCTCTCCCTGTCTTTACAGAGCAGCAGATCTCACTACCTATCTTTTTTTATACAGGCAAACTAGACTGAAAGGGAGCAACCCAGGTGCTTAAACAGGGGCATCAGAAGAGTATACAACTTGGTATCTAAGACCTCAGCAAAGGCTGGGGAGGTAGGATATATGATTAATGGGAGGCACTTCTGGAGTAGCAGCTGGAGGAGACACAGGATACTTTAAAGCACTAGATGCCTGTTTTCAGGCTCCCAAATCACTACCCAGAATTACACCTGTGAAATAAATTGTTATTGCAGTTAAAAAACCAAAAAAGTACTCAGTCCAAAGCATGGACTTGATTTTTTTAATGCATGATTTTTAACAGTCATAGTTGCAATGCCTTTTCTAATTGCAATTTATTAAGTTGCCAAAATGTGTATCTGTACATGGTTAGGTCTTCTGAAAATCACCAGAAATATTTAAATAAATACAGCCATAGTGAAGAAAGTAAGACACAGGGTGTCTGCAAAGAGCCCATTTGTTCTAGCAAACGTGAAAGAAAAACTTTTAAAGGCAGTAATTACTTCTGAATGCGCTATGGTCCTGCACTGGTGTGGGGGAGGAATGGTTACTAAACCACATACACTTTAAGTCTCACTTTTTATTCTTTTTTTCCTCCTCTTTACAATTCCTTCATCCTGAGGAGTAAAATAGCACTGAACTATTCATAGAGAATTTAATTTTCTGGTCTTTGTATTGCTGGACTATTTTAATTTCCTGATAGGACCAGAATATAGCCACTTTGAAATTTCAGGTTTAATTTTCTTAAAATTGTGAAAGCATTTTTTTTTTTTGTAGAAACTAGGCTTTTGGAGGATCTTTCCTTTCCTTACAGAAGATCCTTATCTTTAAGGGGGAGGGGGAGGGGAAGGGGAACGAATATCCACTTGTATTAATGTTGGAAATAAAGTAAGGCTGCAGAATAATTTTCTTTCAGTGAAGCATTGAAAATGAGAAGGGATGCTTAAAAAGTGCTAATGAAGGACTCGGTTATGAAGAAGCTGCAGAACTCAGAGAGCACCCAGGAAATTGCCACTTACTCATATTGTGGTGAAACACATTTGGTCCTATTGGGTAAAATTTTTTCATGAGCTGAAGACATCATTATTTCAGCTGTTGCGTAGCCTTGACTCCCACACACAGCTGCACTGATATTTTGGTTTGGGCATGCAGGAGTAAGCATTGCCGTGGCAAATATCTCCTCTTTACCCAGAATGGTTAGAAAGGGGAAGGGCAAAACCTGATGTATGGCAGGAATACAGGGGAAAAAATGTAGGAAAAGATTCCCTGAAGAATCTGATGCACAGTGCCTTCCTTGTTCAAGGCTTTAAGAGCACTGTCTACCCTTACGTGTTGTTTCATCTGTTCTGTTCAATAGAGTGATTACACAAAAAAAAGTGAAGCATTATGCTGCTTTTAATAAGTTCCATGTCAGTGAAGTGACATTTCTTTGTTGGAAAAAGCCCAGTAACAATGGCAATTAGCAGATACCTCTGTACTGAGTATTTTCACATCCTAGTTTGAAATAAAACAGCACTTAAAAAGGATAGAACAACTAATGATAACTCTAGGTGTATTCAAGGCATAGTCTTTATAGGAGCAGAGGTCTTGTTCTTTGAGTTTTACTATGGTTCTAGGCAGAGACATCTGAAGAAATTTGGCTAATTTAATGAATATGGTGTTACCTCACACTTGTTCCATTTAGGAAATAGATGAATAGCTGTTTGGTGGCTCCATCATTAATGACAAACACCAGCCCACAAAAGAAACATCTAAATTATTAATTGCCTGATCAGCAACTCAGCTGGGAATTTCGTTGGGTCATGAATGCTGGCATGTTGTCAGGGAAACAGGAATAACTTAACCAACTGCTTAGATTTGTTGAAAGACGAAACATTTTTACATTTTCTGGTGGCTAATAGCTGAGCTGGTTTTGCAAATGGTTGCTTGAATGGAAAACAGTAATGCTTTTGGTTCAATGTAGACAACTTAGACAATTTAGGTCTTCAGAGTCTTGATATATGGGTTTCTGGTTTGATTCATAGGAAACTCCTTGAGTTTTTGTCATTTTGCCCCTTCCTCACCTTTTCCCTGCTCTAACCATTAATTGATACCATGTATGGAGACTTCTTGATATCTTGGCCACTTGCAAGCAATTAAATAGAGCTCTGAAGCTCAATATAGATTAGATTCCCAAATATGATGAGCCAAAATTCTAAGTGGTTCAGGTGCCACTGTTTCTGCTTAACATTTTATTTGAGGCTGGCTGCTCTGCCAGCCATATGCCCTTCAGGACCAGCAATGCGTACTTGCAATGCTTGAGGCAGTTTCCCTTCATTCTGGATAATAAGACAACCGCCTGGAGAAGCAAGCTGAAAATCATAGGCAGGAGAAAAGCTGTGTTCGACTGGGAGTTAGTAAGATTCAAGCTATGATTTGGAGAGATGGGAGGCTATTCTGGTTGGCAGGAGGACTTTCCTGCCTGCATTACCTGTAGTTAAGCTGTGGTAAGTTGTGAAATGGAGTCTATGGCTCTGAAAGTCTCAATTTCTTTGTGTCAAGCTCATTAGAATTGATTGCTAGTCCATAGGGCTTGCCTGTTCTCCTGAGCATTTGCCTAGCTGGAAAACATCCTGTTGGGAGGGGTAAAACAACTATCGCAACAAGAAACTCTTCATTCCAAAACTTTGTCCACTAAAAGAATTGGTCCCTCTTCACTTGGTTGTTTCCTGGTTCTTGTCCTGTCTGCTAGCACTGGCCAGCAAAAATAGGCAAAGGACTTTGAGTCACCGAATCATAGGAGTAGGAGCACTGGACTACTGTACGTAGCATCATTCATTTGACCCCTGGTTAGACACTTACAGACTAGATGATCTATGACCATCAGTGACTATAATCAGTATTCCCCAAATGTTAAATGGTCTATTATTCAGCCACTGATCTCTTGAAGTTTTTGTGCTAAATAGGAGCAATCATGAGCAATCATGCCACTGAACATTTACTGAGAAGGCAGATATAATTCTCAAGTCTCAGAGCGGTCTAGATTTCCTGGGACAATCTGCAAGAATAACAACTGATGGGAAGTCTGGAATCAAAAGGCATGTAATAACCTTTGACTAGCAAAATGACAATGATGAAGCTTTAAAGTATTAGTTGTCTTCAGGATTTCATATTAAACCATGTTACTGTTACACAGCAGTCCTATCATATACAAAGCCAGGCTTTACTGAATTGTCATCATTGTGGCTAGAATAACTATCAAAGTAATTTTTCTCTTCATTTTTCTATGAAGTGTTGTAAAAATCTGATATTCTCAGGATGGATAGATGAAAATATGTGGGGAAAGGATGTACATAGTGTTGATCTTTACCGTTCAAATGTGCAATAGAGAAATGATATATTACTGTTTTGACTATTCCAAGTCACTGCTTCTTTCTTTTCACCCCTGTACAGGCTCCCATCCCTTTACCGTGCTTGAAATGACATAGCTTGCATAGTCCTGCTGTATTCCTGGGTCTTAATACTGCCTTAACAACAGAGAACAACTCACCTCATTTAACTCAGCTAGTGGTCTAGACCTACTTCATACTTAGTGGCGAGTAACAAGTAGTTTGCTCCACCCAACAATGTAATAGTACCTTTGGTGTGAGTCCACTGACTTCATGGAAATGTACTTCTATTGACAAGAAGGAGTCTGGACAATCAGCTCAGATATCTGAAGTGTTTAAACCTATATCTGGGCAGATGAAATGCACCAAACTGACAAAAAGTAGGTAAAATTGTAGCTTGTATTTGGATATGAAAATAAACCATTTCTCAATCAGAGTTTCTCAGATCCTGAAGTGTTTCCCTGCTGGTTAGGAGGCTTGAATAAAAATTATTCTCCAGGTAGCAATCTAGTGTTTTGCATGACAGAAATTTCCATTGGTATGTATTGTGATATGTACATCACTGAATCTAGTTCCAGCTGTTTTTTTCTGTTTATGCTACAAAGCTATGCTCAGCACATTCACAAGAGAAAAATGTCACTTTCTTGCCCAGACTATCAGAATTTTCTCTTAGAAAAAAAAAAATGTACTTCATGTCTTTTCTTGCTTGAATGTAGGAATAACTTTCCTTTTACCTGGGGTAGTAAGATTTAAAAAACCAAACAAACTTCTCCAGCTTCTCTTGTTTATATTTCTGTTTGGTTCTTTTACAAGCAAACCTTTTACAAATGTAACAATGGTAAAATAAACTCTTTACGTTGCCTGTGAGTAAAACGGGGAAGCAAAACTATACCCCATAGTGTTCAGCATCATCAAATTCATTTCTTCTCTATTTCAAAGTAGTGGTTTTTTTAACTGCTAATGAAAGCATTATAAAGATTGGCTTCTGAAGGGGAAAAAAGCTTGCTGCTTTTTTTTTTCTTCTTTCATTCTCTCTACCATCCTGTTATGGTTCAGAAACACAACCATTTTGCTCTTCAGGGCTAAATTCATTTGATGCACTATCAAAGTGCATTCAAATTATCAAAGTCTCATTCTTGCCCTAGAATATGGTATTGAAGTGAGAGTGCTGATCTGCTGGCATTTCATGGATAGCTTGGAAATATCAAGCTAAGAAGCTGCAGATGAAATTACTCATAGTTTCTGCTTGTAGGTTATTATCTGTTTTCCCCTCCTACCATGTATTAAAGTATTATTTCCCTGCAGGTTGATTGCTTTCCCTCTTACTATCTAGTCAAAAGCTTCAATTTGTTATTCTCTATAGTGATCACTTAAACTGGGGGCACTGAAGCTTTCACAGCTGAAGAGCTGCTTTAATATCAAATACAGTTAGAAAACCACAAAAGCCTTTTATACAATAGGGACTCACAGAAGAATGCAAAAATGTTTATTAGTGAATTTTAATGAGAACTGTTATGGTAAATTAAGATCAGATTATCAAATGAGATTTGAATTTTTTTTGCTAAGTTGTACTATCACTGAAATATAATAAATGCCACTCATACCAGCCCATAACTCTGGTGGACCTCCGTGACAAAGTCTGGATGAAAGAGAAAAGGAGCTAGACTATATATGTATGTGAGAACAATGAGGTTGTCAGCTTTTGATGCTGTTCCAAAATCTTCATGATCATCTACCTCCTCAAGTTTTCGATGCTCTCCAGAGGTATTCCTCAGCAGCTAGTGTACTGCTGCTTGCTATTATAATACCCCCACAATATCATTTGATACTTCAGCTTGTCTCCAGTAGTGTCGGAATGGTATGATGCTTTCGCTCTGTGTAAATTAATGACTTGCGTGACTTCAGTGTTCTTCATGTTTTGTTTCTAATGCTCAATCTCTGTTACTAAAGAGGGCAGGTCAATAAAAAAAGCGGGTTAAGTAAAAGGGAAAAATACAGAAGTCGGTAACAAATAAGAATTAATATTTTTCAAAAGCAGGTAAATAACAAGGATTGGGAACTTCAGAGATATCTAGGCAGCTTAATCCCATTAATACAGGCACTTGTAAAGCAGTCAAATATTAATGTTCTGGTGTCAATTAGTAAAGCTTCTCATCCTGCCTCTCTGAACCTCTTGGTGGTTTTGCTTGGCTGGGACATGGGTCCAAAACCAATGATGTTTTCTACCTCTTTTTGACAAAGTGGCTTACTATCCATTGAATGTGGTTTGTACACCTTAGCAAAAAGGTTATTGTTGTGTTAAGTGATACCAGCTATTCAAGAGTAATGGGTAATAGGAAAAAAAAAAGTCTTTAAACAAAATCTTTAAACAATTACTTAAAAAAATCTTTTAATATGCATTATTAGACCTGGATGGGTGATGCTCCTGGAAGAATTTTCACTATTCTTCTGTCTAGACATTTGCTGCAAAACAAAGAAAAACAAAGAAAAGAGACTGTGAAGTACAAATTGATGGTTAGAGGTCTTGCAAGGTCAGCATGAAAAGCCTCAGGTGTGATTAGCACAAGGATGCTTTCCGTGAAGCATAAAGATCAAATACTAAGTCTGAATTTTGTGTGACAAAGATCAAGACATTGCACAGATGAAGAGGGCTAACAACAGAAATGAATTTTTTCTGTTCCAGCGTTTAATAAATGGTTATAAGTGTTCACAATCCACCAAACTTTCTTAGAACAGGCAGTATCACTTTTCCAATCCTGAAAAAGGGAATGGTGCTATTAGTTCACAGCTCAAAAGCTGAGTCATCAACAGCTGGAAGATTTCAAAAGAAAGCAATGGTGTCTGGCAAATAGTTGGATTAGAGGGACCATCGGTGCCTTGATCTGAGTGTGCTCACTGCGGAAAAGGCTCCCAAGAGCTTTTCTTTTGCATGTAAAACTTCTGAGAATACTTTTATTTCTATTTCTTACTGTCTAGGCAAAATAGAGAAATAGGAATATTACCAGTTTTATGACTTATAATTTCCATATTTATAGATTAAACTCAATAATTAGGTATTTATATCATCTACAGTAATTAATTTTGTCTGCCTAACGTTGTAAAATATTCACACTTGACATGTTTAACATCTTTTTCTCATGACTAATTAGCAAAGCGACAATATTCACTTATTTCAGTTTTATGCAGAGAAGCGGCATTATGGTAAAATGGCCATTTATCATTAATATATAGAGTTGAGGAGGCTGTTTCTTAATTTTATAATCCTTTCAAATTACATATTGCATTATATTAATAACATGTTACACTGGTATTTTCGCAGCTCTTTTTGTGCAGTTAGTAGGCATCCCAGTTTGCAGTCCCTTTTCCACTTGATCCTTGGCACTTAGTGAATGACTGCTGCTCTTATTGCAACTCGTTTGGAAGGTTGAAGAGATCAGGATCTCTGCCATTACTTGTTTTACTATGTTCAAGGATAAATAAGTGAACAAAAATATGCTCTAAAGGTTTTCAGTACAGACCCCTATGAAAGTGACTTGTTCCTTGCTGCTGTCAAACTTTAGAAGTCTTTGTCTACTGGAGTTCCTTAGCTGCAACGACCATCTAGGCCAATAGTAGGAAATTTTCCGACTGTGGCCTGTAAATCAATTTGTTGGCTTTTCTGATACTTTGGGGTTTTTCTCACTTTCTTGTATAGAAAATGCTATAGTGTATTTGTTAAAACCTTTGAGAAAGCTTTCTGACTTCCAGTGAGGAAAAGGATTTCTACCTTTGACTTAAGTGACTTGTTTTCTGGTGGTTAATGTGCTTAAATTTTCTCTTTCAAGTTCTGAGAGAACTCTGAAACCTTCAGAAACTGAGGATATGTCCTACTGAGCCATTGTATTTGCTTTTAAATTCCACTAGTTTCGTGTTTGGCTTTTTTTCGCCTAGGGTGTGACATTCATATTTACATTCTGCTGTCTTTAGAAAATCTTATGTTGGCCTTCAATTTGGCCCCAGTGCATACAGCCAGCCCTCTTTAGCACTTGAGAGGGACAGCCTCAGGATATCTGAGACCAACTCTGTAGGATATGGTATTCCTCCATATCTGCCTTCTCATCCATAGATGCTCCTTCAGGAAGCTGCTTATATCCATAATTAGCTAAATAATGACAAAGCAGAGGCAAAAAGTAACATGTCTGTTTTCTTATGCCATACTAAATAAATATACTCTTTCAGAACTTAGGGCCAGATTTTATGGGCGCTCATATTAAATGGCAAGGCACTGGCCTGTGGGCTTTCTCTCTGTTCAGCAGAAAGCCAGGGTTAGTTCATGATGGTGGTTGGTAGTGGTGAGATATGGACTCATGGGAAATATACTGCAGTGCTAATGGTTTACTGCAAGCTTGTCAGAAAGATTAAACAATATTGGCAACAGAGTTCATTTTTCGGGTTGTGCCTGTTTGAACACTTATAAAATGAATCAATTTCTACTTCTTATCATACATGTTTGCCCTTGTCTGAACAATCGCTGCAAAACTCAGGTATGAGAGCTTAATTCTTTACTGATAGAAAACAGGGATGGTAACCTAGTAACCTTTGTCTCTTTCAGAGGCTTAAAAATGAGGCTAAGTGGCTCTTTCATGGAGGTAGTGATTATAGTGTTTCAGTTTATTCTTTTTAAATTAAGTTTAACTCATTTTTAAAAAATCAGAGCTGATATAATGTGGTTTTCAAAACGACTAAACCAAGATCAGTGTTGCTACAGCTAAATCCTTTCCTTTTTTGCCTGCTACACATAAGTAGCATACAAAATTAATGTGTTAGTATTGTCATGAAAATACAGCATGTGCTGATGTTTTGTCTGTCCATCTCTTTGCTAATGTGATAGATCACAAAATCTAGCCAGTGAGTGGTTTCATTTCCATAGATATCTAGATACAGATAGAGAACATGGAATAATATTGTTTCTACTCCCTCACATATTTAATCCTTTCACCTGTACAAGTAATTCATGGTTTCTTGGAACTCTTTTGCAGAGCTTGGAGTGTTAGCCAAATCTCATTCAAGACAACAGGATGACTTTAATGGATTTCAATAGCTACACAATCTTTCATCAGTATTACAGTATTATGTTTTGGAAGCAGCATCTAGCTTTTATTGCTGCAGAAATTTTCAGTACAAAAGCTTAAACTGCTTAATTCTGGCTGTTTCTTGTCTACCAAAAACTTGTTGCCAAAGATGGAGTCCTATAGTAAGGCAATACTTTTATTGGAAGTATTTTATTATAATTAGAAAAAAATGCATATTTACATGCTTTTCTGAGAAAACATCTGTTTCTAGGTAAAGAGATTTAAAATCTTCCAACAATCACCTACACCTACCCATTTTATTGTGTCGTGTTGGAAGAACTGCTGAGAGACATGAAAGGAGTGTGAGAACAGAAAACACTCATTTGAACACTTGAGTTTGGGGTTTTTTTTTTACTTTACCCATTGCTTCTTAGATGTCAGATTTACTTTTAAAAGATTAAATTTTTTTTCTTATTTACATTACCAAATGATTGAGTATTATCTAGTGATGAATTAATAGTATAAGTAGAAAGATTAATCTGCTAAGGTATAGCAACTTATTATTTTCACTTTGGAGTTGGTGTCTGTTTGATTTAAGAGTGAAGACCTACAAGCAGAGATCATGAGTTACTTCCTAACAGATAAATAGAAGATAATAGAAGTAATATATTTAAGAAAATAATTTTTCCTTTAAGGCATGTTTTGGCCATTCATGCATTATCTCTCTTATTTAGAAATGCTCTCCTCTGTCCACTGCCCGGATATGTTATTTACGTTAGAAATGTTACTTTTACAGTGTGGAAAGCACTATAAGATTAATAGATATTCATTACAGTATAATTCTAAAAGTGATTAGAGAATTCTAAGGAAACTTTATAGAACAGTCAAAATAATAATTCTAATTTATAGGCATGCTTATAAACTTGCTGGGCAAAGTCTCTACTCATAAGTAAATAACTTGCTTTTTTAGGCTTGAATGAATAATAGAAGCCGCTGTGAAAGCGAATAAAATTAAACAAAGACATTCACTAACACATTGAAGGTAGGGAGGAGAAGTAATTCATCTACTGTAGGTCATAAAGAGGATAACCATATGTGGAGAGCAGTAAGAATGCTGAGACCAGTAACCTGATTTTACTTGTGAGACAAGTAGCGTCATAAAACCTAGCAGAGCATAAGTGCATGGACACTAGAAGTATTCAGTTTGAAGCACTGTGACGTTTCATTATGGAGAGTACAAACCCTTAAAAATCTGCTTGCCCTTTTCTCCTGCTAGGGCAAGACTGTGAAATCTTGATAAAACAATATTTTGGTAAAATAATCCAACGCTGAACCATGGTAATGTGAATTACTATAAGATGGACCTAGTGTGTAACAGTAATTCTATAAAACAGAGACTCAAATTTATCTTCTACATATTATACAAGGCTAGTAAACTGTCCAGTAACTTTAGATTTTACGGATCTTTCCCTGTTTTTCTTATTAGTTTGATGATAGCCCAGTCAATGGTAAAGGAAAATAGATGATAGCTATTAGGCAGCCTGCGTCTCCTTAAAAAAAAACAAAACAAAACAAAACCCAGCAGACCAAACAGAAACCCCTACACCGAAACCACAAACAAAGCCGCCTCTAAACATTGTAGACTTTTTTTTTTTGAAGTAGAAATTATTGTCTTATGATTCTTGACTACAAATTAAAGATCTAATTTCACTGTAGATTTAATATCATCCTGGGCATTAAAAATACTCCTGGAATGAAGTGAGACCAAATTTGAATAAGTATTGAAGCATCAGCCTTACTTTCTAGGGCCTGCAGAGCTCTGAGTCCACAACAAGTTCTGGCAAATAGCTGGGAAGCACGCACACTTGAAGGTGTTATGGTGGGGGCTGAGTTCTTTTTGTTAATATATCTTTAACAGTTACACAGTACTGAGTAAGCATCCATGAATTTACCAGTTCTTAGGAAACTGGGGAACAGAGGTGATTAATATGCCTTGTGTAATTGTAAACCTGTTTGGGTCTAGGAAAAGACAGCATAAAGTGGTTCTTTATGGGATGTGCCTCTTCTGAGTTTATGAGATTATTTTTAAGAGGAAATAATGTAAATATTTATTAATTTAGAAATAAACAAAGAGAGAAATAAACAAAAAGGAGAAAATAAACACAGGAAGTCAATGTGTTTGACAGAAATAAAGATATTTTTTTTCTCATGTTTGAATCATGTTCAGAAAGGATGAGGTTGGTTAGATTTATGGAAGCTCTAAAACAGATTTTTATTTCCACACGTATATGTAGTGGAACTATAGGTTTTACTTTTTTACTAATACATTGAATCTACTGGACTAGATGGAAATACAGCTATGACTTCTGGGCCATTAAGTAAAGAAAACTAAATGCATAACAAATTTATGCTATTGTATCCTCACTTTCCAAGCAGCTCATTTTTGAGTGGCATCCCCTTGACTGTCCTATAAGCAGAGCTGCTGTCGGTCTTTGGGCTCTGTACATTCACAACATTCAGGTGACAGCGAACAACCAAATATTTGTTAACAATATATTTTAAGTTAATTCTACACTTCAGTGGATGTGATAAAGGAGGTTTGTATGGATCTGTAGAACAGCTGCTGAGGTTGGCTTCTTGGGCATTAACACAGATAAACAATTTCAAGTATGAGTACTCTGGTGAAGGTGTAGCACCCCTGGCTGGGTGCAGAGATCTGCGTACTGTATGAAGGGACAGGGCTGCTGTGATCAGAAATAGGAAAGGTAATTTCAGAGAATTTAAAACCTGAAATAGAGGATATTTAGTTCCACTTGTAAATTCCGATAAGCTGCTCTGTTGAAAGAGTCTTTGTAAGGGGTAGATGTCAATAGTAATAGCAATAGCAGCAACACAGGTGTACCTCTGTGCCTGTAGGGGACTTCTCTGTGAAACAGTGAGCTGACACTTGACTGTACTTTAGTCAATAGCAATATTGCCACTGGTTTCAGTGGTTTCTGCAAGTAGTCCTCTATATCTGCCTTGAACCCTGCATTGGAATAATTTCCAATTTCTCTAATTATCTTAACTTTTTTTCACTTCAGAAGGATAGTTCACCTTGGACCTCATGAATTAATGGTTTTGTTATGGGTCAAATTAACATTTCTTGTCACAGAGCTTGCCGGCTGAAAGAGGAAAAGATCTCTTAGGATGAATAAGTTCAAGTGTCCATCTGACCTACTTTATGGGCAGAAATCACCTATCCTCAGGCACATACAGCTCTTACAACATTTCTGAACCTTAGTTAGTTCCCTTTGTGTGAGTATGGTATATTAAAGCTAAGTGGCTTTAGTATTTCTGAGATCACAAACGTAGATGCCACATAGAAATTTACATTTAAATATTGAAAACTTTGCATAGCCTCTCTCATTTGAAGTTCAACTGTATAGTCAGCAGATCCATATGGATTCTTACAAAGAACACTGATAGTACTTCTTCATATAGGGCAAGTTCAGTTTGCTGTGAATTCAGAAAGTGTATTGGGGTGAAAAGGCAGAGGGACTGTAAATGTTGAGGAAGCCATTTGTACATTAGCAATTCGCACAGAAACCATTTGTGGTCACTTTCTCAGACAGCTTCTGTTTCCTGGGTCCCTCGTCTTATTGGATTGTGTCAGCCTTGTTCCAGCCCATGGTCAGGGCTGGGTGACGGCGTTGCTGATGCCCTGGCAAAGCACATCTGTAGTCTCCTTGACTTCACCTGGGGGAACCTGCCTTCTTCAGGTATTGTACTGTTACAGCTAGGATGAGTCCTTGTGTGTGGAGGTGAAAGAAAGATCAGAAAGATCCCACTGCTTGCAACGTTTTAATCTATTAAAGACAAAATACAGAGCACAGCGGTGGTTTTCCCCTTTTTCAGTGTAGAATGTGCTACGTCTAAAATAGGCAAATAATAACTTTGCATCATTAATCATTAATAGGCTAGTAGCGAAACACAGGATCAACTTAATCCTTTTGGACATTGACGAGTGCACACTGCCACTTTAAATAATGGCATAAAAGGCATCATTGCTACCCAGTATGGATTTACCATAGTAAATGAGTTTGAGTTACTGTATATATTTTGCACTCCATACCCTGTTATCAATAACAGTCCTCAGGCCTCACAAAGGGCAACACAAGCAGGAAAAGAATAATTGCCATTCTGCATGGAGCCAGTTTATTGATGAGGTGGACAGAAGTAATATTTTTAGCCTGCTGGGTGTCCATCTGTAAGCAGTTTCCTGGAGCTGCCACTTCTCCTTTCTCTGGAAACTGTTATGGCTTTGTCTGCCCAAGGAAAATAATGAGATCCATCTATCAAACCGAGAACAAACAATAAACTCTATACCTTCCAATTAATTTGTTTTTCACCTCTGTTTACCAATGTGCATGCAGTTAACTATCCATCATATTATATGCATGTAAAGAAGTACATTTTTCAAAAGGCTGAATCTATTAACCCTTTTGCTAGCAAAATATATCTGCATGCCCTCCAGCTAAACAGGAGACTTGGAAAAAAAATCAATCCTTTTGAAGTGCCAGAACCTAACAACATAGAGTGCGCTGAAAAATCATGCTGTCCAATCTTATGTCTATATCCTCTGTTATGTTAATAAGTTATAGTCCATTAAAAAAAAAAATCTTTTCATGAAAAAGGCATTTCAGTCTGGCTCAAGATCTGCTGTAATGATTCATTTCAGGATGTAGTATGTCTGTATTAAATAGAGAGATCCCTCGGACAATGTGTTGAGCTGGTACTTGAAGCTGGAGTGGCTCCTACACCACATTATGATAATTTACTTCTTTGTCCTAGCTTTACTTCCCTCTCTTAGGTGGTTTTCCACTGTTCTTGCACAGGGATTTTCAAAGAATGTGGGAATCGCTGTACCAGATGCTGATCAAGCTATATAGTCATTTTTGCCATTGATATGGTAATGTGAGAGCTTGTGGGGTTTTTTATCCAGAACATTGGTCTGTTATGGGGTTTTGCTTTTGTGTCTACAGTCTTGCCATTTGCATAATTAAGAAGCACTTGAATCCAGGTATTATTCATCTACTTAAACAGGTTTGTGTGCTATTTCCATGTGTAAAACATGCAAGTTTAATTTTTCAGGACACAGATGGCATATGAAAAAAACCTAAGAAGCCAACTAGACAGAAACATTAGAAATCTGGCACTGTACCACACACACACACACACAAAAATATGAGGAAATCAGCTCCTAGGAATCAACTTGTTCCTAATGTTTCATTAGCTTTTAGTGCCTAAAAGGCTTGAACACTGAAGATGATTCAAAACATTATAGTCAGCCTTCTCAGAATATGTCTGGGGTAATGCCTAGTGCTAGAAAAGAAGTGATGCTTTAGATCTTGGGAATCTGGCTGGCTGAGTATGAATAATGTTGTATGAATGGCTCAAGCACTGTCTCATTGCCACTAGCCCCTCTGAAAAACAGTAACATTCCACTGGGGAAGAGCTTGCTTGCTTTTTTAAAACAGAGGGGAATCTATTGTGAAGGAAAAGGTTAAAAGACTTCATAACTGGAGTGTGACAAAAGGAAAACAAGATGAGAAAGAGATAAAGCCAAGAAGAAAATGTCTTCCTATGTATTTCTCTCTAAATCAATCAATTTCTAGCTGCCCTAAGTTAAACAACTGGTAGATGGCATTTTATGCAGATGAATCAGCATGTTCCCAATTATAGTTGTATATACAATATCCAACACGCAGTCAGCATTTTAACTAGTATTTTTTAGCAAGCTGCTCTGAGCTAACCCACAAATATTTCATAGAGAGAGGTCTGTACATTCTGAGTAAGTGTGAATTAGAGAGGCAGATGTATAACCTGGGAAGACTTCCAGATTCATCTTTCTTAAAAATGGATGTGTTCAGCATTGGCTACACTGATCAGGATTATTCTTTGTGCCACAATCCATCATCAGCATGATGATAATTCAGAAATAAGCCCAGGCTCACTAACAGATCATGTGTTTGTTTGGTCCTGGCCTCAGCCATTGGAATTGGTAAGTCTTTAAGGAAGGAATGTCTGACCTGGTGCTCTCTTGTTATTTCTGTCTTGATATTGGCTAGCCAGATACTCAGCTAGTACAAATTGACACAGCTCCATTTGATTTAATGCTTAGCTAATGATCTGCATTAAAAAAAAACCCTGAAACCACAGCACATTTATTAGTTATAAATTTCTTAAACATCTGAAATTATGAAAAGTTCTCCTGCAATTCCCTGCATTTTTGGCGTTTGTCCTCCCATCTGGTTGTACGATTGTGGTTTCAAATTCTATCCTTTATTGCTCATGCGTTGTTCATTGCTGCTACTCTGCCTTTTTCTCTGAAGCAGCAACAACTTTGTATATAAAGCTGCTACATAGTCCTGGACTCCAGTGTACTTAATTTAGTCTGAATTTCAGCGCAATTCCTTTAAAAGCTATCCATACAAAGTGCTTTACAGTAGGATCACACTCTTATTTCAGCAGAGCTGGAATTGTTTGATAATGTTGACATATACATACCACTTCGCTACATCATCTCACATACGCTGTAATGTACCACAGGGGATTTTAACAGTCTTTGCTATTGTTTTAGTAATACCTTCCTGGATAACAGTTGCTAATAACACAAAGTGCACGATTACTCTAGATTGGCAAAAGGCTATTAAGCTCAACAAGACTGCTGTGGAAGGGTATGTTTTGAAGCAATAGGTTCAGAGGTTCCAAGTACTCTAGTCCTAAAGTTTCAGTATCAAATGGGGGAATATATTTTACTAAATTTACTTGCATAAATCTTATCTGAAGTGTGAGTTCTCATAAAATTAAGACTAGAAAATAAATGTTGATGACATTCTTTTGCCCATATAGGGGACCACAGCTGAATTAGGCAAATCTTATTGAAAATCTTGTTCAAGAGAAAAAGATTTTAAGACCTGATTGTCAGCTGAAATAATGCTGAAGAATGTCACTGAGACCTAGAGAAGATACATGAATTCATATTTTCCCAGAGTAAGGCCTACATTTTATAAGGGCTTAGAATATGATGTGGTAAAATTGGAAGAATTTGGTTTAAGATGTTTCTGTAAGATCAATCTGTTTCATATGGTCAGATTCCTTAAAGCCAAAGTGTTTAACAATCTGATTCTCTCACTATTTATAGTTCACTTCAGACCATAGGCCATCAAATAATGACAAGCAGTTTTTCCTGAGTTATTCTGAACCTACTTTGGTTGCCAAGATATTAAAGTTTTTTGGCACTTAATGAAACTTTACTCATGACATTTTATATCGACTGCTCAAGAGGCCGACTAAACTTCCATGCATCTACTGTCCAGATGCAAGATTGATAACACTAGGTATATGTTGCCATAAAGAGAAGAATATTTAGTGTAATTGGGTTTTTTGTTTTGTTTTGGGGTTTTTTGTTTGTTCTTGGTTTTTGTTTTGGGGTTTTTTTGTTTTTAATTCAAGATAATTTAAAGAACTAGTGCTAAATAGGGCAGAAGTGCTACACGGCTGCCTAGAGACAGTGTGTAGAAAGCACAGTATTTGTGTAAGGGTTGTCTGGGGGAGCAATGCATTAGTCTGAGTAATGTAGGCTCATTTCTGCAAGATGATTATGGAAAAGGCTTTGCAGAGATTTTTAATGTGTGTTGCATACTTTCTAAAAGAAGGCTTACTATGATAGACTGGAATAGCTTTGTGTCTCCAGGTACTATAATGTCATGTAGTGGTGGTTTTTTTTTTTTTTTCAATTGCTTCAAATATTTCATAATTGAATAATATGACTGATAAACTTTTGCAAGTAAATGTGTAAAAAGGCAATTTTCCAAGCACAACACAGACCCTTCAAGCTCCGCAAGAGATAAGACGCCTGGCCTCAGCCTGCTAAAGCACTTAAGTACGTGTGCAGCTTTAAGTACCTGGCAGTCCCATCATCTCACATTTTAGGTATCAAACCACTTGCACCAGTAGGACTATTTGGGTACTTAAGTTTATTAACATGCTTAAGTTGTTTGCTAGATGGGGATAGGTTTGAGGAACCAAGGCCAGAAGAGTGCTTTCTTTAGGGAGAGAGCCTTGCACAGTGGGAGGGAGATGCAACCACGTCTTGGATCACTTTCTCTCCTGAATGAAATAGAAACTTTCTGTAGATGCTACGGTAAGAAGCTCTGTAGGGAAAAAAAAAAAAAAAAAAAACAAAAAAACACACCAGTTCAAAAATTGAAAAATGGATGCACCTCCTGTTTTTTTATTTTAGTTTAATCCTTGTATGATTTTAATTAGTTTTTCTAAATTATACCTTAAAAATGCAGCATGAATGATCCTTAAGCAATATCTATCCACTGCTGCATGATTAATACATTTTTAAACCAGAAGATTAGATGTGGTGCCCAATGTGTGATGGACTGTAAATCGTCAAGAGAGCTTTTGAATACTAAAAATACAAAAAAGAGAATAATTTGTTATGAAGACTATTCAGATCTGTTTCAGATAATATTATGGTATATTAAGAAAAAATAGAAGTACAGCTATCTTGAGTTACTGTTTTTTCCTTTTCAAGTTTGTTTCTTGGAAATAAAAAATACTAATCTGCTGGAGAAATATGTTCATTGAAAAAAATAGATTGTTCTATGAAAATGGAGTCTGATTCTGATCTCCCTTTTACTGATGCTAATTGCAATGTTTCACTTAAAGTGGGGACTGTCAAGAGACACCAGACAGCAATGGCCCACAGCATGTTGGCAGGAAGCTGAAGAAATACAGCAAAGAACAAAATGACAGATGAAAAGTTTTGGTCAGTGGAGAAAAGCTTTCAGCATTTTTTAAGAAGATGTAGATCTGGAGAAAGTATGACTGTTAGGAGATGGGAATCAGAAGTTCAGGCATCATGAGGCATTAGAAGATGGAAAAAAAATCATTAAATATTTAAGAGGAAGTGCCATATCTTTGTATGCTTTTATAGTCTTTTGACTTTGTATGTAAGTTAATACAAATATTTCTGGGAAATAAAATCTAAAGTGGACAGTACTTATAAAGGTCAAAAAGCAAGCTCCAAAGATCAAAAAATATTTTAAGCCTATTACCTTGGTACTATGTATACTGCTTAAGTCCATTACTGACCTGATTTATTAGGTGTTGTTACTAGCCTGCACAGGTATACTTACCTTCTGCTTTTATATCTTAAATCTTTTTTCAAGGGAAAAAAAAAAAATCATTATGTGCAAGTGTTCACAAAAGGCACTGCATAGATATGCTACAGAACCTGAAATTCATGCTTTGCTAATCAACTTTGTCACGCAGACAAGCCTGGGTTAACTTTATAGTAGATGCTAAAATGACATGGTGGGACAGGTTTTGTAGCCATAACTTCATCATTATTAAAGCAGGAGAGGTTATTTTCAAATCAGTCCAAACTGATACAGAATGGTTAGCTTGTTCTAAGTAAAAGTCACAGGAGAAATCATGAGCTTTAGCAGACAAATAGAAAGGAAGAGGGCATAAGCGTGCAGACAAAAGAACATCTATTGCTTTAAAGGCATTAGAAGCAGGAAGGCAAGGAGAGGTGCTGGCGAACTGCTCTGCAGTGTCCTTACTTTTCTTACTTTCTCATTTTACTTGAGAGTAGCCAAATTGTTGATCTGACTCAGTCTTCACCACAGGGGATGATGAAGACAGACATGCTTGCTGTTAGGTGTTTCAGCTAGTAGAAGTGAAGTACAAACAGACACTGAAGTCTTAAAAAGAGAATATGTTAACCAGTTCAGTTTAAGATTGTAGCTTACTGGTGATGGATGATTCACCAGTGTTTCAAAGGAATTGGGCACAAGGAATGAAGGTAGGTAAGGCGCTATAAAAATCTGTCCCTGATGAGTCTTCTGTGTTTAAATGATCAGAAGGTGCCACATGTTGCACCTTTTTTTTTTTTTTTAGAAGACTGATATTAACAGTTAATCTAGGAGTTAGACTACTTTAAAACTTACTTCAGTATTTCTGAAACTGTTAGAAAAAAAAAGCCAGATGTAATTGTAACAGGAGGAGAGGTAAGTTCATTACTAATGGAACTATGATGTATAAAACTTATACTGTTCAGATTAATTTCAGGCAAGTATATTTACCAAAACTGCACTAAGAAAATGTATTAAGTGAGTATGATTAATATTTACTACAATAATTTCTGGCATGTAGAGCAGAAATAAAACAATTCTATACTTAGAGTTACAAACAAAAATTCATAACTTTCTGCAAGGGGAATCAGCTCTAGTTTCAGCAGCTGTTGTCTGCAGATATTAAAATAAACATTGCTTGGTCTACATGCATAATATTTGTGTTCTTGAAAGAATTTAGAAATAAAATTTTTCCTTTGGAGGTGTTAAGCTTGCTGCCTGGTTAACAGAAGCCAATGCCCCAGCTATTCCCACCAGGACGTGGGCTCCTGCTACTTACCTCTTAAGATAATTAGAGTTTCTCATGTTTACATCTGAGACCTCAGACACATAAATGAATTTATCTTTGCAACACCCCTGTTGATATCTGGTGATCCAGACCTGAGCTTACCCCAAATCATTGTACATGTTGATCTGGAGGAACCCCGGGAGACTAATCTTCCCTTCCTGCGTGGAGGAACCATACTGCTTCTTTTGCCTGTCAGGTTTTATGCATGAGAAATAGGGCGAATTTTACCCATAGGGTTTGCCTTTTTACTTTTTAGAAAATAAGATGAAAACTTGTTATTGAGCATATTTTGAAGTCATCCTTGTATCCTTTTTCTGAGGTATATTTTTCCTGTACAAAGCAAGCAGTAATAAAAATTTCACTTTGAAAGAATACGATAGATGTGAAATGGTGCCAATAATTTTGATGTTGTGTTACAGGGTTTTGAAAAATGAAACAAGATACTCAAAGCAATTAACAAAGATCAGATTTCCATTCTAGATGCTGAATGTGATTAGAAACTGTAAATGAATAATGCTTCATTCCAGCTGTTTTGGGAGCAGGTTTTCATGCATCATAGCCATACTAAGCATAGCTGTACTTCTATTTGTTTGCACAGCCCATCAAAATACCATTTTGATTAATGGGCTTTACTCTGTTAGAGAATTGCAGAGTTATAAACTATGGGTCTCTTTTTCGTTTTTCTTTTTTTAGAACAGAGAGGAACTAAATCTGTGATAGATAGTAAAAGTTGTAGAGATTCTGTTTGAATCAAAAAGTCTTTGGAAAAAATTCGTATTAAGTTTCTATTTAGCAATAATATTCCAAGGTGCATTTTGATTCTTTGTTTCACGGAAAAGACAGCTTTATGTGTATAGTCTGCAGCAGTAATAGCAATAGCAGCTAAAGTTTATTGCCTTCCAATTCTCCAGCATAGTGTATTTTCACTCATTTGGGTTTTTTCTCTTTTTTTTTTTTTATATCAGTTCCAAACCCTACTAAAGGAAAAAAGAAAATCCGCTGGCAATTTTTTCATGGTGAAGAGTCTCTGGCTTTGCTGCCAGTTCACTAAGGAAGCTGTTTTTATTAGGCAAGTGAGGAATGTAGCAGTCTTATAAAAACAAATCACAGAGAAGCTCTTGGCGTTGCCTGAGATATCTCAAATTTTAGCGCTAATCTTATGGGAACTGTTTTCAGTAAATATCTAGTCACACCCTAGTGATAAAGTCATTGTAATTCTTCGTGGTGTTTTCTTTCCTGTTGATTAGGCAATGCTTAAACTGTCAAAAACTATATTCCTATTTAAAGTAGTGCTGTCAATCTGGAAATGGGAATTAAAGGTCTTCCAAAGAATTTTTCGCCATTTACTTTTTCCTCATGTTAATTGTGTAAAAGAGCTTTTGTCTGAATGTGCTTCCAGGGCTTTAATCATTCATTTACTTGCTATGAAGCAGCAGCCTCTCACTTATTCATGTATTACCCAGGTAACATTAAGTAATTTCCATGTTAACTTTTCTATTTGCTTACAATAGTTTTATGAATGGCTGTTCTGTTGATTCCCTCCCACTCCCTTCTTTTCCTTTCCACATCCCCAACTCCTTCTTCCTTTATGCACAGGGGTTAGCTGACAGCCTGCCTTCTAACACACTCTTCTGCTGCTCCAGATATAAAGCAACGGCTTCCCTTGTCGTCTAAAGTTTTATGTCATTACCTGCTTCTGCTCACTGATAGAAGCAGTGAGGAGAGAATTGCAAACTGCTTGGGATATCTGCATACTTCATGCTTTGTACTAGGTCTTGATTGTCCATTACGTTGTTCCCTTTGTCATCTGTTGCATCACTGCAAATGGGAAAGCTGCCCCGTTCCAAATGGAAGAAAAATTTTCTTTGTGTAAAGTCATAGAAAAAGGGGAGTAAAGCTCACCTGGTCAATCATTCTGTCCTTGGAAAGAATCATATCTTCATCCACCTTACTTGCAAGATCTTAAAAGCTTTTGGTGACGGAGACTATATAATGTTTGCAGGCAAACTGTTACAGTACTTCACTGTGTTCATCAGTAGGACATGCACCTATATATACATGTGTGTGTATGATCATATGTCCAGGCAATTTAAAACTCCCCCACAGCAATTAAAGGCCCCCTTTCTACTCGTCCTGTCCACAGTGGAATCAGAGAACAATTAATTTTCTTGCTTGCAACAGCCTTTTACGTGGTTTAATCTCTTGTCATATCTCCAATTTCCATCTTATGAACTGGCCAGCCCCTCTTATTTATATCATTTCATCACAAATATAGAAGCACAGGAGTATAACAGAGTTCTAGGTTTCAAATTCTGTGGGTTTTGGGGTTTTATTTAAAAAAAAAAAAAAGCAGAAACTAAAATAATAATAATTAAAACATACCAGTTGCCAAAAGACTGTTGGGTTTTTTTCTCATCTCTTTTTGTCTGCATTTTGTTTCCGTTACCAGTATTACTGCATGCAGCTTTGAGGACTATTTTTAATTAACTACTGCTTCATCAAGGGTGAAGGCCCACAAACATTGTGCTTTTGTGGACAGACATCAAAATGGAAGCTTGTGTGTTAATTTCTCTGTAATAACACAGCTTTGCTAGGAAACAGGGTGATTAGGTGTTGATTATATAATTTCAGACATGTCTTCACATTCTGAATTATTTTAGTACTGCTTCTCTAAAAGCAGTGCTACATAATAATAATTTGGTATAATACATTGACAAGCTAATTGTGAAATTTGACTTTTAGAAGTAACAATATACAGGTTAATCTGATTCATCAAAGCTCTTGTTTTTTTCTTTAAAGAGATTCTACTAGGCAATTGTAATTATATTTACAAAACTCACAATTTTAGCACAGAGAATACTTAAATGCCAAGGAACATATTTATACATACACACATATATGTGATATGAGGTATATTGCCTCATTTTCATTTTGAGTTGGACATATAGTGAGTTTGAAGTGAAAGGTAACCTGTTTTCTCCTTTCTCCAAAAGTTTGTTGTAGTAGTAAATGCAGGCACCTCATCCCCAGCAGCGTCTTCAGCTGGTGCAGCGGATAAGACACCAGACACTTTCTAGACACAGGGTTTCTGAGTGTGTCTGCAGCACCTTGTTTCCTTATCAGGCCCCTGCTCCTGGGCTGCACCGGTTCTTCCATGCCCGGGATGGGAGCTGACAGCCCCACGCAGAGGGAGGGGGTGTCAGTGGGGCCGGGGAGCCGCATCCATGAGGTGGAGGAACAGAGTACGCACACATCGCACATCACTGCTGTGTTCGTATACCTCAGCACCCACCTCCCCCAGGTGACATCCTCTCACTGCATGAAGAATTATTCTTCAGAGGCTTTCCTGTCGTCTGCTAATCAACAGAGCTAATGTTATATTCTCCCCTTTTTGCTTGTATCATCATCCACTTGGCTTATTTTCCTCTAGCATCAAACTCTCTCTAGCTTTAATTCATCTCTTACACAGATAAGTCAAAAGCTGCAATTATTTACAGTGTGTGAGGAGGAGGGAGTGAGTGCATTAATTTATAAATCATTTTAAATTTACTATTCATAAAATGTGGCGTATGGAGAGCTCTGGCCTCCATCCATTCAGCTTAGCCAGAAAACAACAGACCTGTTTAGTCTGAAGTAGTGCCAACTATTTCTCTCTCCTACAGCAGCCTCATTCTGCAGGGACCACCTGAAAGATGAGAGCTCTGCCTTTCCCTGACCCTGCACAGTTCATGGCTTTGCTGCTGGAAAAGTCAATATCCCTTCTAGTTCTAATGCTGAGACCTTTTCCCTGCTAGGGGACTGAGTTGCGGCTGTTGGGTTGTTTTTCCTAGACCAGAGAAATGCTTCAGTGTTGCTTTCAGAGTGGTAGTCTGGGGAGTGGTGGCCTGGAGACAGACATTGGAATATTCTGTACAGGGTTTAAGGTTGCTGGTGGTCGTTTGGTTGGAACTGTGGGGAGGAAAAAAAAAATATTGGCACGTTGTCTTAGAGTGTATGCTGTTAAATTACAGAAGACTCTGAGTAATTTTCTGAGATAAGCAACATGTAAAGAACACGTGTGGAAGGAAGAATAAGTGAGTTCTACCAAGCCTTTTGTCAAGATATGAACTAAACAGCACAGTGGTGGGAATGGCTGCCAAATATATTTGTTAATGGCTGGTGAAAGAGAAGTTACAAGTCGGCAAATATCCTGTAACTCAAGAGAAGAAAATTAAGACTGCAGCTCACGAAGTATCCCCTGCGTAAGGAGCATCGCTGGATTGACGTGGATAGCTGTTATCCAGCTGGGCTTTGCACAAATCCCAAAAGACGTCAGAGAAAATATATCATAAAAGTTCATCAGTGCTGGCATATGCAGTATGCTTATATCTAGATACCTATGTGGGCTTCTGCAAAAGATGGATGATTCATATGACGCATCCAGAGAAAACGCCAGGAACCGGCTGTTGTGACACCCTGTAAAGGCCCGTGCCCTGTCAGCAGCTCTCTCAGACTGGATCCTGGTTCTGGCAGCAGCTGGTGACAGGGAGTTGTCTGCCAGCCCCACATCTCTGGGTGAGTGCACACTGTGCAGTCAGATTGCAACCTTAAAACATGAAATGCATGACAGCAGCTCTGGCATTACTCATGGTGGTGATCAGTGTGATACCCTTGCTCCTCCTTCCCACCTCTAGGACCATGTCGAAACAAGTTTAAACTATTGATTTACTTTGGGGCCATCTCTTTGATGGCACAACGCCCGAATGTAGACTGCCAATATCTACCCAGGTTTTAAAGGAGATTGTTAGTTTCTTCTTTAAACCCAGCTTGTTTTCAATAAGTCTTTTTTGTCCCAGCCTTTCACATGGGTGATGTGTTAGGGATGGCCAGGGCCATTCTCTGAAGAAGTTAGAGCTAAGTTTTAAATTACCTAGATTTGCCACATTTCGCCTCTAAAGAGCCCTTGAAATTAATACAGGGACAGGTGCGGTCTTCTAAATTCAGCTGGATTCACTGCAGGCACTACTACCCAACTTCAGGTTGATGGTGAACTTTTACCACCCTTAGAGCTCCACAGTTTAAAATTAGCTGAGCTGGTTCATCTATGTCTGCCAATGAAGTAAATTTAAGTATCCTGGGGCGATTTCTCCCTGCAGAGTTTTGAGCTGTTCAAAGGTCCTCTAGACAGAAGATAGTATGCATGAATCCTTGTGCTTCAGTCCACATGCACTTAGAGTCTCCCACTCAGATGTGTCACCCTATAAGCAGGGAATTCTCCTTGTTGCATAACTGAGGGATGATATATATTTATCCCACATGTTTCTGAAACTGATCCTTTCTGTACTGCCTAGAATGCATGTGGAAGCCCTTGGGCAAAGCAGCATAAAATGGGGATCATGAACAAGCTATGCTGAGACTTACTGGTTCCACTCTCACTGAATCAGTTCTATGAAAACAAATTGCTGTGGAATGTTCATTACAAGAACCTCCTTTGCAGCTGCACTTTAATAACTCTCCTCTCTTTCTATCAACAAGAGCAAAATTTGTAAATAATGCTTTGTAACATAGAGCAGTGGATTCTGTGAGAGTTTTAAACCTAGATATCTGATGCAGAAAGGGAGCTTTGCAGCTCTAAAGAGTGCACCACATTTTTGTAAATGGGTCTCTGTAGTGTTATAGTAGGAAATGAATGACCTGCAGTGGACAGCAGGGGTTCTGCATGAGGTTTAAGTACTACAGCCTGTAACTAGCAGTATTTTTAGAATGCTATTAACCTCAGTGAGAGCACTTGCATGGTTTAGGTGCAGCATACTCTTAAATATTTTGCTAGAATAAAGGGGTAGTATGCTTAGCATCTAGTAATTTCAAATATTGGATTAGTGCTAAGGTTATACAAATCCTTTTGTTTGCTTTGGGTATCTTGAGTTCCAGACTATTTCTTTGTGAGGATATGCACAGGAAGTCATTTCAGACCTGTGTTTTGGGAATTATGTATTTGTTTTAATAATGTGAAGGCTGAGGTGCAAAAGAACTCATTTGGAAATGAGTAAATAAATGATGGGGGACTCAGAATATTTTATTTTCTTAATTAAAGTGAGAGTTTATGGTGCAAATGTGTAGTTAGAAAACAGGTAATTCTCAGCTGACAGGATTAGATTTTCTATAGAGAAATATGCATTAGAGGTTGTATTCAACTGTACTATTGCAGCATCTTATTTCATAAATTGAGCTAAATTGCTATTGCTGGTCATCTTATAAATGCTGTTAGAGAACTGGTGTAGTAGCACTATTATTACTATTTTCTTGCTGTAGATAGTAATCTTTGAATAGAACTAAGTATTACCCATGGTCCCCATCAGAGACAGTGGAAGAGGGGGAGGCTAGTCTTTTGGTGCACACAAGGGGCTTAAAAGTTACTGTACTACTTTTCATTTTAGCTAGTTCATTTAGATCTGAAAGTAATTTATGCCAACACACAATCGGTCTTAGAAGTATGTAGTGATCCTCACCGGCAGGAACCTCAGGAGCAAAGCTGGAACACTCCTCTATATTGTAAAGGAATGGACTCCCTATGGCTTTATATAATATTTCAAAATCTGAGATGATGATAAATGTAAATGTGAAGATTGTGTTTTATAACTAATTTTACTGAAAATATCAGTTGTACAGTAGCGTAATGATGGGAATCCTTAATTGTCTGAGCTAATAGAGAGTATATTATAAAGTTTTAAGGGTCATGAAATTCAGAGCGAAAAGCAATTGACAGCCAACAGTGGAAGCTTCAGTTTTAAAATATTGAACCATAACTTCTGAAGAAAGATTATATATATGTAAATCAGCATTCTTACCATAGGGAGTAATACAGAGAGAATGTCTTACAAATGTTGCCCATTAATGATAGCTTCTTATCAGTTTTAAATTCAGCTTCCACAAACTAACCATAAATAAGTGCAAATAGTAAATTTTCACCATCCAAAACTCTCCAAGTTTTAAAAGAAATTATTAGAAAGAAACTGCATTTCTAAAGGCTGTATTTTTAATCATATAGGCAAGTCAAATAAATGAATGCTCTCTAAAACTTTTCCTAAATCAGGACTTAAACCTATCATTTTGCTTATGTGTGCAGTTAAACCCAATGAATCTACTCCAGAGTGGAAGTTACACATTAAGACTGATTTAATCTAACAGTTCAGATCTACTTGAGGGGTAGGTGATGATTCTCTGTCCCACTGCCTCAATCCTGCACCTGGTGGTCCTTCGCCCCCGTTTCCTCTGGAACTTATTGGCTTTTCTGGGTCCAATTCAGCTCACTAACTTTGTAGAAAATCAGACACTTGCATTTTCCAGATCGCTATTATTACCTTTCATTTAGCAGCATGAATCAGACTGGGACACAAAGTGGCACAGAATGATGAGAGATGGAAGTATAAAAATGGTATGAGCAAGACTACTTCCTTACAGAAGCTCACGGTGGCTCAAAATAAGATCTGTAATGTCATCTTGAGTAGAACAGCTGCTCAGACTGCATGATATGGCCTCTGAGCTCTAGATCTTTGCAATTCTCTGTCAGTTTAGAAGCTAGTTAAAGGAAACAATATATGAATAGTCCTTCATTATGTAACTGGGGGCTCATAACAAAGATGGAGAGAGACTTTTACCAAGGTCTGTAGTGACAGGACAAGGGACAACAGTTTTAAACTCAGAGGGTAGATTGGGACTGAATACAAGGAAGAAATTTTTTACAATAAGGGTGGTGAGACACAGGAACAGGTTACCCAGAGAAGTTGTGAATGCCCCAACCCTGGAAGTGTTCAAGGTCAGGCTGGATGGGGCTTTGAGCAACCTGATCCTAGTGGAAGGTGTCCCTGCCCATGGCAGGAGGCTGGAACTAGATAATCTTTAAAGTTCTCTTACAACAGAAACCATTCTGTGATTCTGTGATATTCTGGAATTTTAGAAGCAGGGTGGGGGGTTTGTTTGTTTGTTTTTTTCCCCGTAGCATTTTTGATTCTTCTACTCTTTCTTTGCTACTACTCTGTAAGCGTGTAACTGTAAGTGCTGCTGTCTGTGGTACAACTCCTTGGTGTTCTGAAGCATCCCTGAATTTAAGGTACTGACCTATATTGCCTCCATAGGCTTGCTTGAGCCACTGTTGCTGTTTGATCCCTCAATCTGCTGTGTTTTAATCTGTTGAGTATAAATAGTGTTTGGAAGAGCATGAGTTTTGAGGCTCATTCCTGAGGAACATAAGCTCTCTGTAATACTCCTTCTCATGGAAGGATTTCATGAGACACTGATCTGGCACTAGCTCACACATTGATCAGCTGACTGAATGACTGGCTGCCACCAGAAGGAAGAAGCCTTTCTTCCGACACCTGCCTGAGCTGTTCTACCCTGTGGGCTGTGCTGGTCCCACAGGGAAAGCAGCAGAAATTTACCAGAGGAAACATGGCAAATTTTCAGGGTGGGTGGATACATAGAGTTCAAGCAGTTCATTAAAAAATAATTAATTTTTTTAAAGTCTCAGTAAACCACAAATTTTGTTGAGGTATAAGGAGGAGAGTGGGGACAAAAGGGCAGGTGGAAACCAGGCACAGTGGCTTTCCATGATATAGAGGCATTAGCTCAACTGCAGGAGGTGCTGAAGAGGTGGTCTGGTGCTCTTGCATCTCCAAAGCAGCGCTTCGCTAGGTAGCATGCTCACTACTCAGGAGGCAAAGAGAGGCTTAAAGATCCAAGAAATAGCAAAAAAATCCTGCATGTTATATATTTCCTGCATGTTTACCCCTCTGAGGCAATTAGAATATTTTTTTTGTCAGTGGTTACAGGTACCCAGACTCTCTGGTCTCCCTGTTCATGCCTCACTTGCCTTGTCTTTACAATACTATCTGTGTAGATCTTGTACCTCAAGCAGTAAAAGCCCTTGCCTTGCACTATCATCTTCTCTGAATACTGCAGTACTGCAGTAGTTACAAGGATTTATCTTGGTAAAAGTGTGAGCAAAGAACTGGGAGTATTTGTGTGCTCGTTTGCCATCCCCTTTAGCATGCTCTTTTTTTTCCCCTCTTTTTCTAAAATGATGATGATTATCTATTGTTTTAAGTTCTCTCACACAGCCAAGTCTTGTGCAGGCTCTGCTATCCCATTGTTTTGGGTTTTTTTTTAATTTTTATGTGAAAGAGTGAGCATTCTAGTGAATAATATCCATTGTTACATGTTGGGAGGCAACATAGCACAAGATCTTTTGAAATTTGGGGACGGAAACGTTGGTAACAAAGGCCTTTGAAATTGAAACCATGTTTAAAAACAAAAAACGAGCTTGCAATTTTATTTTATTTATGTGTGTATATATAAGTTTGTGTGTGCATGTACATATGTGTATATACACACAACATTTTAGAAATATTATACACATGAACACCATACATGTATAGGGCTGCTAAAATATAACATGCTTTAATGACCTGACATGGTCAGCAGCTCCAAATATAACCTCCAAATCACTATTGCTTACTTTATGGTCTTGCTCTTCAAGTAAACCAAAGAACAGCTCATTTACAGTCGAAGACTACTGTTTTCACAGCAGCTCTGGATGAGCAGCACCTCTGAAATTTAGAGACTGGAATAACTTATTCTTGTCCAATGATAGATTGGTTTAGTTTAGTTTAGGTATTTGAATTGGAATATTTGTCTTAGTCTTCCTTTATCTCTCCAAGATATATACTTCACTACATTTTTCAATTAAAAACAAAGACTCTTGGGCTGAGTTGCTAAATTTCAGCATAAATTTTTATTCTGAAGTTATAAGCCCCCAAAAATAGCAAGGGGGAAGATTATAACCGTCTGACACTACCTTATCTATATAGCTGAGAACAGCATCACCACAATAAAAGAAGATAGCAGTGTCTCCCATTGATTGTTGTTTGATGAATGTAAAGCAATTTACTGGAATGCAATTAGCATTCGCAATAGCGTTACCGTGGGGAATTTTTTTATGCTGGCTTTGAATTGAAAATCTATACATTTTCTGGTCATGAGTCACTTCTAAGGAAGCTTTCTTTCTTGTTTCTTTTTTTTTTTTAAGGTTTCAGAACTATAATTTGTGGAATGCTGAAAGGAAGTAAGCCTAGAATTTTTATGTTTAAAATATGCTGAAGGACAAATTGTACAGTATATCCACTGCAGTAGATGACTTGGATTTAAATTTGTAATGCTGCGCATTGCTGGGGAATTAGTTTTTCAAAGTTTTTATGGAAAGAAATACATCTCTTGAAAAACAAATGGCTTCTAGATATGGCAACCTTGAAATAATTTTGTAAATTTATGAATTAGACACTTGAAGTACACAGATTAAGTGAGCAAAGCAATATGGTGAAAAAATAAGATCTGTAGGGTGCCAGGGTAACAATACTGCAAGAAGTAATAATGCTACCTTTTCACAAGCATCCAGATCACCAATAAGAAACGTACATGTGTTCAAGTGCTTGGTTGGATGCACCTCTCTGTCTGCACTTTAAAGAGGTGTAAATATAGTTGTGTCCCAGTTGTGATTATTTCTGCATCACACAGAAATCGTACAGAGATTTTAGAAAATCTACATACAGATGTGTTGATTCACAATTTGAATTTGCTGTGGTCATGCATGTGAATGACTGTGTTACTGGACAAATCTCAGCTGACATGCAGAGGGTATCAATAAAAAAATGTGTGTATGTTGTAGGGGGGCTATCAACATCCTCCTGACGATGACACATGAATACAATAGTAAAAGTAATCTGTATGGTACTTTTTAATGGTTTCTGTATGTTATGGGCCCAGTGCTGCTCTCCTAACTCAAAGACTACCACAAAGAATTATTTCCATAGAGAACTAGCTGTGAATGTTTGTTGTTTTCAAAATACAGTTATTTTTAACACTCTAGTTAATGTCATCTTGCTATAATGGTCTATAGTGTACCTTAACCACTTTAGGAGATGCTTCTCTTTTATGTGTTTGACCTTAGAGGTCTTACAAAGTCCCATTCTCTATTGCACCTTGTGTACCT
This sequence comes from Phalacrocorax aristotelis, assembly GCF_949628215.1. Lineage (NCBI taxonomy): Eukaryota > Metazoa > Chordata > Aves > Suliformes > Phalacrocoracidae > Phalacrocorax > Phalacrocorax aristotelis. Next base: position 58,201,835 of record NC_134278.1, read on the forward strand.
TAATCTCCGAGGTCTAGAAAGAATTGCTACGGAATTCCTGGATACTATATTAATTTTCCCACAGGCACATTATCTTCTGAGCTTTCAAAGGATTTTTAAAAATAAAAACCTTTAAAGAAAGCATAGCAGATACAAATAGGAACAAAGGCATTTCTGTGTTTATAAATATAATATAGTGCTAGGTCTTGTAATTTCTTTTTTTTCCACTGAAAACTTCCTTCAGTTTTAATGGTAACAATGGCACTGTAATTGTAACCTTTTTAACTGGTGTTGGCATTAATATTTTAGTGGAGTTAGAATTGTCTGTGTGCCCCATCATTGCCTTGCTTAGGAAAAAGAATGCTATCCCCATTTATTCCCATTCAGTGCTGCGATCAGGCTGTGCACTGGCATGTCTGCCATCTTAAAGGAGAGGCTAGAGGCTTTGGGACACGTCTTATGTTGATAATAAGCAAATGTAATTTAGAAAGACTCACTAGGATAGCAGTGCAGTCCACGCTTCCTGCAGAATTAACTCTTTGCTGCATTTTCCTTTAACATCAATAAGCAGTTAGCTACTTCATATTTTCCACAATTTCTCCTTGAGGAAAAAGGCTAGACACTTTTGCGACATTGACACAGCCTAAAATTTTCTGTCACTTAAGCTCTATGAAGAGCTTAAATCAACCAATATGAAATACAAGACGCAAGGAACGAGGTAAAATTTTGACTGTGTGAACAGAAACCTTGGTAATTTTCTAAAAATAAAAATTAAAAATAGATTTTCTATTTCCCTGGCTGAAATACCAGAGACTTGGTACTGCTGAGTTTCAAGGCTGGATGTGTTCCAAATATCATTATTGCAAACAGTTTTCTTGAGGAAGATCATCTGTATTCTTTATATATTAAACTGTTAAAGTTAACCTGTTTATGCATCTCCTCTTCTGTATCACTTTCTTCCTCAGATGAGAAATTGCATTGCTGTGCCTTTAGTTTCCCCACCAAACAGCCCTAAGCCTAAAAGCAGATAGTGGCTTTGTTCTGTATGGGGCAAAATATTTTCTTTCAGTCTGCACTGTCACTTTGTGTTTGTAAGGCTGGTGTGGCACTTTCAGATATGTTCATCCAAATTCTGTCTTAGCTGCTATTCTTCTGGAACACACGTATTACCTGGGCTTTAGCAGAGTTCAGCATTTCATCCAGAAACTGCTTAGACTAAACCATGTGTGTAATACTTGTAATTGACTGCTGGGTGGTATCTACCCGGTGCTCAGGCTGGGGAAGATGCTATGCCACTGCTGCTGCTGTTCTCTGAGCAGAGACATACTGTGACAGAGGGACAGGCTGGCTCAGGAACTGTCACCTGGCACGAAGGCAAGAGTGTGCCAGGCAGCTGTTTAAGTTACTCTGCTCTTGTGTGATAAATGACTTTTGGCTCCCGATAACTTTAACTTAACAGAAACCAGTGCACAGCAGGGGATAGGAGCCACTGCTTGTTGTGCTATTGATTATCTGATTAGCGTTGTCTTGTCTCTGTGAACGCAACAGCTCCTGTTTCTTGAAAGGACAGGACTTGCGGCTTCATGCAGAGTCTTCTCACAGGGGCAAAGGCTGGTCTCCTGCCCTGTGCAAGCTCGCTGCCATTGTGGGAGCCTCTGCCTGAAGGATGACAGTATTTCCCTAAAGATCATATGGGAGAGAATATGAGGGGCAATTGCTCCTGTACATACAGGGAATAAGCAGGAAGCAGAAGCTCCTTCATGGTAGAATTGGGATGACTCCAGGAGCTCATAAAATATCTTTCCACTTCATGTGAGGCAGGCATCCTAACTTACCAGGCATAGTGCCACTTTCCCTCCACTCACCCTGTGCCCTTCAAGCATCCTGGACAAGGATCCTTTTGAGTTTTTTTTATTTTATCTTTTTAAGGACCTTCACCAGAGGTAAAGGGTAACAGCTGTTAAGCAGAAACTTTGTGGTGCCCTTTTAAGGTTAGTCTGTGCTGAGCCTATGCAAGCTCTGTGCAGTGTTTTGATTTCTTGTCAACTCTGGTTTTAAAAACATTGGAAATTACTCGGGGAAAGAATGGATTTTGGAGATCTTACCTCTCTCTATCAACTATTGTATGCTGCCCAAGCCAGAGAATGCTGTTGTACAAGTAGTGTGATTCTGTGAAGTACAGTTACGGCAAGAAAGGTAGGCTAGAGGGATTGCATGTGGAAACTGGAGGACTTTCATTCAGTCTAAGCAGTGAGTGCTCAAGATTTGCCAGTGAGTCTGGGTGTTTTGAGAACAGATAGAAGCAAACATCATTGGCTTTGATTAAATATGCAAGCAACCCCCTTAAATAATGAAGGTTATTAAAAATTGGAAGGTCAGGGATTGCTTACCTTGCTGGGGTTAAAAGTCCAGATGGTGTATATTTTTTTCACCAGTACAAAGGGGGGAGTAGGCAGGAGGAGGAGTCATAATAGGTTGCAGCTACTTAGAAATGGTAAACTGAAAACATCTAAACCTGATTTTAATGCTGCATCTGAAATGATGGAGGTAGCCCAGCCCCTCTAAAAACATGTCATTATCACTGTGGAAATTGGGATTAATTTATAAAACTAAATAAGCAAACTGCTGCACAGATTGGCATTACCCGTCAAGAGGACAGAGTAAACACTATCAGTTCAGCTCATCAAATCAAATACAGGATTTGAAAAAGGTACACTGAGGAAGAGATCATGGAAGCTTCAGTCACAGCATTTTGCCCAGAATTGAGTCTTGGGAGTAACTTGGAAGAGAAAACTGAGCTCCGTCTGCCAGAAGTGATGCATATCTTGAGGTCTCATTTGCATCTTTTTCCTGATAATGAACTTTGCAGACAGCTATCAAGAACAGGACACAAGCCAAAAGAACCACCTCAGGATTTATTAGTTAAAAGTGCTGAATGGGAACAGTAAGTGTAATTTGTTTCAGAAATACATTCTGACCTCATGTGTGTTCCTCTATTTCTATCAACTAAATTTTGTTTGGTACTGTTGGGATTACAAAAATACAGTATTAATTCATAGATGAAGAATAATTTTAGCAACTTGGTGTTAACATGTTTGAAAAATACAGAGCAGAATAATAACAGAAGATGGAGAACAAAGCGGAGGCATGAGAGTGGTGTCCTTTGAAACCACTGTGTGCTGAAGTTGTATCAGTACCTGAAGCAGCAGGAGTTTTTCTCAACGGGAAAAATGCCTCAAAATGTAATTTCTTGTGTGAATGAGATAAATGAACTAAGGGCCACAGCTGATGAAATTGGGCTGTAAATGCAGAAATGAACATATTAAAGTTAGCTGTCCAAACACATAAGAGGAGCACATCTGGGAGAAGAGCCTGGGCAAGGATCGTGGTATATACTTTTCGTGGAGATACTTACGAAACCCTTTCAGAGTGGCAGAAAAAGACATGGCCATCAGGTGCTGTGGAACAAGAACATCCAGAGAACTGCTCTGAAGGGGAATGCCAGTGCCTCCAGATCTGAAAGCCAGGTTCAGTGCCTTGCAAAGAAAGTAGCTGGGTAGAGAGACAAAACTGAGAATGCACTTAACTTATAAGGAATAATATGTACTTGGCTGTTCAATAAGTAGTAAATTACAGATAGGCAAGGTCTGAAGTGACTGATAAAATGGAAATTTCCTGAGGATTTTTTAGAAATTCTTATTAGATCACATATTCTTCATAAAGGATGGGCTAAAGTCCTCTTTCATTTAAAAATGATGACAGCGTGACCATTTCTGTTGTACACAGTACACGTGAAAGGAAGGTAGACGGTCAGATATCCAAAACAGCCTTAAGAAACAGGGAAGTTAGAAGTGGCCCTATGGGAAGACTGCTTTTCCTAATCTGCTTTGTGTTCCCCAAATTCATGTCTCCATTGCATTGTTTTATATGTTGTCTATAGAGCCTGCTGCAGTCTGAACAAGAGAAAAAACAACTGCTCGCTTGCTACTGGTAATTGTTACAGTCTTCCCCTATTGTGGTTTATCTTCTGTACCTCCCTGAATAAGAAGGCAATGCATTTAGGAAGGGAAACCAAAAATATCTGACTGTTGGAATACTAACTGCAGCTAAAAAGTATTATTAACTTCATTTAGGAAGGCTGAATTTTCTGCCTTTAAGTTTGGCTGTAATTGACAAATGTCACCCCTACCTCCACAATTCTTCATGCTTTATAGCCATAACAACCTGCTAGCCTATGCTGTCACTTCTGCAAGGCTGAATGTTACAGCACACTGGTAGGTAGAAGAATTACCTGACTGCAACTTTGAGAGCAAAGGAAAATCTAATACTGTGCTTTATTCATTATCTTCCTCTTGATATGAGAGAAATTATATATGACAGAGAAATGAATAATGGATCTTTTAATGTTGCGTAACATCCTTGGGCGTACCATAAAGTGCCAAGATATCTTGGCTAATAGCTATTGCTACCAACCATCAGCAGTAAAAAGCTTCTCCATGGACATTAAAGCTGCCATCAAGCCTATTATACAAGAATATGGCTGAATAATACAAAAAAGAAAATCAACCTGTTGTAAAAATGTTTCACTGTAAAACACAGATCACAACAGATGATTTTAGATACCTCTCTAGATAATCAAGAGAACACATGAGTCTGGTAAATACTCCTCATGGCACAGGAAAGAGGAAGACTGTGTTTGAGAAAAGGTGATCTACTTTTCTGTGACATCAAGTAATGAAATCAGCTGTTACTGACTGAAAGGTACAAATGGAGTCAAGTCCCTGAAACTATGTTGTTTGCCTAATTAAAGAGTAAATAATCATTGTGGAACTGGTTGTGACATCTCAGCTGCAAAGAAGAGACCAGAAGCTTGGACACATGCAAAGTCAGCTTTACTCAGCAGCCAGAAGTGGTATGTTTGCTATGTACTTGATAGACACCCGTTTCTGTCTTACCCATTCATTAAGAATTCTTAAGAAGCTGGAAGGATGAAGAAATGAATATACTTTCTAGGGAAAAATAACACTCATACAGTAAAAAAAGATGGTCCTATCTCTCTTTTTTTCAGAAAAGCAGGTTACTGAAATGGAAGTATCAAGCATACTTTGCTTCAGTCTTTTTTTTTTTTTTTTCCCTTGAAACAGAACCATCCTCCATGGGCAAAGATAAAAAAGAAATTAAAAAAAAAAAAAAAAAAGAGAGAAAAACCCCACCAGAAAAACAGGGGAAATTAGTGAAGAACACAGAAGGGACTGCTGGCAACTAAAATGTGTAGTAATATGAAAAACCTCACATAGCACAGGAACTGGGAATTAAGAGACAAAAGTATTTCATCTGCCCCTGGCAAATAAAACTGCAACAGGTATCTCACAGGAGAAGTTCACAAAATGGGAAGTATGGCAGGGCAAGTGGAGGTCTTCTGACTCCTGAAAAAAGAACCACCAAACTTCTGATGTTTGAATATTGGGACACCTAGCTATTAGCATTTTAGTGCTTTTGAGGATAGAAGATCATGGAATTGTGTTTGTGTTTTGACACATTTGATATTTTGTAATTCTCCTTTATATCACCATGCATCTTATTGAAGACTGATTTGGTACTGGTAAATGAAAAATGGCACTGATTTGTTATAAATTTTTTTCTAAATGAAGGTCTGATAATTCTGAGTATTATATCGGAATGATTTGGTTAATTTTTTTAACAGTCTCCTCTATTCCCATCAACTCTTAGCAAATATAGCTGAAATGTAGTATGCTTATATTATTAATATATGGAGAGATTAAACTGTTCAGGACAGATTATCCTTTTAAAAGGCGGAATTACAACTGCCATCATGTTTAATATGGACTAAAATGAGGAAAGATGCACACACATTCAAATTGTCATTAGTAGAATTTATAAGGGCTAAAAGAGAAGGATACATGTCCGAATTGCCATCTCGTAAGGGATTGTGGAACTTGTGGAAATATCCTAATGAATGTTAATGTAAGTAGTAATGCTGGAACAATATTGTACCCTGAGTGAGGGGGAGGCAGTGGCATAGCAGAACGCTGGGTCTGTATTTCACCTTCACACATGAGGTGCACCATGTCTGCAGAGGACATGGAAGAGGACTCAAGGTGTGCTCCCAGAAAATGAGGGATTTTTTAGGAAATAATTTACATTGAAGTTTTCTTGGATTCTTGTGTTTCGATATTAAAACAATGAAAACTCAGTAGTAATGACCCCTTTTCTCAAAAACCTTCATGTTTAGTAGATTTTTGTAATGAAATATTTGTAAACATGGAAAGATGCACCAACATGACCATAAAAAAAGGCTCTTGAAAGGCATATAGCTTCAGAAATTTTAGAAATTAGGTTTATTAAGAATTAAGGATGACTCAGAGTCTTTGATGTATTACTGCTTTGCTCATGGTTCCCAGTAAAAATAAAATAATTAACTTTTCCTTGTACCAGTATAATTAGTCTGCCATATTAGAACTTCAGAACATGCTCAGTTTGTGTTGGGTTTGGGTTTGTGGTTTTTTTTTTTTTTTTGAAGTATTGAAAGCTCTTCACAACTTCCAAAGTTTTAGGGCAGGGCTGCTGATTTTCTAATCCAATTTGAACTGTATTTCGTTTCTTAGTGACTGGAAAAATATGTGCCTTGGTTGTTCTTGATCTGAGCAGTTTTAAACACAAAAACAGACCTATCATTGTCCAATATTTAGTAAGATTAATCACTGTGTAACTGGAGAAAAAAAAAAAGTTACTTTAAAGTCTGGGAACTTGTGCTTCTGCAGAGCTAAAAAAAAAATTTTCTATCTTGATTACAAACTAGAAAATTCTGTTTCCTTTGGTTTTTTATACTTTATTCAATGTCATCTAGTTCTACAAGACTCTCTTGAAGAAAATGTTTAAAATGTGGAAACTCTTCTGGATGCAAAAGTTGCTATGAAGCTGTTTAGCGATTTGAAACGTTAAAACATCTCTCATGAAAGAGCAGTTGATTTGATCACACAGGTAGTAGACAAAAATTGTAGAGATGTGGTTAATTTGTTCTAAATGCACACATATCTTCAAGAATTTACTACCTAGATAGTGCCTCTTCTTGCGAATTTGCACTATATTATGTGAGAATATCTATATATTTTACTGAAAATTCCTTTTTTTGTAAGAGTAGTATGGGCTGTAATAAGCATTCAGTCTGTCAGTATACAGGAAACGGCTCTTAAGGACTCCAATTTTATTTTCTTCCTTTTGGAAAAAGAGTAGTAAGTGAACATATTTTTCAGCAAGCTGCTTTGTATTAAGCATCAAATTCAGTAGTTCCCATGGGTGCTATTAGATGTACTATCATAATGGCTGCTGTAGTATTTGAAATAGCAGTTGGTGAGGCTACGGCGTGTGTATGCAATAATATGAATGTTCCTGTTTGTGTGAGCTTGCGCACATTCATACCTATGCATGAACATTTTTCATATCTCTGTTAATTCTTTGATCAATTTACTTTCGTGGGTAGTTTATGAACCAGACAAGGTCATTCACGGGAGCTCGAAAATATAAAAACAAGAACACCACCCCACCCCCCCAAAAAAAAAGAAAAAAAGAAAAACAAAACCAAAAAACCTGAGACAATTAAACATTTATGTAATGAAGTAAACAACAGCGCGTGCAAGAATAAGTCATTACTCTGTCTATTTGTTAACCTGATTGACAGAGGGGAAATGGAAGTGATATGCTAGAGTTGCAGCATTCCCCCTGTCTCTAATGTCTTACAGTACTCTGCCTCGCATTAGATCATGATGGCCTGTAGAGCAGTCTTTGAAAACTCTGCAGTCTTTGCAAAGTTGCTTGAGTTGTTGTCATGACATAATTAGACAAATTAGGATACAGAAAGTGAGAAACAACTGTGTAGCCCCACCTGCCTGTTTATTCAATTAAAAAAAAAATCCTGATGACTAGGTAAACGGCTCACGATAGCCTACATTCACAGCTATTTTTTTTCATGGTAACTTGATTTATGCCAATTGTCTTGGTTTAAGTGAGGTCAAGCCATTGAATGAATGAATTGGATGCTTTACAGCGTTAACATTATCTCATTTCTCTTTTCTTTGTCGCACATATCTTCTTGAAATATGTTGCCCAGTATGTTCATACACACCATCACAGTCATTACAGTCTACTATGTGGTACAGGGTTTCTGAAAATGGTTAATGGCTTTGGCCTTATTTCCTATTTAATGACCATTTAATGTTTAATATGCCACCTAATTTGTCATTTTAATTTTCCCCTCTGCAGTTGAACTTGTTTACCTTCAGATGCTTTACAAACATATCATTATCTTATTGTAATCATTGTCTGAAAAATTAATCTGTAGTTGATTTGTTCTTCAAAGTATGTGAGACTTTCGTACTTGTTTTTTTCTAGATATAATGCATAATGTCCACCACTGAAAAAGAAAATCAATGTATTTCTTAAAAAAGAAAGTAAACGTGGTGCTTCTTGTCTTAAATAATCTGTACAAGCTGCAGATGAGGTATGGTATCATTTCATAATCCATCCTCTCAGTTGTGCTGATTTGGCATTATCTTGCATCATATCGGGATTGCGCTAGCAGGGGCTGTACCGTGAGGCGTACAAGCAGTGGGCAAACCAAGTCTCTGTGCTGATAACTCCAATTCTGGCATACACATTCTGTACTGCAGATCTTAGTGTCTCTCATGTTTTATCTGGTATGGCAACTTTCTGATCAGTATAATTAGTGTGTTGAATTTGAAATGATAAACATCGTATCATTTAGGGGACTTTTCGTCTTCTAGAAACAGGGTTACCTTTGAGGTGTTTCTGGCAGTTGAGGTGGCTGTAACAGTCCCCGACAGCCTGCCTTGCTCAGTCCTTTCCCTGGAGCAGCAGCTATGCTGCTGCTGTCATCCCCTGTGAGGGGGCAGGTTTTTGTGCTGATTGAAGGCCTGTTTTTGAAAAGAAAATGCACTAAAAATCTGAAAGCTGTTTGTCTCTCTTCTGCACCTGGTGTTTTAGATTTCCACTGAGTAAATTGCAACCTTTTTTTGCTATGCTTTTTTCCCCCTTTTTTTCCCCCAAAGGCTTAGCCTTTTGAATTTAATAATAAAAATCATAGAACCAATTTGCCAGAGTCAGAAAAAAATTGTACAGTATACGAAATACCTACATTCACTATATACCACCTGCAATTGCATAAATTAAAATGAATGTTACTACTAGCAGTTATTCTAGTAAAACAGTCATTTTACTATAGTTATATTCTGAATATTTGAGAGCTGTGTTGTCTTTCAAGTTAACTCTTTGGCAGACATTAATGCTTTAATATTAATCTATATTTAAAAGTAGTATCTATAAGTAATAACTACAGATTTATATCCAGCTTCTCTGGGGATTCAGAGATTAAGTTGGAAGAAGGCATTACTGTATTTTAAGAAGCTTCAGGGACAAATCCATGCTCCTTACTTCTGTTTTGACAAGGGAAAAAACCCAAACAGTCTAAGGAACTCCAAACATATACTTAATCTTTACATTATCCTTGAAGATTAGAGTAAAAGGCTAATTTTCAGCTGACCTATACAATTTTTCTCAGATCATCCTTCCTAAGTACCGCATGTTACGCTCCCTGATCTCTGTGTAGAGTTGCTTCCTGCCTGTAATAATTGTACTTTGTTTTTGTTTCTTTCATAGCACAAACCTACGATCCTAGTGAAGTAACTGAGATACAGTGAAATCTGTGAACAACTGGAAGTTCTGAGATCCTTTGTACCTTTCAGTAACTACTCTTACAACTAGGCTACTGGTTTTGTCACGTATTTAAATTATGTTTCATGGTTTACTTTGGGGAACTTCAGTGTTTTACTGCTGAGAAAGCTTTTGCACCTGATCCAGAGAATGCACTGCACTAATACGATTTCATGGAGCCTCCAATTGGATAAAGAAAATGCAATCATGTAATTACAGCCACAGAATTTCAGTTGTGACGATGTTTTGAGAAAAGGGAGAAAAAGCCTCTCTCACCCAAAGCATCCAAGTGGCCTGAAGTGGTTGCATACGTAACTGCCAGAGTATGAAAAGCATGATATACTAGAGCCATCAAAGAATGGACATCTGAACAGATGACGAGAAAGAGTAAATGTCACTGAAATAGAACAGATAATGGCTTTTTGCTACCACATAAATGCTGGGGCCACAAGGTGAAGCAGAAGACATTTCAAAACAGGCAACATTGATCCTGTGATAACAGTCCCATTACCATGATTTTATTTCTGTGACAGTGCTTGATTGATACAGATGTAATCATTTAATTTCCCAGTTGCTGATGCAATAGAAGGGCACAATACCCCTTTCCTTGCACAGTCAGAAGTCTCACTCCTGCCTCTGTACCAAAGCTAACATAGCAGGGTGTAGCCTGATGACAGAATACATCTGTGTTTTGCTTTGAGACAACCATATGTAATTGTGTGTAATTACATATTTTTGCGGATTTTCTAGATGCTTCCTGAAGCTTCCTAATCCTAAAGTTACGCTGTTAGTAAATTATGGATGTGCATCTAGCAGTATGATAAGTCATAAATACTGAAGCTGCTAACAAATAAAAAGCAGTAATTTTATCAAAACCAAAACAAAAAAAAAATGAAGGAACAGTTTTCAAATGTAGAAAGTTCGTTAAAACCAGAAAAATCACACCGAGCTATATGAATTCTACTTACTCCAGATCTAGCCCTAAAAATGTTGTTGTTGTGGACAACTTCTTTTGATATTTTATCTTAAGAAGTAATAAAATAAGTATTTTCTTTCTAAGAAATGTTATTGTTAATAAGGACAGCAGTAATTAGATATCTAACAAACATTTAAAAGGAAAATGCATTGTGTGTGAGCATGTTTTTTTCTTTTTTGGAGTGATTAATGACTGTATAGCTGAGATTGTTTAAGGATGTAAGTGGGCAAATGTCTGTAAGGAATATATATTTTATTAGACCAACTGATACAGTTGGAGGAGGGAGACAGACAAGATTCCTGGCACACAAACACTTTTCCCTGCATATGTTTGCTCTGTCATTCAGCACTGCAGTTCAGAGACTACAAAATATGCCATACATCTTTGCTGAAGTGGTTAATGTTTATGTCATTAAAAGTCATTTCTCTAATTTATGCAAACATATTTCAACTTTTAAAGAAGTTCAAAGTATAATAGACCTTTTCAGTCTTACAAGAATTTATTTAATAATTTGCCTTATCCAAATGACTAGTAGTGCTGTTAGGAGGAAAAAAAAAAAAAGCACTTGTGCAATTATGCTGGAGATTCTATTCCAATGGAGGTATTTCTTTAATGTGTTTCTGCCGATATTCTAGCCAGTACCTTCTCCTTGTCTGTTTGAAGAGTAATAAAGATCAACACGCACTGGAACAGGACTAGAAGAGAGATTTCCTGGCCACTACCCAAGAGACTCCCCAGTAGCTTGATAGGTACAAAATCAGAATAAATAATGGAAGAATATGAGCTACTAACTTATAGGTGACATAAGCGTACCTAGTTTGTCCACACTTTCATTACTATAAATAAAGACATCGGGCGATTAGACCTCTATCTTTTTTTCTCTTTTTTATCTGTGCAGTGGAGAAATGCTTAACTCTGCTGCATCTGGGGTACTGTCAAGATTAATTAGTTAGTGTTTGTTCAGTGCTATAAAGAGTATTATTGATATTAACCAAGCATGAGATGGTTGAAGTTATTTAGCGCTGCTGTTCACTAGAACATTTACAGAGGAAATTTACTGTGAAGATATATGTTCACATAGGGTTAGTTCTCATTCATTCTGGACAAAACAATCAATGAGTAGAAGATTTAGCTGTTTGACAGGTTGTCTAGTTCAGATAAAGATTATTATGGCTTTCTACAGTAAACATGCTACTTACAATATGCTCCACATTCACTTTTAATTGAATCTGAATTCTTAGTGAATTGGTAAAGCTAGACCTTTTGAATCCAATTCATTAACAACCCCAATACTAAGTCAGTGTAGACTGTGCAATGACAGGGGAGAATCTGAAATACTTGAGTGGAATCTACCACAACAAATCAATTAAAAAGGCTTGTGGCATCCAGTTTTACAATGTTTGATGTAGTCAAACATTAACTTAAACTCAGGTTCTTAACTTTTCTTCTGGTGGCATCCTGAATTTATCCCTCATCTAATTCAGATATTAAATATGTTCCGCAGCTTGTTTCCCAAGACCACCATGTCCTAAAATGCTCTTTGCTTCATTGTTGCCGTGACATTTCAGGGGCTGGCATTAAGACTTTTTGCAGAAGTAACTAGAGCGCATTTTATAAAAGGGGCTTTATACAGTTAAGAACAGTGTATGAAGTGTTGAATTGTGTATGCATTTTCAAAACGAATGTTCCTGCTTTGTAGAAATAACAACTAATATTACAGTTATTTGCAGCATTCTCTTAGGAGAATCACTGAGTTCCCAGACACTGTTCTAGAGTATTCCTGTTACCATTTTCACAGAAACACAGAAATGTCCTGCCCGTTTTTTTGGGGTTTACATTAAGTGTGTGATCGTTTTAACTAATGTTAATGGGAGTTGCATAGAGCAAACATCTAAAATATTTGGAGATTAACCTCTAAACATAGAGCAGGTTCTGCAGCCTTAGAATTGACGAAATGTCTAACTCAGTATGTTGCATCACAGCCCCTGAATATGATAAAGTACTTGCTGAGGTTTCATCTAATCAGTAGAAGAATTTCTGGAAGAAGGTGGAGCTTTGAACTAATATCAGAGTGTGTTCTGCATGGCTTTACCAAAGACAGTTAAAAACAAATGAAGAAAAAGTTAAAACATTTCTGAAGTATACCATATCAAAGGTATTTCTGTTTTAGTACTTTTCAGGGTATTTTCTGCCTGATTTTTAAGACAGATGTGTTTTAGAAGATGACAAGCAAAATAGATATTCTGCAGAGCATAGTTGCCTATATAGTAAAGAATGAAAAATATGTTGCCATGACTGCTATTATTTAGGATAACTCTTCTATTATGAGATTTAAATTTTCCCCTGACCTCATATGCCTCTCAAATCCATAATAGATAGATTCAAGGAAAAGTCATCAAATTCATGATATCTTGCTAGTGGAGCTGTTTCCACTGCTACGCCATTGTTTTATAGGAAAAAAAAAAAAAAAAAGTGGGGAAATAAGTAATAATTCTCTTATAGCTGAAGTGTTTCAGAGAACTGGTAGTGCCTAATTTGTTTTGCTTGTTTATGATCAAGTCTGAGGACAAAGAGGTCACAGGCAAGCCAGTAGAGCAAATCAGTCTCAAGACTGCTGTTGCGGTGAGTCTGCACATGGATGGGTAGGATGAAACTCATTGGAATAAAACCTATATCTCCTCAATCTCACTGTGTTTTGGTTTTATTTGTAGTAGTCTCCGAGAAAGATGTGTAGTGTTATTTTGTAGTTTTATTAGTGTTAATCAATAATGCAAAAAATAAGCTCATTTAAGTAAAGTAGTAAATGTTTCAACAGTGCGAGAAATTTTTCCCACCAATAATCATAGTACTGATTTAACCAGGACATATTAAATTATTTTTATTCTGAATGTGGCATATAGGACCATATTTAGTATATGATACAGGATCGCAGTTCTGTAGATACTTTTCTTTTTATAAGGTGGCCTCTTGCACCGGTTAAGTGCTCAGGTAGACAGGTTCCTGTTTTTGATGTTACTAGATTTTTTAGTATCTGTATGGCTTATGCTAAATGGGTGTATATGTAAATCCAAATAAGTAATGAAGCATGCATACATTCTTCTTTATAATCTATATTTAAGATCTCCTTTACTTCATGAAGGCAGGTTGCTGGATTGCTGTTTATAGTGGGGTTTAAAACTTATGAATATTCATTACATTTAATATGTCTTATATCTGATTATCCTGAAAGAAGTACAGTTCCCATAAATACATATTCAAACAAGCAAATGAACTGCAGTAGAAGAATAATATGTATCAGTGTTATCCAAAGAGCAGTGAAGCAGGCACTTCTAATGAAAGATAAACCTCTAAATAAAACAACTTTTTTTTTTTTCTACATATCTCTTATTTTCTGAATAGGAAAGGAATACATCATGTGGAAGTGAATATGACTTGACTAATTAAAAAGTAGTCTAGAATCACAAAAATAGAAGGAACACAGATATTCCCTGAAAAGTCCTGAACATGTTTTTAAAAATCTGTATTCACCATGATCTCTCTTATGCTTCAAGCTGTATCACGGTTTATATCATAGAGTTGCATGAATTTTGCTTACCTTAATATGCCCTAAATGCAAATATTCAAGACTGAGTGGGAGATGATCTCTAGAAGCATAAATTGAATACAGATGACTGTTTCAAAGTGTAATCACAAATAAAATTAAAGGGAATTAAATAGTTCTCCAATTCTAAAGTAGTATAGAAAGTCATTTAGGAACAATTTAAAATGATAGTTTGGTGAAGAGTTTTTAAAAAACTTTTTAAAAAATGGATCTGGAAAAGCTGAGGAAAGCAATTATGTTCTTGTGGGTGTTCTAACTGCTTAGGGTTCTGGTAGTGCACTGAAAATTCAACTTAGATATAATTCCTATAAATGCTTTCAGATCAAACAAACTTGAACTAATGGGAATTGCAAGTTATTTTTATAATCCTTTCAGCGATAACCATGCACACCACAGTTAAAAGATAAAATTTCTCTCTTAAAGGAGGTGTTTGGAAAAAACTCATGGTTCAAATTTTTTCCAGTGAGTTAAACGGAGTTATGTTCTTTTCTGCTATCATGACTGCAAAATTAAGCAGCTACAAGAGCTTTGGAGGGGATGGGTTTGGGTTATTGGTTGTTTTTTTTTTTTTCTTTGGGGTGGGGGGTGGATGGATGTGAGGGGAGCTATTTTGTTTTGTTTCATGTTCATTGTATTTTGTGAATAAGATTAGCACCAGGGATGCCCATATCTGAATCCTCACCCTCCAAAATGGTTTACTGAGGAGGAACATCTTTATTGCTATTTGTATTGAGTTCGTACCGCAGTACGCTTTAGCAATTCATTGCACCTTTCTCCTGAGGTGCTACCAACTGCAAAGAAGAAAGTGGAGATGCTGGGAGCAGGTACCCACCAAACAGCTGGCTTGGCAGCTCCTGGCTGTGCTGTTTTCAGGGAGGTGCCGATGGTATGGCAATCCCAGATGCGGCCACCTCACCCTTCCAATATCCCTTTTACTGTGGTAATCGAAGTGCTCCCTTCTCGACTTGGGAAGTTAGGGTGCTTGTAGGACATTCGTCTAGGAGTCCTGTCTCTGTCTCTTTTGACCCAGTGCACTATAAGAATCAAGCAGACACCATTTCTGAGGCAGTCTCTCCAGTATCCCTGGTGCAGGTTGTAACTTCAAAGGTACAATGTAGCCTATTGTGCACATATGCTAACAGATGGGTTGCTCCAGACCACAGCATTGTAAATGAAACACTACAGTTTAAACATGCCCAAGTTGTGCTATGGGTTAGGGTGCATATAGATGAGTAAGACACACCAGGGACAGTGCAGTAAGACTCAGCATGGATTACTCATAATTAGGATAGGGAGAATGAGTGAACGGCATACTAATTACAGAAGCCTGAAACACCAGCCTTAGCATCCCTCTGCAGTGATTTGCAACTACCAGTTCAGAGTGCTCAGCGGACAGCCTGAGCAAAAGCCATGGATACGTATAAAAATAAATTTGATGAGTTAGTTTTTGGAAAATCTTTGCTACTGCTGGCCAGATCTGTTTGTGCTATTGCCTGATATGAAGTCTACGTGAATCTTTTACGGTTAGGTTAACGCAATGTCCCTAATATCCACTTAAACACTTTTGCCAAGTATAATGAGGGACCCTATTTTAAGAAAGCAATAATTTTTTTCTCTTCAAAGTAGCAAAGGGACTTGTTAATATGGGAGAGGAATGGCCTTGAGAGAGAATAATTTTCCATACAAGTTGCGGGAAGGTTTTATGAGAAAGTATTATGCAATGGAAGAAGTGATCACTGAACTTCTGATGACAACAAAACAATCAGTTTCTTAGTTCATATCTTCTGCTCTATTGCTGCTCTCTGCATCGTATCAACTTCTTTTGCCTCTTCTGTTCAGTTAGCTCTAGGATTATGACAGTTTGCAATGCCTTTTACAGATTATCCCTGCCCTATTCTCTCAGTTGATACTGTCAACTGACTCATCTGATTAGCCTTATGTCCAGTGTCCAGTTGTCTAGATGATTGTCAAAGAAGTACCTCCTTTTTTTTTCCCATGCAGCCCTTCAGATTTGTGCAAGGGTTTTGTATTTTAATATAGTTTACCTCAGTTTTATGAAGGAAGGAAGACACAATACAAAATTTGGGACTAGTATGAAAAGCAATACTTTTTAGCTTTTATACCTGTTTTTTGTTTCGTTAATGTTCAAGTCTTGGACCTTGGTTCCTTCAAAGTGATTCAGCAAACAGGTCTATATGGAAACACAGTCCTTGCCTTAGGTCTTGCCCAAGAATATTCTAGACAGGATTCACTCATCTGGCTTTTACCAAGTACTCCATCCTAGTCCTCTAGGCAGCAACTTATTGTCAAGAAGACCAGAGCTTCCAGAGGGCAATTCAGTTCACATATGATAGACATAATTTTTTGGATTGAATGAATGCCTGTGTAGAGGTCTCTGCTGCTTCCTCTTGGCTACAGTGGGAGCCCAGAGGTCTAGGTCAGAACAGATGCTGCTCTGGGAAAGCTGAATTTAAGATCAATCTGCTACTTTTCATCAGTATTCTCTCTTTCCTGATGAATCTGACTTTTAGCTTAAAACACTGACATGGGGGGAAGGGCAGTTTATTTTTATTAATTGAGATGTTTTTAGGAATCAGGCTCCTCTTCTGTATTGGATGTCTCTTAATAAGGCAATTGTTTGACAAAGGTAGAGAAGTTGCATAGTGTGGCAGGGACTGGTGTCAGTGACGTCTCGGTGACCACAGGAACTTCAAGGGAGAGACCTCAAGCACCTCATCCTTCCCTGTAGACTGTCTTTTACGCTTACCTGTATTTTTATTTTGCAGAGCAGACATCTAATTTTTCTTTTAGCCGTGGTCCCCAAGTGTCACTACTGCTTTCATGTCACACCAGTTCTTTTTTAATATTTAGCTGTTAATGACTCACCTCTCTTATTTGTGAAAAGAGGCTTTGTCTTCTCATCACAACTTGCCTGTTCTATTTCCTGTTAGTTTCTATCTCTTTTAAAACATGTTCACAGTGTTTCTTCTTTTTCTTTTTTTAAAGTATTTTAATATAATTCCCAGAATATTAGTGTCTTAAACAGGAATGTTAAAAAAAAAAAAAGTTGGAATATCTTCCTTCTCTTGCTTAAGCTTTTTTTTTTTCCCCCACTTGATTCTGTAGTTGTTTTAAGGTATTATATTCTTCTTGCTTTTTAAAGCTAAATGCAGCTGTCTAATAGACTATGTGGCCTTCTCTTAGTACTTTAATTGGTATTATACCTCCTTGACCCAGAAGAACAAGGGCACTTTTTCTAAAGCAAGCAAATTATATACTTCAGGTTGTGTAGCAACGTGGTGTTGATGAGCAACTCCTTTAAAGGACTTCTGTAGAAAGCACTTTCAAATTACAATATACTGAACTAATAACATCTACATTTTTTAGTATGGTGTTCTTATGCTGCTGTTAACAATGCAAATCTAATCCCATCATTAAAGTCAATGTAGTACAATTTTCTATACCTAAATTTAGATCTAAAAGATTTCATATAATTTCCAAATATTGTAATAGGAGTAATTATTATTAATCTATTATTTTCATTAGTTAAAATCCAACTTTGGGTATATTATGAAAGTGAGAGATAAAACAAAATAAAAAATAGGCTTAATTAAAAACAGGGACAAATATAAGTCATGATACAGAGTACAGCTCCTAGAAATTATCAGGCAAAAGCTATCTTCTTGTGCAATTGGGAGTGGAAATACATGTAAACCTATCCTTCTTATTTCACGTCTTCAGCTATGTGTATGTAACAAAAGCAATGTTGGTTAATCTCAAAACTTTGATGTGGCTGAATGTCAGAATTATGCAGCGGTGTTAGAGTTCAAACCATCTCTTAAACTCTGTGGGGACTGGGGTGGTAATTAAAGTCCCCTTCCATCTCCCCAAGGTCTAACCATTAATTCCCCTTTCTTTCCAGAGAGGGCTAAGATTCTCCTTCATGCTGCTCATTGCCACAGATCAGCAGAGCTTATGGTTTCTGTAACCGGGGACTGGATGTAGGAAAACAAGGACTTTGGCGATTGGAATAAATTGGCTGCCAGCATGGGACTGTAACTGAAGCACAAAGCTAGACAAAGCTCACCTTCCCTCTGCCCAGCAGAGAGTCATTTGCAATGCTCTGTGTCACTAGCACAGGCATGGAAGATGTCAGCCTCACCTTTTTTAATTAGGTGCTGAAGGCTAAAAATGTTCTCCTTGTATGCGATAGAAAGACAAGATAAGGTACGCATGCTGACTCCCACATGCTGCAAAACTAGTACGGTTGCATTCACTGAATGGCAATTGAGTTAAAACCGGAAAAATGTAGCTTCAGTGCAGGCTTGAGAAGGGAAAGCCAGAAAGAACCATATGTTTTACTTGCATACAGAAAACTTCACCTACCACACACTGAGCTCTAATAGCGGCAGTGTGTCCCGATCCAAACCTGCAGACATAGACAGGGTCATACAGTTCTCTTGAGCTCTCTCCAACTGCAAACCATTGAGAGAGCTGAATAATACCACAAAGGAAAGAGAGCTATAGTTCTGCTAGCAAAGACATTTTGTCACCTTTTGAAACTGTATCTTCCTGTAGCAATTCAGAGACACTTTAAGCTGGGAAATAGTATATGTATTTTGGGAGGAATTAAACTTCCTAAAGAAGATGTAGAGCATTAGGCAGCCAGCAAAACAAAGGTATTTCACACTTAAATAAAAAGACCAAAATAATTGTGCTGTGAAAAGTCCCTTGGCAAAAAGCTGTTAACACATTCTATTCTTGCTGAGTTTTCTCTCATTTAAAACCATCTCAGCTACTCTATTGAAAAGCGCTACCACGCTTAAACTGGAATGTTGCTTTATTTGCATTCTACTCAGAGAGGACCTAAATCAAAAGCAGTGGGCAAAATACCGGACAGAGCAAAATATTTTAAAAAATAGGCTCCTTTTCCTCAGATGTATGGATTCCTGTGGGACACTTATGTAGAGTTATGAAAAATTAAATGTGTTGATGGTGATCTTTTCCTGTTCCTGACACCAGCTGTCTAGTTACATCAGTGTAGCTACCCTGTCAAAAGAGTGCTGAAGTATGTGATCTTCCAGGTCAGCTTTCCAGTAAAGAAGCGATGACAAGAACTTCACAGAGTTCTTATATTAAAGATAACTTATTTTGTTTGCACACAGATATCAGTGTTTGACCAGAGGTGGCCCATTAGGATTCTAAGCAATTGTTTCATCTGGTTATCTCAAACCCACATGATGTAATATAGTCATGGATACTAAAGCTAAGAATAAATTCTGGTTTTGGTATATCTCTCCCATGCAGGGCAGTGTATAACCCAGCCAAAAAACACCACATGCTTTCCCTCCAAGGATGAAATCACTAAGCAATCAAGCAAATCAAACTGTAGTTATCTCCATCTGGTGTCACCTCCCAGATCAAATGTTACAGTTCAGTGTCTACAGGTTGCCTTTCTCATGGGGATGACTGGTGTCTTCAACCCCTGATATATTGTCTACCTTTAATACTGGGAAAAAAAATCTCCTGAGAGGAATGTGCTGTTCAAGTATAGAAGGAAAAAAGCTCTATTAAACCGGATTTATGCCAATGTCAATTCTGTTGTTGTTGGCTTTGGGTTTTAGAGTGTTTTTTCTGAAGGGGTGGTAGTGCCCAGAGTTGGGTGGATTGGCACAGGAAGGTCCAGTCAAAGTTTGCAGCTGAATAGGAAATGAAAAGTAAATGTAGTCAGATGTCAAAGATTTCAGAGTAGAGGAAAATTCCTCTCTAGGGGTTCAACATTGGTTTATTCATGTGAATTGCTGTTTCTGTCTCTTTTCATAAGCATCTTTAGCAACCTCAGAAGAATCTCTCTCTTGTCCATGTACTTAACTAAAGAGATTGTTTTTTTTTCCCTACATCATTGCAAGTGTAATCTATAAGGTACCGTGTACCTATGTTGACAAGTTCTAAAGATGTTTTAAAATCTTTTTTTCCGGTATTGATAGTTCCACCCACTCTTCAGAAAACGAGTGTAGTCTTTTTTTTTTTTTAATATCATCAACAAAGCTGAATGAATTGAACATCATCCACAGATATTCAATCTGCAGGGTAGGAGGTCTCTTGAATAAAAGATGGCATTCGAAAGCTCTGCATCTTTAGTTGATTTTGTAAAGTCAGTGGTGGTCACCCATACATATGATGGTAGGATCAAGCCCTTCAAAGTACCTGTACAAGGTTTTCTGATTGTTTATGACTCTCAACATCTCTTAGAGTTATAACCAGTTGCACAGTCAACATTTTTTGCTACATCACCTACATGTCCTTGTAATGGAGTCCTTCATCCATAATAACGAAATCATTTTCTTTCTGGTAATCTAAAGAGTTGTTCTCCTTCCACTCAGCCCTTCTT
This sequence comes from Phalacrocorax aristotelis, assembly GCF_949628215.1. Lineage (NCBI taxonomy): Eukaryota > Metazoa > Chordata > Aves > Suliformes > Phalacrocoracidae > Phalacrocorax > Phalacrocorax aristotelis. Next base: position 58,222,529 of record NC_134278.1, read on the forward strand.
TCACTAAGTGAAATTTTTTACAGCAATAGCAAGGATGTGTTTAAAATGTTAAAACAAATCCATAGTTGTGAGGGGAAAAAATAATATTTTTCCTAAAAAAAAAAAAACAAAACAAAAAAAAAAAAAAAAAAACAGGAGATTTCTTTCCATACATATTAATGAAAATACATAGGGCTTAAAATGAGTCCTTCAAGAATCAGATAAACCTTAGTTCACGTCATCTAAAAAGTGGAACCAGTATTATCCAAGGGGTAGTAGTCAGTAAAAGAGTAAAGTGGGTATGCACCATACCACCTCATTTAGTCAACACAGAGATGGCAATGAGAAAGGTGGTGGGAGGATTTGTAGAAGGTTTCAAGATGAATGGTAGATTTTCCTATAAATAAACAAAAAGGAGCGAGTGTTCTGGTGGAGAGGGAGTGTTTTACTTAAGTTGAACATTTGGTGTATGGGCTTGGTTATTACCCAAGACAGTAAAGAACGCCCTGGCAAGTTTATCAAGGAGAGTTCAATTTAATGTAAAAATCTATCTTTTGGAGGCAAGCTGTAATACCACCAGATTTTTAGAATTTTATTTTTTAAAAAGACCCTTGAACCTAGGTCATACAGAGAAATGTTTAGAATTGTATGGCCACAGAAGAAGTCTAATGACTAGGTTAGTTTCATAAGGAGAATTGTGTGACAGCAAATCTTATCAACTAGAAGTTGCGTCAGCAAATTGGGATTTGAGATGAGATGAGAGAGACAATCATTCAAGGGTGCCTGGATGAAGAAGAGTACAAGTACAAATGAAGAGGAGTGAATGAAATTGATTACCCATCACTCAGAAAGATTAGTGATAATTAAACCACTGTGGCAAGATCTGATTTATCACAGCACCACATCTCAGAGTAGTTATGGTTAGTGATGAAAATAATGGTTATCAAAAGTAATGTTTACCTTTAGGAAATCATTGACACAAATTAGGTCATATGTGTTTTTCTAGTTGATGGAGCCCTGCATGCCCTGCATCCCATCATGCCAATGTCTGAGTTGTGTCTACAGTAGTGACTAGTGCAGCAAGAACAACAACATTTTGATTTCCCATGTTCTGTTACTGTTCTAGGCATATATATCTGTATTTTCTGTTTTCTGACAATGAATTTGGTGGTGGTTGCTAGTCTTAGGCACATAAGTTGAATCTGTATCAAACAGACAACACAAATATTTCTGTACAGCCATCCCAGACGACTGTCCCAATGCCCACGCTGTTACTAATGGAAATTCATGCATTTGTAGTATGTACGCTGCTGGAGGACCTCCAAGGGGATGTGTTTTCCTCCTGAGGAAGGCACCCTGTGTCCACATAGCATGAGGGGTGCTCTACCCTGGCATATTACTTCTGCGTTGGTTCCACCTGAGAAGAAAGCATTTCAAGTGAATTTCAAGCACATTTCAAGGTGCAGTTGAGTTCATACCGCATGACTTAAATACAGATGCAGTGCAATTCATTTCTATCACTATTTGCAAGTGAAAAGGATGGTGTCAGTGCACTAAGTAGGTGATGTAGATGCATCCTGTGCAGCATACATTCCTCCTGCACTACGACTTTCTTAGTCTTTTTGCCAGTCCTGCCAGATAGATAATTAGGAAAACCTCTGGTTAATTTCTGGCCTTAGAAAATATTATGATTGCCTACAGAATGAAAGTTTTCTTATTCTTCTGTCAGGGCAATTCCCAGTTTTACATGCTTTATCTGTGATATGCTGTATTCCAGTTCTTCTACATTTTACAATAAAAGTCTACTCAGTGAAGTGTCAACACAAGCTGAAGGACAGAATTATTCTTGGTATACTAAACCAGATTGTATCTACGGAGATACATAGAGATAAGAGGTTGGTCTCTTTGGCATATACAATATTTAGATTGGTATAGCTATGACTGGCAACTTGAGCATATAAGCATCTTATTGCTTCCATCTATGGCATGACATAGTTTTCCAAGAAAGCGGTGCAATATTACCTCAGATCTAACTGTAGCTGCCCTTGTTAATATTGTGGATGAAATCTTTTAAAGTATGTGTGTTTGTGGTGTCTGTTCCACCTAAACCTGTTCTGGGGTATAATTCACCTTTTGAAAGTAGCATTGGGCAGAGGGAGAATCTCATAGGCATATACATATTTAATCTGGGCATCAAGTTCATTTGTATCAGGTTTATTTTTCCCCAGGGCATCTATCCACCATCAGTGATTTGTTTAATGAATGCATTTTAGCTATGGCTTCAAATCTCACAGGATTACAGTTCTTAAATATTTTAATGTCATTAGCTACCACTGGAAATCTCAGTGTAATTTGGAATAAGATGTACCAAGGTGTTCAGTGTTCTTTTCAGTCATGTATATTTTTCCTGAATGTAAATTTTAAAGGGAGTTGTTCTATGTACACATTGGAAGTTTGGCAGCTTTCTCTTCAACATACAGCAACCTTACTTAAGACAAAAGACAACAAATGCTGGTTGCAATTACTCTGTATGGATTATGTTTAATTCATGTATCCTTCCTATCAGAGTTTTTGTTTTGTTTTGCTGTACGTATTGTTTAGAATTTATTCTTGATCTAGTCTTTTCTGGTTTTTTAGTGTATGTAGGCCTTTGCAATATTTTCCTTGAAGAGTACAGCAAAATGCTGCCCATAACCTTTCTTGCTGCTGGTTCCTATGTTTGGCAGCATGCAGCATCACAAGCTGATTAATTTAATTGAATGATTCCAGTCAGTCACCGATGAAGCTTATGAAGGCAGTGTCTTTGAAGTGTCACAATTAAGTAATATCCACACCAAGGAGATGTCTCTGACAGGAACATACACTTACACTGACATCTCTGCAGGTTGATACTGTTAATCATCTTCCCAGAGACATTATTTTCAAGTTCTACTAGGTTTGAAGATGTTAGTGGTCCTTCTTCAAATAAGTAGAATAAGAAGTTGAAAACAGCTGTAGTTGCAAAAAGCAGGAATAATGTCTCTGTTAATAAATCTTTAACCATGAGTATAACATTCTTTATCTTTACTTGAGGGGCTGTACCTGTGCAGGGGATGATTATCTGAGTTTCACAGATGTCCTGTTAAGAATTGTTGGGTTTTCTGTCCCTTTTTGTTAATTGATTCAGCACAGAATTTGTGGAGAACCTGAGTTTGCTTTCCTTGACCTCTAAATACCAGACGAGTCTATATGGCAAGCTGTGCTCCTTTGACTGAAAACACTAGATATCTCAGTGAAAGTATTCTTAATGTTCTTCTCTGTATCATAGTGTAAGTCCTTTAGAGCTGTAAAGACTAGAAATTCATCTTGTAATTTAAAGCAAATGTTTAAGCTGTGGGAGGTATACTTCTCTGAGCTAGCACTGGGAAACGTTCATCTACAGGTGCACAGGTCAATGCTTCCTTGTCTGCCTGATTCTACCTGTGACAAAGCACTTGAAATGTATATGAGTGCTGAGTGATGCTCTGATTCAGCAAGCTTTTCTTACACTGTGGTGCAGCTGTGATTTGGACATACCTAATTAGTCTGGTATAAGTACACAACAGTTCTATCTTTAGGCTCTGTCCACAAATTTCCTTTAGAATGGGTTTTTTGATGGGGCAGTCTCTTTTCTTTTGGTATAGAGGATCATACAGCTGCTGAAAATATAGAAAGCCATGATAGGCTGAAGTAATTTATAGGAGGAAGTAGAACAAGGAGAGAAAGAAATCAGTATAATACCAAAAATGTTAGCTACACACAGGTCTTTCAGAAGGATTGGAAGGATGCCTGTCAACCATAGTATTTCACCATATTATTCTAGTTTTATTTAAAAATATTCATCTATCTAACTCCATTTATTACATATATAACAAAAGTAGGAGTCACTTTTTATTTTGACTTTTGTGAACATGATTGACCAGAACTGTATACAGTACCCAGGGTTGAGTCCTGCCAGTGCCTTGTAGACTGTCTTCAATAATTCCTTTACCAGAGCTAGTGCAGGGTTTAATTTCTGGGTTTTGTGCCCACATTACAGCGATCACTTATACTTTACTAATCCATCTAATTTTTATGATCTAATATTCTTAAATTTTTAATTTATTGCAGAAATTCTATTAGTCATTAGTTGACCTTATGCTTGTTTCCATTTCTATTACTTCTGCTTTTGTGATCAAATAATTTTTCTCCTGTGATACTCCAATTCTCCTCTGAATGTTATTCTTCCTGAGTAAGAGATACTGCCTGTTGCAATTTTTACCCAAATTGAGGTTCTGGGAGGAAGAGGAGAAAATAAGAAAAAAACTAACTCCAGATATTCTCAGACCTTTCTTTTCTAAGATGGTGTCTATATTTTGGTGAAAAGGGCGTTGCTGAAGGTACCCACCATCTGCTGTCCAGTGAGCTATTTTGGTGGTGCATAATCTGATACAGGGTAGTTTTTGAAAGTAATAAATTCTTTTATTGCTATAAGGCAAAAGCAAATTAAGAGTGCAGAGAAAATTCTGGTTTTAGCCTTCTGGATTCTAATTTTAAAATCTTAGTTGCAAATTGATATGATATTTGAAACTGATCATGTTGCTGATGATGAAAATAATTCAGCATCTGGCTAAGTCGATCCACTTGTATGCACTTAATGTTTCATTTATGGATTCATTTGTTTTATTTAATTAGCTGGGCTCTTGTACTCATTCCCCTGAAACACTGCAATGTAATGTTTATGGAAGTGCATGTGACCTTGGAGATATACTTCTAGCCATTCCCTTGTCTTCTGAGAATACAAAATCCATATGGTGCTCTCCGAAAAGGAAAGTGTTTATGCTGCCTTGATGCCAAATTAGTTGTCATTACATTTGAAAAAAGGTGAACAGTTTGAGGCAAAATCTAATTATCATCTATTGCTGCTTATATTCTTTGTGCAAATTGAACATTTACTCTTTTTTTAATAACAATGCAGAAGATCAAAGTACATCTTTGTCAGTTTTGCTTATTATTGCCATCTATGCTGGTGTCAAACTCTGGTACTGACAGTCTGACTGACAGAATAGCTGGAGAGCTAATTACTTGAAATAGATTTCATGAAAGCGATTAATAAAGTGTTGTCACAATTATCACGTGTAAAAACATGAAAAGAGTGCTGTATTGGAGCACTCTGTTTCGGTTGAAAACTTTGTTTCTATTGAAGAATGAACGCAACCTGACTGAAACTATTTACAAACTTGTAATGAATTTTTCATTCCAAATAATCTATTAAGAAAGTGGATAGCTTACATTTAATAAAGGAAAAGTTTCAACTTTTCAGCTAAAAACATTTCATTTCAAAATGCAGTTTTAAAAAATGATCAACATTATTCACAAAAATCTACTCCTAAATTAAATAAATCATTCAATTTCGAACTAAGTAGTCAAGTTTCGTTTGATACAAACTGATTGCTTGAACAAGCACAACTGTTTGAAATTGATGTAAAAAAAAGAAATCACCCTCTTTTTAAGCCTACTAATCAAACCAATATCACTAGAATAGAATAGTATTTCAAAGGCTAAGCATGTTCTTGGAAGAAATGTTGTCATTTAAGAATACACTTGATCAACAGTAATAAAATTAATATAAAATTGTTAGGAACAGAAGGCCATAGGAGATCATTATGTAGGTCTTAAGTTCTGTACTCTAAAGCAGCAGATCAACAAACAGGCATCAAGCAATTACACAGTTCTTGATGGTCCACAAAACACCTGCCCCGCACAAAACAGGCCACAAAGCATTTTCCAGTATTTTATATCAATTCCAATACTTAAAGGATTGACGATCAAAATAAAAAAACTTAGTGGGCCAAAGAGGGAGAAAAGAGATCAAAGGCATTGCCAGTGTCCCAACTGCCTCCAGGTGTGCCTGCAAGAGCACTGTCCTCACCATGCCGTTGGAAATTGGACTTTAGGGACCGCCCCTGACATCACTGAGGCTGAAATTCCATTCTGTTTTCAAATCTGGAGATCAAAGACCCTAATAGTATGATCTATACATTGACCAGATAACTGTGCGAGCTGAAATCATGCCCTTTATTTAGTATATCTGGTTGACTGCCTGTTTCTGGAGTGTTTGAAGCAACTAGCCAATCACAAAGTCTATGGATTGAAACAAAAAATTCCCAGATTATGAGGATCCTTCCTGGTGATACTGGTACTCTTAAATCTTTGGGAGAAGCAAAAAGACACAGTGAAGTTCAATGTACTTTCAGATTCAAACAAATATTTGTGGAAATATTTTCTGTTCTTGACTCAGCTCTGGCCAAAAGAAAAATATTTTCATTGAAATTTGAAATGACGCATTCAAAACAATTCAGGGCCAGATTTCTAAGCTCTCAGTATCCATTTGTGGGCAGCAGAGCTAGAAAAAGTTAAAGTCTTATTTTTGGTTTATCAAAAGCATGTCTCATGGTGGCATTGATGACCAAATTTTTCAGAGATCAGCAGCTGACATGCTGATTTTCCCTTGACAATCCTGTCTTGACTGTGGGAGTCAGAAAATGCTGGCAATAGTGAGTTCCCCACAGGACGCACCTGCTGAAGCTTCCAAGCAGAATTCAGTTTGAGGGACTTTTACTTGTATAGCTTTTTAAGTAGGCTGCATTGAAAGAAGATTTCTAGAGTATGTTGTGTTCACAGATGGTTTCATCTACAGCTAGATTAGTGATTAGTAGACTTGATACCCTGTTTGGGTGTGCTTTCACATTAGGACAACATATTTCTTGAAAGGAGTATAGCTGGACCTCTCTGTTCTCACATAGCTAAGAGAATTTTCGAGCTGAGCATATTTTATGTGAATGTCAAATAGTCAGCTGCCAAGTAATGACATCTCTGAAATTCCTCAGGCTTGTAACACGTAAATAAGTTTGCAGGTAAAATTAGAATTTACTTGGTAATATTAGATAAATACTATCTTGCCTGAGCTCCTGAAAACCCCATTAATATCTTTTATATGTAAAATACATGACTGGATTCATTCCTAACATCTCAAATACAACCTTGTAATTTAAATGGATTTTTAATGTGTATTAATTTTAATGAATGACTGGGAGGTTTATTGGAGGGAGGGAGGGGGGTAAAGCAGTGTGTCTGAAGCCTCACTGGCTAATCAAATTGCTAAAAATAACTTTTGGTATTCTGAGTCCCCACCTCTAGATGATTTCTTTCATGATTATCCAAGAAGTTAAAGAATTGGCACCTGCAAAGGTTTGCTTTCAGCTGTTGGGAATGGTCCTGAATGTAAATCCTCCCCCCATAACAAGTACCTTTCAGTAGAGGTTATAAGTAAGTAAGAGTAAGTAAGAGGTTTGCAGCATGCCAAATCTTTGCTCTGTGTACGCCTGGCAATGAAAACTCATCTTACTTAACCTGGTGTAGCCTGACATTCATGCTCACGCTTAGCTATCAGTCATGGAAGGAAGGCTGAGGGGAAAAGAGTGTGTGACCTTGCTCAGAGGCCTGATTTGTGCTTGCTCCATGCAGTCCATACAGCAAAAATTGAGAAACTTTCACAGAGATTTCAAAGGGAATGCAACAAAAGGTGGGACAACGCAAAAGTGAGTCAGAGGTATGTGGACTGGGAGACTTCTTTCTGCAACTGAATGTTGCTAAGAATGGCTGTCAGTCAGTCCTACATCAGCTCCAAAGTCTTTTCTTCTTGTTTAGAATAGATCAGTATTATAGTTTGGTATTTTAACAACAAACTAGATAAATGTCAATGTAAACAACTGTAGTTATAGTTTCTATTTTGAAGGCATGAGTTTGACACCAAGAAGTTGATTCAGTTGTCTGAAGTAATGAGAAAAAAGCCAGTGTGAAAGCTGGCCAGGAGCAAGAAGTGTTCGATCCTAATTCCTACATATATTTAAATAACCAACTAACTAATTTTACTTCTAGTTTCTATATACTTTATCTTGGATCATTCTGACAGACTGCAGTCTGGTCCTGTTTAGGTTATGCGTTTGTTCTGTGGTTTTTCTTTTTTTTTTTTTTCATTGCAGTCCTGCATTTCTGTGCAAATACAAAATGGGAACTTTGGAGGGACCACAGCAGGTTGAAAGTAAGTCAAATTAGGTTTAATTCGCTGTATTCACATGACATTAAGATATTTGGAATTTTACTAGTTTAGGCCCAGAGACACAAAGCTCACTCTTTTTTCCTATTTTTTTTGCGTGTAGTCTCAGCTGAGAAATTGGGTATTGAGTGGGCTATGGAACAGGAATCACCTGTGCCCACTGGAGATATCAATTTAAAATTAGAGATATTTTGTACTGGTGAGCAAATGTGAGCTGATTGGCAACAACAGGGCTCCTAAAGGCTGGTCTGCAGCTTAGATGCCATCGTGGTATAAAATGGGGGCTTAGTTGTCCAGACCTAAAGTCAGAAATCAGAGTCTTTGTATTCTCCCAGTTATTTCTGTCTGAATGAGAGAGGGAAGATGTGAATCTCTTTTGCATTAGTCTGTGGCAGCCTTAGGGTTGAAACTTTGAAATGCACATTTACGTCTGGTCAGTATGGACACTATGTTTCCCAAGAAAGGTTTCAAAAATAAGTTTTCCCTGGTGTGCCTAGTTAAATACCTTCCTCCTCATCTTGCTTTGTTGTGCACTGGGCCACACACCAAACTGGCTGTATTTCAGTGCCGCCGAATGTGTACACTTTGATAAGCACATTGTAGCAAATCTTCAGGACGAAAGGCACTGTATAAACGTCAAGTTATTTACTCATTTTAAAGCATTTCATCCTCCAGAGCCATAAATTCAGCACCATTTTCTAACACAAAATTAGCTTTTTAGTGCTCTAGGACTCTCCAACACTAACACATATTGTAACATCCACATCTTTGCTGCTGGGGGGGACAAAGGTTGATTTGCCTAGAATTCAAGTGCTTTATTTGTACTGGATTTAGAATCACATACCTGGCCATACCAGGTCTCAGATCAGTCACCCTGCCTTCTCTTACGAGCAGTATGGACCAAATATGCTCACATACGAATAGTCACCACTCTAGAAATCAGAAGGAGCATTAAGCATGGAAGCAAGGCCAGAATAGGACTCTAAGTTTTTTGCTGATAAAGTCAGCATAGGGTACTGCCTTGTTTCTGTCTATTACTATATTTGTTTCATAGAAGATTTATGGCTTCTTATTTAGCAATTAGTTGTGGTCACCTGAAAACTTGAAAAAATGGCAGAAAGACTCCTTGTTTATTTCTAGGCTGGTGATGTATTACACACCTTGTGTTTTATCTTTGTTGGTGTTCCATCGTGAATTACTTTTTTTTGTCAGACTGTTTCCTTCAGCTCTCTCTTGCCTAAATTTGTCTTCCTACTCTCATGTCCTTTTCTTAGAAGAAACAATCAATAGAAAGTGCTTTTAGCAGTAGCACGGCACAGTGGTTTACTGCAGTGTAGGTGCTGGGTGGTGTCAACACTGCTGACCTTCTATATATTGGGATTTTGGTTAAGCAGCAGATATCATGTGGTGCTCCTTTAATATGTGTCTTTATGGTGCCTGGGCATGTCTAGAGCTGGGCTTTGTTAGTACATGTTTGCTTTAGATTCTGAAAGAAGATCTAAGACAGAGTCTTATTTACCATTTTTTAAATGCTTCTCAAAGTATATTTGTTCACATATAAAGCATTTCTATTAACAATATGACACTGAGAAAAGGGATTACAAAAATATCAAGTATGAAAATACATTCTATCTTCACTGGATTTTTACTGTTATTGTCAGTGGGACAGGGTTTTATTGCTTGTTCCTCATTTTAGACCTGTAGGTGTACTTCATATGTTAAAAAGCTCTGGGATAAGGGCCATTTTGCATTTAAGCCAGTATGCCTGAGATCTAAACTCCTGAGACCTAAGGTCTGGAGAGAATTTAGTCAGAATTCAGAACTACCTACAGGTCATAGTCAAGAGATACTTCTTTGCTTGGCAATGGCCCTACTATTAGTACCCCCAAAGAAGTGCAGTTTGGCAAAGAACGGGAGCCACAGCCACATCCCAAGAGATAATGGATGTTTCTGTCCTAGATGGAAGACCTCAGCTCTGGGATTTCTTCAGCTCTTGTGGACTTGAATCTGTAGTGTGCCCAGTTGTGCCAGCTCTCCCTGTGGGCATGCGGTTGTGGGCAGGGGGGAGGGTGGTCCAGCCCCGCCTGGAATCAGGCATCATGCATCTGGGACTGTAGGAAGCAAAGCACGAGGAAGAGAAGAGCAACAGGGAGCCTGGCTTCAGTGGTCTGCAAAAGGTCTGACATGAAAGGGATCCTAGATCCGTTCCTGAGGGTACGGGTACACTTTGCACAGCACTCACTTTGAATGAAGAAGCAAACTGCTATCTTTTCTGCATCTTATTAGTTGCTTCTCCACAGCACAGTGAGGCAGATTCTTGGCTTTCTAGAGACACCCAAGAGGAATTCAGAAAAAGGAAAAAAGCCTGAACTAAAGTAACACTTAATATAAAATCTTATTTTAATCTGGTTTTTTTGATTAACTCTGATTAACTAGATTGCGCTTTCATTACCTGCCTTGGGAAACATTTATGCATGTGGGCAACAGAAAGAAGTTGAGGGCAGCCTGTCACAGCTTACATGGGCTGTTTCCCAGGAACTGTTCAGTGTTGAAACTCAAGGAGTCAAGCTGGGTTTTCCTGTTGCAGTGAGAATCTCATCTTTCTCTTCTACTCAGTACATCTTCCACTACTGCACCTTTTTTTTTTTTTTCCTTTTCTATAATTATAGCAGCAAAATATCTTTTGTCTTCCTTCAGAATTGTAATGTCTGACTGAAAGTAGGAGATGTCAGTCTCCAGATGGTTTGACATTTTCACAGGCCTAAGTTAAGTTGCAAGAGAGAGAAATTTTTAAAAATACTGTCTTAGAAACACAAAACAGGATGTGCTGTTACTACGCTGGATATAATTTTTGTTTTCTAAGGACGATGTAGCTTGCCACAAAGCTATGACATAAAACCTCACAAATTCTAGAGCCTTCATGCTCATTCTTTTTCATTCCTGAAGTTACCTAGGATTGATACCTGCAGACGTAAACAGTAGAAACAAAGAACCAGAATGGTAACTGGGTAGGTTCCATGATGAAAGCTATAGTCTGTTTCTGGAACAAAGTAAATGATGATAATGTAAACAAAAATTACTACATGAAGTGATCTTTTAGATACCTTTGAGGATCAGTTTAAAGTCATTTGGGAGATTTTGTTTGTAATTACTTAATATTATCTTTTTGCCTTTTTACTTCCTGCCTACTGAAGATAGCGTGGCTTCAGAAACTTTAGTAAGTGCATTCTTACAGATATGTGGGAATAGAAAGAATTTGAAGGCACAAGAAAAAGCTACACTAATGAAATGCCTAATATAGATAAACACAGGAAGTGCTGTTTTGCATTTTGCCTGCTTATTTATTGTTCACAGAGACAAGTAAAGGTCATTTTTTGCTAATGGCATTATAACCTTGACCTCCTTGGTATCAAAATGTTAAATATTGTTAAGAAACGTTTCTGAGAGAGGAGGATTTTAATTATAATAAATCTTTATGTTTTCATTTTAGCACCAGTCCATTTTCTTTCCGTGCTGAAGTCCTCAGTAATTTATTCATGACCTTTAACTGCTTTTAAGAAATGTAGATTGGGAATTATTGCTCTCCTCACCATTGGAAGTGCCAAGGCAGGAATGCCTTGAGAAGCTTCAAGGGATTTTATTAATGAGATCCACTTCTCACATTAGAATAAAACAGCCGAAGCTGATGGTATTGCTTACCCTGGTGTATATGTGGAAGATCAATATTTAAAATCACATGGAGATTTTAGATGCTAGATAAACAAGTAGTCAGACCACATAAGGTTATGCAATTTATGATGAATAATCTGGTTTGTTTAGGATTAATTTTCAGCCTTGTGATTCTGACTTCTGTCTTCCTAAAAGTAGAGACATTAAAAAAAACCAGCTGAGTTCAAAGTTTGAGTAAGAAAAGAATAAATTTCTCCAAATATGTGAATGCATGGGTACGAGTATATAGCATATCTACCTGTGCATATGTCACGTACCTTCAGAAACGCAGATGTAAAAATGTATTTCTTCCCCAAATACCTTCGTCACAATGAACTAGCACTGTAGACAAACTTCAAAGAAAGATTTAGAAAGTAAGCACCTGGAAACTGTTAACATTTCTACATAGCTTGCTTTGTCACTAAGCAAAGCCTGACAACGTGGCAGTTTGACAAGGGTGGAAAGCTCAGGAACCCTGTCTCCTTTATATTTCTTTTACTTCCCATATTATGATCTACTCTGGGTAACTCCTTCATCCTCTGATGGGAGTGCCTTGGAGACAAGGGGAAAGAGGGGCAGGGAGAAAAAGGTTGATGCCAACTATGTGAAGATAGAGGCCATGAGAGGAGGAAGGAAACTGAGAAGCAGGTATTTAGTTTATGTGCCGAGACTAGAAGCACAAGCCATCAAGTCTTCAGAAATTTGAATTTGCATATGGTAAATTCTTCCACATTTTCACAGGCATTGAGAGTGCCTCCAGCAAGGTCTGCGACAGCTGTGCACTCCCTACAACTGCAGCTCTCACCCCACATAGCAGTGCTAGGGACACAGGAACTGGAATACTGGGATTTGTTACCCTAAGCATTCTCTGCAAGCTTCCAGGTAGCATGTATCAGGAAGCAACTTTAGTGAGGTATTAATGGATGTACCAGACTGGGGTTATAAGCATTCTTTGAAATAATGAGTTCAGATCAGGGTGACTAAGGCTGTATCTGTGCCTGCAAGGGAGGGAATGGCAGTGGGAGCCTGACTGACATTTGGAAGGAAAGGTCACAGAGAACGATGCTGGAACTCCAAAGGGAGAACGAGATCAGGAAGGGCTAAGTGAAGCACATGCTATCTCAGACTCTTTAAGTTAGCAAATAATTGTGAATATTGACAAAATGTGTATCTGTCTTAGAGTGACAGAAGATGGCAATCTCTTGGTTGACTTGGTTCCAGCAGGGCATTCTGTCATGGGTCTGTACTAACTAACCCCTCTGATGACCTGTACCTCCTATTCACTACTTGAGTTTGTGAACTTAATATTTTATCTTTGGAGATGAAAAAAATTATTTAATTATTACCAAACACAAGTTCAAATCTCTAGTGTTTAGTACATTCTGGAACTGGCAATCATTTTTAGTATACTTAATTTAATAATTAATGCTTTTTGACATAGTCCGTTGTGTGCGTTAGATTTTTTTATAGGCAAATGTAGTTAACCTGCCTTTTTAAATTACTTCGTTTAATCTTATTCTCTACCTACTTACTACTCTGCAGTAAAGTAAAATTACAAGTTTCAGAAACCTTTTCTTCAACTCATTTCAAATTTTGTAGAAAAGTTTACTTTGGTCCCAAATACAATTTACCACTGAAAGAATAATGCACTTTTAAGAAGGATTACTTTAAAGTTATGACAAACTCAGCTGTAACCTTTTTTAGGGGAATTACTTTTATTGTCATGTTTTGTTAGAGGTCATGAGAAGATCATGTCCTATGTCTTTTCTAATGACTAAGTGATATGTTCCTTACAAGCAGTAGAAATATTTTTTCCAGAATAGTGTCTTGTGGCTGAAGTAGAATTTTATTGTTTTACCAATGTAAGGTATGGCACAGTGGAACCCAGGCGTAAGGTTTTGATCTCAGCAGTATAAATTAACAAATGTACTGTAGAAAGACATTTATTGTGATTTGCTTTGTTCCCTAAATATGCGTATGGCTTCTCTCCCTTTATGAACACTTTTCACAACAGGATTACCTGAGCATCTTTGCTATTAACAAGCAATATTTCAGCTCTTCTGAAGAAATCCTTAACATTGTAACAAATTCTTGAATAGCATCAGGCCCACACGATGCATCATATCACTAAATTATAGATCTAGTTGCAAAATTTGGTTTGTGCTTCCAGATTGTAATACTTGCCAGGTGTGCTCAAATTCAGACATACAGCTCTCAATCATTTTCACACAATCAGTTTTTACTGTATTATATGCATGACCAGTAAGCATTTACCATTAGGTGCCTGGCATTTAGCATTAGAAGACTTGATGACTAGTTATTTGGCAAACTTATCCTATTTAGGTTTAAATTTTACATATTAGGGTCTCCCTAAAAGAAAATCTCATCAGAAGTTAATTGCATAAAAATCACTATCCACCAAGTGAATGGAGAGAGAGAACCCAGGGGAGTCTGTTCCCCAGATGGCCAGTGCCTTGGGATGGCCCCCAGGGTTCCTATACACAGCTGTCCTTCTGCTAGCTGTAAATGTTTCTAAAAACCTCCGGCAGTTTCTGGAGTGGTGTTCCAGTGGGCAGTCATCCGACAGTCACCTGCCTGCTACTGCTGCTACTTACCCTGCTACCTCAAGCAGAAAAACTATGTGGTAGATCTAAAATCTCCCCAAATAGCTGATGTTGGAATACTGATGTGAGTAAAACATCAGATAATGGGGTTTGGTTTCTTACTCTGCTTTTAAAATCAAACTAGACAACTAAGGAATATTTTGCAGAAATAGCTAAAAAGGGCTCAACTAAAGTGATAAAAGCAGAGCTTAACCTCTGGAAACGACATTGCTCTGGATGCTTCTGCAACTTCAGCTCCTTCCCCTTCTAACATACTTGTAAGGGTTTTTTTCTTGTTTACACTTTAGACAAAGAGCAGGATGGGCCTACTCTGGGAATCCATCAATACTGAGTAATGAAAGTACTTTTTTATTCTGACTTCTCCCTCACTTGTTGCGCAAGTTGGAAAGCGTACTGTTTAAGTAGGCAAAGGACTGCAGAAAGGAAGGGATCATTTCAGGATAGAAGCAGTTGCCATTTGCTCTGAGAAATTATGTTCTACACCTGCCACTGACATCAAGTTCCCGTCTCATGCCTGACAGGTAATTAGAGCAGACTTTTCCTAGGTGTGATTGTATGTTCCTCATTTTTAAGACTCCTAACCTAAGATTCAGATTTGCAGATGTGAAGCTTGTCCTCTTTGTTGGAAAATGGGCTTCATTGTATGAATTGCTGCACGTGCTCAGAGCCTTGAAAATCTGGTCTTAAGTGTCTCATACTGATCCTCAGGAAATAGCGTACTCCTTGACCTTAATCTCTCTGTGCTACAGTTGTAGTAGCCAAGAGTGTAAAGGCTGTTGTGAAAATAAATTAGTGAACTTTTCAGAAAATCATATGAAGCACAGAAAGAAGCACCAGCAAAGTAACTCTGAGAAAATTAATAGCTCTGGGAGGAAATTAATATCTCTGTCTTTAGAGCAGAATGTGAATAGTATGCTCTAGCTAATGCATGGAGACACATGTTGAACAACAAAGACAAAATAAAATATTGAATTATTACCTGCTTAAGTGGGTACTGTCCATCAGGAGCCTGAATAAAGTTGAGATTATGCAGAAAAAAAAAAAAGAATGCAAAGACATAACCATACTGCAAATGGGGCTATGTAAGAGTTGCACAGTCAGCCTCTGGAATTGTTTTACATTTGAGTACTCAACCTTGCAACCATTTTAAGGTTCTTTGATTAGAATTTTGTTTCATAAAAACGCATGTGCACATAAATCTGTGTATATTTCTGCACAAATGTTTATTACACAGATTCTAATTGGGTGATTACATTCTGTTTCTGTAACAAACTAGATTTTTCCTATTCAAGCTTTAGTTTTAGTAGACCCTAGAGGCCTAATCCAGACTTCAATTTTACTGTTCAAGCATGATTATAACAGCCTTTTCATCACAAGTGTTAATACTGTTATAAATTATTTGGGGTTAGCGCTCGATATGTTTTGCAATAAGTTTCTTAACGAAATAAGTCGTTAGTTTTTTGACTGTTAAGGTCTTGTCCTGAGACTGGAGGTAACATTGTGTATACCAGCTGGCCTTTCCTGGACATTTTGAAGTTTATAAGTTATTATTATACCTCGCCCCCCTGCAACCTGTACAGGTTAAAAAACAATGGGCTGTGAGATGTCAAGGTAAACCTACGTTCAGTTCTATTGCCATGCTTGTCTGTGGATTCTGCCAAAGAAGTGATTCACGTGAATTCTAAAAGCCACACTCCAGCTCACACAGGATTTGAATACAGATGAGCTTGCAGCAGAACAGTAGATGTCTTCACTTTGAAATAGTGTCAAGCAAAGGAAACAGAAAGTCGTTCTGTGTGTCCGTGTCTCAGGGGAGTTAGTCTGTCTTTATTAAGTGCATTAGAGATAAGGAGAGCTTGATTTGTGCAGGTGATGCAGAAGAAAGTGTGGACACCACTGGTACAAAAAAGTAACTCAAAACTGGAAAAAAAAAAAAGTCTTTAAATTGCTGCTGCTGGAGGAGGACTTAGCTAGAGACAGGGGCATCTTGTCCTTATTTTGAAAACTTCTCAATCCCATCTTTTGCCAACTAGTTGTAACTGCCAGTTATTGCACAGCCTGCCGGAAGTGCATGTCAGCTTTCCAAGTCAGAGAAATGTTAGCAATCCATGTTTCCATACGTTTTTGGTCCTGTTATAAGAGGACTCCCAACCAGCACATCATATAAAAAAGTATAATAGCAGCACAATGGTTTGATTTTTAGAAACTAACAAATCCCTTGCAGTGACTGCAATCTCCTCTTGACATAAGTTCTGAAGAACCTAGAAAGCTACTCTGTCTAGAATTGTAACAAACTGAATTTTCTATTTTGCAGAATATTCTGCAAAGTCTAAATCGACAAGCTTCAATGTTGAATATTTTAAATATATAGGTAAAGTTAAAATAAAGGACATTTTGCTTTAACACAGAAATATGCTTCTGAAACAAGAAGCTTATTCTGAAATTAAAAATATGTTCCATTCCCAAAATGAAATTTGATCAAAAAATGTACACTGCTGTAATAAGTTTCAGTATTGACAACGTGCCTTTCTGTGCAGTTTTCCCAATATCTAAGATATTTTGTAATGAAAAATTGTTCTGCCAAAAATTTTCTAATATGTTCAAGTTGTACCACCATTTTATCTAAGCCATAAGAATAAATGTATTTCTTTGATATGGAAATTCATTTCTAACTAGGAATAGGAAATCTCTTTCTGAGCGTATAATGCTTTCATTAAAACTCATGCAAGTTTAGCAGTTGTGCATGTTGATGTACTTGAACATAGTTTTCTCAGTCCTATCAAATAGTATGACAAGATTATAAGATAAAAATATATATGAGGTTCTGTTGTAGTGACAAACGTTCAATTTTCTTCTAAAATGAATGGAGTTTAAGAAGTAGAAATATACAGAAAGGATTTTTCTTTTTCATTAAGTTAGAGTTCATTCTGATTTGGATTTAAAGCTTAAAAAAAAAATAAAGACATCTATAAATTCTGGATGCCTGAGAGCAGAAGCACCATTCCCCATTTCAGATTCACGAGACAGGGAGAACCTGAAAGTGGCTGGGTCCATGTAGTCTTGATGTCTTGAGTTTGTTTAAAAGCACAAACTCCAGGGCTTCTGCATTCCCCAAATTTCCTCCTTGGCTTTTTAGCTAGGCTATAGGCTAAGTGAGAGCTTTTGAGATGACCCTTAGCATCTCAGCTCTTGTATTCTTTTCTGCCTAATGCAGTATAAGGCCTGGAATCTCAAGATATTCAGATGAATATCTGAAGCTGGCAGGTGGAGTTGGAAAATGTGGGTTCTTCAAATTGACAGAAACTGAGTGATCTCCATGAAACATAGTTTCAGTGAACCAGTATTTTCCTACAGAAGAATATACATCATAGAACCTCCAGGGACATCTTTCTTCCATAGCACAGCTGTTTTGGCAAAGCTGTCTGCTGAAGCCCTTTCTTACAGTAGGAGAGCTGCAACTAGCCAAATGTCTTGGTGCTCTAACTTTATCTCCTTGGCTCTGTCAGATGTGGCTGAGTAGAAAAAATGGGACCATTTTCAGAATGCTTAATACTGACAACCAACAGTGACTGGAAAAATCTATGGAGAGGCAGGGCAGTGCCGGACAAGTGATTAGCTGAGTGATTGACATGAAAGTTAGGGCTTATTGGGAGGCACAATTTGTGCTAACCATACACATTGCTGGGTTCTAACTGAGCAGTAAAGGCCTGATGTTGTCAAGGATTGTTCAATGACCGCAGCAGGAACTGGAAAAGCAAACAGGGTGTTGGGATGTTTAAACAGACAGATAGAAAATAGTGCTATGTTACATATAAGTCAATTATAACCACTCAGCTGGAATACGACATTCAGTTCTGGTCAAAAAAGATAATTCAGAAAATAAAGTAAGCATATGAAGGGATGCTGAGTAGAGAGACTTCCATATAAAACCTCAACATATTATTTTAATTTAGAAAGGATTAAAGAGAAGAAATGATAGAAACGTGTAAGCAGATACACACGGGGAAGATAAAACATGCTTTCATGCTTACCTCTTGTTATTGCATAAGAAAAATGGATAACTGAGAGAAATTAAGGAACAAAAATGTACTGTTGTGAAATAAAAAAATTTAAGCACAGACTATGAGTGAATCTCATTTTCACAGGCAGGATAGAATTGAAGCCAAGATCTTAATGCAGTTTTTAAATGAATTAGACATTTGCATGCTTCTTTCGACTTTTTATTATATTAAATAAAGATTTTGTAAGCAATGTGCCTTTCAGGCTTAAGAGTTAAGAAGAATCATCCCCAATAGGCAGATTATTCCATAACTGTTCATTACTTTCCCCAAGGCATCTTGTCATGCTCTCTGTTTGAAACAGTCTACTGGAATAAAATAGTGTTACAACTTGTTAATAAAAGTACAGTCCCATATTTTGAATGCAACATTTTAAATTATATTAGGCCTGGCTATGTTTAAGCACTCTTCAGACCTTGTGACTTAAGCTTCGAGAAGTTTACAGGCATTCCTGTAAGCTCTTGCCATGCCTTCTGTCAAAGAAGACAATTCTGCTCTATCTCATTCTCTGTATATCAGTGATAGAGAAATAGAAAATATGAACAAGAAGCAATACAGAAAACAAGAAAAAGGTTTATCAGCCAAAGGAAATATGAGGCAATATACAGTACAATGACTGACTTGACTGTAAAGTCCTTCCCATTTATGAATCTTCTCCAACTCAAAATTAATTTTGAACTCTGACATGTTTGCTACATGAAAAGGTCATTTTTTAAAAGGTTGTTGGTTTAGCACTTCTTTTTCTTTAAAATTAGGTTGGGAAAATAAAAATATTATTCATCTGAAACATCAAGGCAACCAAAACATTCAAAAACATCATCAAGCATTTAAGATACTTATGATTAATTAGTCAATCTGTTAATGAGAGATGAGGAGCAGTCAGAAATATTTGAAGTGTGCTTAATTAATAGTTTTTGTGAGCCCTTGGTTTTTTCAGTGTTGTTTGCAATTTCAGGCTGTGAAATCAAAGATTTACAAGCTTGCTACACTTTGCACATTGAATTGTGCAGTTGCTCATGTGGACTGCTACACAAGAGCATACACTGCTGTGGTCTGGGGCCCTTCACAGCAATAATCTCTCCTGTCACAGGAAAATAAGGCATATACCTTGTTCATGCTTCAATACTAGATGTAGTAAATAAAATATAGAATGAAATCCTGCCTTCCTGAAACCAGTTGAATGACAGTTTTGTTGGTCACTTCAGTGGGATCAAGATCAGAACAGAGGTACTCTGACCTATTAGACTCTTGCATCTAGAGATAGCCAACTGTAAAAGGATATAAAGTTGGAATAAACCTGTCATAACCTTTCTCCAGAATATTAGCAGCCACTGAGTTTGAGGTGCTACTTTCATATTTACTAGTTCTAGCAGTTCTTTCTCCTTTAACATCTCCAGCCTCCCCTTATATTCATATAAATTTTTATCATCCACATGCTCCTGAAGTAGTATTCCGATAGCTACACATTGCATCGACATCTCCCTTGGCTTCCTACCTACTAGGTTTTATTTGATACCCGCTACTTTGTGTATTTCAAAAGATGGTGAATGGCATAATGATTTCTACTATCATACAACATAAAGCAAATTAAACATCTCAGTCTTGCATTTCTCTGGTAGAGATAGACCAATGTGTACTTCTGAAAGGAAAGATACAAATGGTCCCACTGAGTTTTAAGCTGAAGTTTTCACTGCAATAGAGAATTTTGCTCTATTATTGATGATATGATAGGGCCCTGTGAATCCCTTTTATTAAAAAGAAAAAGGTCTTAAAGCCTGTGAATATTTGTTTTTGTTATAACGCAGAGCTTTTATTTAGGGATCAATGATAAAATGGAAAGTACATTTCCTGAATTGCATTGAGCATGGGCAGGAGTTCTGCTGCACCCAGGCCATTAGCGTTTGTTACTGGTTTGCTGTGGGTAGGTCCTCTGTCAACATACTTGTCCCTGCTCATTGCTTGCCTGGAGGCCCCTAATTTTCCTTCAGTTTTATAGTGGCCAAAGAGGCAGATAATGCTTTCTTTAACATTTCATGCGGGTGTCCAAGAGAGTAAGTGTTGAAACACTTAGATTAACGCTTTTAATATCAGGGTCGTTGTATTCGGCTGACACCTTGCACTAGCATAAGCAGGTCACCAGCTGTGGGACCATGGCAGAGGGTGGTAGGGTAGGGGAGAAAGGAAAGAACAAGCTTGGGACAAAATTAAACAGCAGTGCAAGTTCTCCAATGTGTGAGAAATAGCTAAAGGTACCATGCCATAATATTATGGCAGACCAATATGAACTATATACAGATATCCACGTATGCAGAATTTACGAGATGATGTGGTGTTTAGGACTCAAATGCTGTCTCTCAAAATTCAATGGGAGTCCTTCCACAGACTTTAATGAAAATTAAATGATGCTACTCTTCAGCAAGGTGGTTAAGAACAGGCCTAGTTTTCAGGCACATGAGTAATTGACTTCAGAGGGACCTGGTACATGTGTGAGTACCTTAGTGAATTGAGACTATATTGAATGATGGGCTGTCTGTTAGGTCTAACAAGGATGTAAAGACCATAAAATCTAATGGAAATGGCAATATGAAAGTAGCAGACTTCAGTCTCATTAAATTTTTTGCTAAACATGCTGCATTTAATTTCTTCATTTCCATGCAGGAAAATCTTTCTTGAAACTCTGTCTTCTAGTACTCAAATGTATGGTGAAATGGTTAACATGATTCTGACAGAATTAAATATGCTCTTAAGGCCCAAAAGGAAGCAGGTTTCAAAACCAAAACACTTACAAATGATACAGAATCCAGTCCTCATTACAGCAAAAAGGTGAATGCTGGAGTTTATGTCAGGTTGGTTTGAATTGGTAAGAAATGTCAGAAAAGATATGCATTATAAAAAGTTACCGCAGGGGAGTAGGGAGTTGTTTAGTGCCTGTTTTTATGCCGTCTGCACTCATTTCTGTTGTAACGAAACAATGGAATACAGTATCTGTAATTATTCAAATAGGCACATTTGCAGTTGTAATTCATTCTTTCACATGCAAAACTATTATTTAAAAAAAGAAAGGGAAGAAATAAGCTTTTAATGGTTTTAAGTTAAAAATACCAGTTCATATGACAGAACAAGTTAAAATTGTCAAAGAATTTAAAGGTTTTTCTTTTGATTTTGCTGATCTTAAGTTCATTTAAAAGTATCATCCAATGAGTAAAAACTAAATTTAAGACAGTAAGGGTAATTCTGTTATGCTGCCCTTTGTTATTAAGACTTTCTTTTATTAGAAATACTTATGCTATTTGATTTAAAACACTGGGACAAGCGGTCTTTCTCTTACCCTGTTCAACTCTTACTGGCCAGAGCTTTTAGACGTTTCATCATAGCTCGGAAGCCTTCAGCTAACAGAAGGCAACAATTTCTATTCCATCTCTTTTTCTGTCTGTCAGGGTATGCTGGTGTATTGGTTTGAATGCTCTGGTTGTGCTTGTAACTGCAAAATATCGTAGTGTTTGTTACAGAAATTTAAATGCTAGAAGCTTAATAGTTTCTAGTTTTGTAATAGTGTAATTTTACACAGTGACAGCAGTATAAAACTTGAAGAACACAGCAGCAATACAAGCCCTCTTAAACAAGTTTGTAAGAAATAGATGCTGAGTAATGGTGGGTTTCATCCATCATTTATTCAGTTTGAAGTAAAAATCTCTACTGACTTTGACTTTCATAGGCAGGTATTAACTGTAGGTGATCTCACTTTCTGAGAGTTATTTTACAGAAAGCCTGGTATTAACATGTTTTTTATTAAGTCCTGTTTAATAATAGTTTTATATTGTTTGCTAACCATCTGGGCATCTGATTAGATGCTATAACAGTCGTTTGGTCTGAGCTTCTTTACTTGTGCTGTGAATTATAAAAGATAATGACTTGGAAGTGAAAATACACAGTCCACATGGGTAGTGCAAGCAGTTGTTTTAGCTAGCCATGCCATTCTTTGTATTCTGATGTTTTGTGTTCAGAACTGGAATAAACCCTTAGAGTCTCGTACTCTACAAAGAATGTGATGTACCGTGTGTGAGGTTTTGCTCAGCTTTGTACGCTGCATGACCGAATCTGCAAAAGCAAAGCAAAGATAAAAGCTTTTTTCTCCTGAGCATTTTGTATTCATAGAGACTAATAGCCAATTAAGAAAAAAGGAAATATTTGATAGCTAAAATCCAGTAATATTATCTGTCCCAAGCCAATTTGACATTTAATATTTTTTTCCTCTTCAGCAATTTTACTACAAGGCACAATTTAAGCATTTAAAGAGAGGGACTAAACTGTTTCCATCTTGCATAGTTATTTTTTTTCTACATAGATGGTATTTTATCATTACAGCAATGATGTTTATTTACACACATAGATGCTCCATAAAGAAGATTCATTTGTATAGTAAGGGCTTTATTAAGACTGATAATGTCCACCTGAAAACTTATTACTTTAAATAACTTAAATAGCAGTGTTGGATTCTTCTTTCCAGAACTGTGAGTGAAAAAGAGCAGAAAGCAGTTATAACTTTTTGTGTGTGCATATATTTTCCTAGATTAATACGGGATTATGGAATAGCTTTGTAAATTCAATAAGAATACCTAAACTGTCAGGAACATATCTAAGTTGTCAGCAACAATAATGACGTAGACTCGTGAACAATCAATACCTACTGAAAGTTTTGATTTTTAGTTAAATAGATTCTCTGAATTATTGCAAATCCTTGTATGGCCAGTAGTCCTAATAAGTATTTTTTTGATGGACCAGTGTGCTGAAAGGAAAAATAGATGTCAGTAACTGATGACTTTTTGTAACGGTTAAATAATTACTTTAGAATCTTCCTGAGATATTAATTTTTTAAAAGTGTTTCGTATCAATACAAGTCGATTCTCAAAGCAAAATCAGCAAATGGTAACCATTGGGTTAGAATTAATAGCTGTACTTGGTGACAACCAAAGACTGCTCATTTTGAAGCCCATAAGTCTGCAGGCATCTTCACTTTATCTGGTATTACTGTTCCGTACCATCTTTTGTAGCTAATGACTGGCAAAGAGAAGCCATCTTTTTACTGAGTCCCTTTCACTTTCAGCAGGTAAATACATGGTAAATACAAAACTGAGCTGAGCTATTTATCGTGTACTTTTGGCAGTTGAAACAGTGAATATACCTATTTAAATACACCCATAAAACATGTCACTGGCATTTAAGGTATTAATTAGGTTGTGATAAATAACTGTCTTTATCTGTTAGGTCTGGAAAATCAGTGCTTTTTAAATCTTTTTTATAGGTCACCAGAAAATTGTTTGTCATATGAAGTCTTCCTTCGGTTGAGTGATAATCCAGAGAAGACCATAACATGGCTATTTTTGTTAGCAGATTTTTTTGTTTGTTTGTTTCAAAAAGCAATTACAACCTATCATGGTGGAAAAAAAATCACAGTCACTAACAGAATAAAAAATACCAGCAGACACAAAATGTGTAGAACCTGACCTGTAGTATTCTGGAAGCAGGGTGGGTATATGAGAGGAAGGGTCACTGCACACTGCTCCTGTTCTTAGCCTGTCCTCTCAGCACCAGCCACAGGCCACTGCCCACTGCCCAAACAGCGATAACAAGATAGTCAGACCTTGGTCTAAGTATAGTATAATTGTGTCTAGTTATACTTTATTTAATATGGGTCGGAAGAAAATCTAAGGGAAATTATTGGAAAGGTCACTGAGGAAAAAGAAAATGGCACCTTCTTCTCTTAATGGTCTACAGAGGTCATCATAATCTTTGGCAGAAATTCGTTTTACACGTGAATGCCTCTAGGCAGGAGACTTTCCTGAAATCCACCCCTGAAATATCTATCATCTCCATTAGCTTTTGTGGATTCTGCAAATATTCTTTAGCTCCTATCCCCTTATTCGACTACAGTTACTAAGTTGGAAACTACAAAAATTAAAATGTATCGTTTGCCCTGTGCCTAGGTAGAAATGTCTATACTACTTTTTAGTTATGGACCTAGAATTCCCTGGTCACCTTCTTCCATACAAACAAGGATGTGATGTACCCTGTTCTGGTATTCAGCATTCTCAGTCATCCCTAAAAATGTTCCCTACCTTAAATCAGATCCCTAGTACTGCCTCTCCTCAGGCTTTCTTACACAGTCAAAATAGTTTTTAATTGGTTAAAATCCTCTCAGCTCCTGTGGTTTACATTGCAAAAAATGTTGCCTGTAGGGTTCCCTGGTTTAATAGTTCAGGTCTGGTTTACAAAAGCACCTCTGGTGTTTCCCGTTATAGACTGAAAAAGAAAATGTACTCAGTTAAATCTCTGTAAATATAATGATTAAGTAATTCATATATATAATCCATGAGTTGGAAATGCTGGCGTCAGTCCTGTAAATACAGATGTCTTTTCAGATGCATGCCTTTTGTTTGTTATGCTTCAATGATTGCATTCCTGTTGCAAAATATTTCTTCATCCTGGGACAGTGAAAAAGACTCAGTGCTTCTGTCTAATTTTCTATCCAGTATAAATGAACTATGTTGAGCATCTTCTTTTGATTCTATCACTTCTGCTTATTAATGCTGAGTTATGAGTGTAGAGCCTGGGAGCAGGACATTTGCAGCCTCCCTGTCTTTACCACCTGTGACAGAGGGATTTACATGTTCCCTTCTAAATCACATCTTTGATAAAGTGGGATTGACAAATATTTTGTTTCTCTTTGGATTTTGAAGGACATATCCTCATGCATATTCAGCGTTATTTGATGGCTTTGTGAGATACAGAATGGCCATGGTACTGTTTCTCCTGTACTAAGGAAAAAACCTCGCCGCAGGAGCAATGGAGAGAACACATTCTATTCTGCACTAGAGGACTCTTGCAGGTCCTGGTTAGCGTGTCTCAAGGGAAGGAAAGAGTGTTAATAGGGCTGGAGCTATAACTGTTAAGTCCTCTGCAGTTTTTGTGGGCCTACTGATAGCGAGTACTGTAAGCTCTACCTGTATTCCTCTCTTCTACCCAGGTTTATACACAGGTTAACCACAGCTTTACGCCAAGCCCCAGCTCCAGAGGACAGCGATATGCTACAGGCAGACTTGCTTTCATTTCCTCTGGGGTGCTGAACATTTTGCTCTAATTTGGGAACAGAAGCTTAACTCAAAACAGCAGAACACTTTTATTTATGTGTGTTCTTAAACATGTTTTGTCAGTCTTTGATCAAAACTTACATTCTCGGTCATGCATGAGAATCCTATTGTACCAGGTAGTGTATAAACACGGCATGAAAATATTGCCCTTGCTCAAAGAGGTTATAAGACAAGAGATGGCAGGTTGCTACAAACAGATGGGGAAGTGGGTTGAAACAACGAGGCAGAGCTGCTCAGATGAAGAGGCAGCATTACCAGCCTACCAGCAACTTAATCACTGTCAGGCAGCCGAAAGTTTCAGGAAGGGATTTAAAGAGGAGTCACTGTGGATGCTTACAGGGAACTCCTATTAGACATTAGAGACAACTTTGAAGACTTTGTATGTCTGAAAATACAGCTAGTTGCAATTAAAGTGTCATCATTTAATCAGGGGCAGAAACTGTGACAAGTGAAAAAAATATATAGGAAAATAATATTCTATATAGTGCTTTTAAAACTGCATGAAGTTTATGCTTAAATGGCTGCATAGTGCTGGTATGATCAACGCAATGCCCTGGGAAAGTGATCCCTGCAAAACCAGTAGATATTTGAAGGATGCAATTGGCTTTGTTAAGGCAAGAATTTAGTGCCTTGCTGGATAGCTCGCTATTGTTGTGAAAAGGGTCTCTGATAAATCATGTGTGAAATGTAGGAAAAAATCTGCATACAATATTTTTTACAAGTGCAGTTCAAATAATTTTTCTTGTTTCTATTTGCTTTCAAATCGAACATCAGTTATTTTCCTGTGTTACTTAAAAACATCAAATTAATGTGTTTAGGTTTTCCCCTATTTGTACTCCATTATGACTAAGGCTATAACAAAGACTTTCTCATCATTCAGCTATTCCTTACAAGATCAGCATGAATACCTTCATGGAGCTATTTTCCACATACTTTATAGGAGAAGTAGTTTTCCGGCATACCACTTTCCATTGAGGCATGACACACTGATTGAGGTAAACAATTCGTATTGAATTTAGCAAATTGTTTTGACTAAAAGGATTTCAAAAAGTGAAAACGTCAAAATAAAAACTTCTCCAGATCTCTAGAACAAAGTATTCCCATTTCTCATCTCAAAATACCTTTTTTTCTGAAGTTAGTCTTTATTTCTCAACTATTTAACTAACAAGTGAGTTTCAGAATAAATCAAATGAAATGTTTTCTTGACCTGAAGCACCTTTGCTGTATATGTTTTTTTCCAACTGTAAAAATGTTTTGGCCTAGTTTGTTCATTAAGTCTAATAGTGAGGCCTTTTTTATTTTCAAAATGTATTTAAAAATAGAGCATTGATCTGTCAAACATTATAGTGTGATGGTGGCTCAAATTTACATAGCATGCAGAATTGTTATGTATATTGTCTAGATTTCTACTGTATCAAATATCTTTGGATACTACACATTAGGGCAGATGAGTATAATAGTTCTGTAATTTTCATATGCTGCTTTAGCTTAAGCTTTTTGTACATACTGGATTTTGGGTGACCTAGAAGTTGTATAAAGCAATGAAAAACACTTGTATATCAACTATTTATTTTTATCATCATCTCTGTCTATAATGAGAACTCTTATGCTACCGCCAACAATAAAAGTGCTTCATAGTTTTAATCTTTAATTCACCACCATATGGGATATATATTAGCCAAAACTGTCAATGGAAAAAGTGTAAATTTATTACAGGACTAGTTTTGTAGGCATGAAATGCATTTAAGAAAATCTGGCGAGGATCCACAAAACTATTTTTACAGAACTGAGGGATTTTGTAAATGGTACGAAAAAATTGAAACCGTGTCGCCTGAGTACTATTTCTCATGTGCAGCCCACACACTACTAATAACTATGCAAAAAATGTTTCACTCGTGATGCGACTTCACCTCACAGCTCTGCAACAAGAAAAGAAGCACTGCTCTCTTTCTTTGTTTTTAAGCATCCGTATTAATTCCAAATTATTCTCTTGTGCCGAATACTGAATTGCTGCAAAAGCTCTTTGAAAAGCGGTGTCTCCTTCTTTGCTATTTTTTCGCTATCTGTGAAGATGGTTCTGTGTCTTCTAAGCAGTACACACGTGTAGAGCTGATGTAGTGGGAATAAGGAGTGCCATGTCTGATTCATTAGTTGCAATTACTTATCATTATTCATTATTTATTTTGATTTATAATGGATAAAAAGAACCTACCCAGGGCCATTTTAGCATGAATGATAAATGGAGTCTCATAAAACGATTAAACTGGCACCTACTGCTTGTCTCTTAAGTGGACAATAATTAATCTAAGATTGAGAAAATTCCAACCAATGCTTGCCTCCGTCTTTTTTATGCAACTCTAATTGCAAAATCTGGCCAATCTTCCCCAAAGCTAGGAAACCTCTGGAAAATTTTTAGCAAATGATGAAGAAACAAATTAAGGCCTGGTGTACATCAGGCACTTTTTTTTTATCACAGTTAACAAAACTTATTCTTCAATGTCAGCAGCCAATTCAGTCTAGAGTCTGCAGGGGACTAAAAATCTGTCATGGAAAGGTTTGAGTGAAAAACACTTTTGTTCTTGCTAAGGGTATCTGTCAGAAGATCTAGAACCTCTTCTACAAGCTGAAAATGGTCTTTCATAATACTAATGTAGCACAGCTGCATGCTGAATAACTAAAATTCCCCACCAAAACCAGGAAAGGACATCAGCTGTTAGGATGTCAGGACATCGTCAAATACAATAATATTGTATACCAGTTAATTTAATGTTTCCTAAAGCAGTTATATTGAAACATACTCTATATATACATGTATATGCTAGTATTTTTCAACAACTTTATATCAGAATTATACTGGAAAGAGAATGTATGTCCATAGTTGATGTATTTTCACTGATTCCATGGCTGTTGAACATTTGGGTGCTACACTCTTTCAATTTCTATCTGCATAGTAGTGCTATTAACTTTGCGGTCCTTTGTAAAAGGAAATCCTGGTGCCTAGGAAAGCATTGGAAATATAAGCAAACATTTCTAAATATCTTCAATTCAAAGATTAAAAGTTTAATTTACCTATAATTATGCAAATATTCTTTTCCTCTTAGTAACAGAAAGAATTTCTTGAAAACGGCTGCCTGCCTGTCCTGAGGCAGGCATATCCTTATGATATGCTTAAAGGAAATTAGCTGTCTGTTGTTGATTGCAGTGATTTGTGAGCACAGCAGTTCTCTGTGTTGTGACTCTCAGTACACACAAATGCAGAGCAGTATTTATCCTTGGCAGGCAGTCTCCAATTAAGCCAGTATTTTGTGAAATCATAAGAGCTGGAGGTCTTCAGGTCTGTGCCTTGAAGAGAAATGAAATGTAGTGACCAGTCACGTGTGGGACATTCCTTCAGTAAGATGAAGTCCCTATAGTTGTAGGTAACAGGAGCATGGGTATTTTTGGTCAGTAAATCTTGGAGGCGACAACACACGCCCTGGTGCCTCCCTGAGTCTTTCTGTTGCCCAGTGTGGTTTTTGCATGAGAACAGTACGGGCACCTTTCAGCCTGTGGGAACACCATGCATCCTTCTTCTCTGGCAGTCACACAACAAAATATGGTGTCTTGTTAACTGGAATTATCTGTCGATGTAAACACATCACCGATACGACAGGCCATTGAAAGGATTCTACTCAGCCACATAGGAAGGCAGTATGTCTTAAGCATGCTATTGAATATACGTAAGTATTATACTAGTTGTTCTATCAGCTGTAGAGCTAATGAGAGTGCCTGGTTTCCGACAGACTTTTGTCCTTTAATCTCTCAGATCTGTCTTCCATGGCAATAACATCTGTTCCTTCCTGGGTCTGCCTGTGACACCCCTGCAGATAAAGCATTTTGTCATTAGTCTGCAACTAGATATGTGCAGATTGCCTGGCCCAGCTGCCTTTAGATGGGATGTGTAGCTGTTATATTCTGCCTACCTTCCTCTCAGGAAATTGTATCTCAGGATGTAGCTATGCCCACAGTTATCTGTTAACCTCCCCTTTTCCTTGACTCCCATTTTATAAAACCTTTTAGGAAGTCAAATTCTCTTTGAGCCTTCTACCATTCTGCTAAATCTACTTGAAATTGACCCATTGACTCAGAAGTTATTTGAGGAATGACAGGGAAAGACAAGAGGATAGCATAAACCTTCTGTTCTGAGACATTTTAAAAATAAATCTATTTCTTAAAAGTCTAATTTTAAATATATGTGAAATATCTTAAATGTATATGATAAAATGTGGTAATATTTATATCTGTAATCAATAAAAGGAAAATAATCTGTACTCAGTACGTTCACAGATACGTGTAGGATCCAGTATATACTATTTAGTCTGCAGCCTTCACCATATTAATCCTGTAAGTAAATTTATGAAGCTCACTTTCCCAACAAGAGTACACAATATTTGAATAATTTTTGTTAAGCAGTGTCTTGCTTGGATGTCTTTATCAGTGTTTATTGAGCAACCTACAGGATTTTGATTAACATATTCAATGCCAGGATTTGCACAGAGTTTATGCAAAAGTGAGAGCAAGTGTGGTGACTTGTATCCTAGAATCATTTTAGACTCTCAGACCTCTGCTTTTTATAGCTTCTTGCAATGTTTTCACACTTTCTATATTCCAGGACTCCTCTGAGCAAAGGCTGATGTTTTAGACTTCTCCTCAGTCACAGATTTTGCTGTATAAAGAGTATAAACAGGAAAGCCGCTAGAATTATATTGCACCTACCTAAAAGCACGGATTGTACAGGAGGTAAAGAAAACACTAACACAGATGAGAATAATTGGCTTTATTTAATACTAGATAGATTTTTTCCCTCTGAATTAAGAGTTAAAATATGCATAGACAACATAACAGATTACCTCCCTCTGTGCCCTGACACTTCATCACTTAATGGATAGATAGGTGGAACTTCAGAAATAAATTATTACCATTAAAAAAAAAAAAAAATCAAGTGTAGGAACTTGATTACCACTGCAGGAATTGTCCCAATATTAAGTCTGCAGCGTGTGCTGCATATAAATGCCTGGTTTGTGTGGTAAAGGTCAAGATGGACAGCTCTGCTACTATGAGCTTACTAATTAACCAACACTGAAACTATCCTTGTCACGAGAGAATAGTAATCTCTGGTACAAATAGGAAGCAAATGCTTTTGCTGCTTAGACCAGAAGATGGATACAGAAGCAGGGTGGATGCCACTGGAACAAAAAAGAAAACAGTTCACAGAAGAGTATTAGGTGCCAAAAATGCTTTTTCATTCTTTATCAAGAGTTTGGCCACTATAACATTACTAGACTTACAAGATTTTTACTAGTAGCCCTAAACTGAATGAACAATGCAAAAGCGAAGCAGAAAGGAAGGGCTTAAGCAGACAGTGCTGCCAAAGTCCATTAGTTTTATTCTAAATAATCCATTTTATGCTATTCTTCCAACATCTCATTTAATGCTTCCAACACTTACAATAACTTTTGCCTGTGCCTTCCCTTCAAATGTGTATATTTATATGCAACAGTGAAAATAAGTTAGGGAATTGTTAGAAAATTAATGTTTTATAATCAGTTGTGATAATTCTGTTTTGTTTTATTTTCTTAGAACAACCTTAGCTGAAAATCAGACAAATGTAATACAGTTTTTCCAGCCAGCCTCATTTTCCTTACTGGGGCTAACATCACATTTGTGTGTGAACACCTGTTTTTAATAAATAATTGAAACTGCTGATCTTATGCTTTTCAGAAGTGTTACACTAAGATAACTGATATTGAAAAAGTACTGTGAAGCAAGCTTTACATCTAAAGAAGCCAACTATTACAATAACTTTTTAATAGGAATCATAGCAGTTAAAGGAAATTAGCTATCTGTTGTTCATGGCAGTAATTTGGCAGTGCTGCAGTCCTGTGTATTATGACTCTCGGTACATAGAACCGTATTTCCTACTGTTTCTATCCCAGCCAGCTTACAAGGCTAAGTAATTGAAAACAAAATAATACATTTCTACGTGTGGGAAATATAAATAATTTTTGTTTTGAACATCACAACGTATTAGAAAGGATAATATTTTAATCCTGTGAGGATGCAGATTGTAATGATAATTCCTAGAATAACTGTTGATTTTCTTGTAAGGAGTATGGATCCCTCAAGCAAAGAAATGTATATACTTTCTTTTTTTTCTTTGTCAAGGACAAAACAAGTCTTTTTAGCCCACAGATGTCATTCAGTTATTGACAGTGTAATTCCCAGGCCACCCAGTCAGAAGCTCACAGCTCCTTACAGAGCATTTAAACCACATGAAGCTCTGGTCATGTCAGGGGAGATCTCCACTGACAACAGGGTGTGTACTGCCAGGCAACCCTTTCCAGCCTCGTGGGTTTTATTCAGTAGAATTTGTGTACAGCTTTCAATGAACATTTAAAAAGAGTCTTTAGTAAATGTGTAATATTGTGAACTTAATAGGGAAAGTATAAATGTCCTTAGGTCCAAGATGCTAGTTATTTTTACTTGTGTAGCAGTATGGGGAAAATCTTTGGCAGTAGGAAAATTACTCACTAACCCTGCCTCCAGTATTAAGGAGAGGCATACAGTCTTCCTAAGAACTCTCTCCCTTTGCTGTCACAATTAAACATCACAATCTTTATCATTTACAATGGATTTTAGTGCTTCTTGTATTGGTATTTACTCCTGAGCTATTCCTCTGCTTTACCCTGCCCTGGCTCTGTACAGCTGGTATAAGAGGTTAGTAAAGCTGTGTGTCCCAGCAAAAGGGTCTATATATGTGTCTTCCTTGACTTCCAGCCAAAGTGGGATCAACGTGAGTATCAGCCACACATTTCCAAAGACAGAAAACTTGGGTTCATGACCCATAAAGGAGCCACAATATAGTCTATTTAGATCCCCAGTTTTACAATTAGGGGACCAGGACCAGAGCATACAGTTGCATCGTAGTCTAGGTAGAGCCTTGGAGAATTTTGGCTTAACTCTGTTGTTGTTGTTATTCACTGCCTTTTAAAGTACTTGTTCTCCTCAAAACAAATGTGATAAAATGGTCATGGCAATTAATGGTAATCAGTAATAAAAAATCTCCAGCAATATTTATTGTTGGAAGCATGATCACTCCATTATTATCTTTGACTAAAGTTTATAATTGTTATGTGATTTCTGGATAGCTAAACTATAAAATGGCAAGCACAGAAGCATTGCAGGTGCAGGTTACATGTTGTATGAATATTGTTTAACTCCTGAGAAACAGCCAAGAAGGGAGAAAAATAACCACATAAGAGCCCTATGAGTTGAGTGAAGAAAGTCTTCCACTCCCGAAAACATGATGTTTATGAAATTCAGGTAACAAGATGAGGCACTCCAGTCCTTTTGAAGTCAGATATCCAGCTCACCATTACAAGTATAGAGAGACAGTAGTCTGCGTTTGGCGCATGTCTCCTTGACCTTTGTTTTGCATAACCTTCTACTGTGGACATGCACCTCATGGGGTGTGGGTTGTACCCACACTTACTACTTTACCACTGGTGCTTCTTACCTCCTTCACTGTCTGGCAGAGAGAAGCCCCATATATGAGGAATGGCAGCCTGGGCTCTTGGCTTTTCATTTCCAGAAAGATTGAACTCATCATTTTATGTCCTAATCCCTATTCTGAGTGAGCACATTAGGCCACAGTGAGTTAGAAGCAGAGAAGTCATGATGGATAGCTCTTTGGAGGGGGCTGAGTCTCTCCTTATGTCCAGGGAACTTAGAACAAGCATTACTGGGGTTCCAGGTCAGTCCCATGAACAGGAACGTATTCTTCTTAGGACTGCTTTAGACAAAGAAATAGCACCGCAGCAGCAGCTGGGAGCCAGCTCAGTGCTAAACAGTTTGCTAGAATTATGTTTCCTCATACTCCTTCTGGTCCTCTGGCTCTTTAGTGCTCCCTGCCTGGCTACCCACAGTCTAGCTGAATGGGGGAGGGTGGAAAACACATTCACCCCAAGCTAGAAAACAGACTTTATTGGTTTGGATCTAGATGAATTTGAGGTACTTAAACAGCAATTTAGATAGGCAGATCTGGTTTGTTAAATGAGCATGGAATGATGACTTCTCTCCCACACCTGGAAATGCATCTACCTGAACGGGATTACAGCTGCTGCCCACAATCTCTCCCTTCTTTGTCAATGATAAGGAACTCATGAGTCCTTAGCAGATGGTCTAATAACTTGATGGATTGCTGAATTAATATTTACGTGAATATTTAATCTGCTTTTCTAACTTCACCAAAGTTTTATATAATGTTCTGTATTAACAATAAAATATACAGAATAGCAGGTTAAGATTAGGTTAGAATAATCTATTATTAGTAAAAGGGCTGGTTTCTAGAAAAAAAAATCAGGAATTTATAGTACCTGTATGACATGATAAACAGTTTTAGTGTAGGACTCAAAGGGAGAAAGAAAACAATGTTGATATTAAGGAAAATAGAAAACAATATTTAGGGGATTTTTTAATGCAGGGAAATGTTTTACATAATTTTTAAATTATCTGTATGTATAAAACAGCCTTTGTGTAATGAAACACACAGTAAAGCTTGTAAATCTCACATGGACTTTCATGTATGTTCCTCATATTAATGCATTCCATATAACTGTTGCACAAGTTTTTGGTTCATATTTCCTTATACAGTGGCAAGGATAGCATACTAGGAAATAAGCATGTGACTCCATTATTAATACCAGTGAGGTAAAAAAACCACAACGGACCAAGTTTTTAAACAAATTTAGATAGTCTTTGCTTTCAGTGTGGGCCAGACAAAGCCATCAGTAGCTTAAACCTGCCCAGTTTCTTTGATATTGGTAAAGTTGCACTTAATAATACTGGCAGTAAACTTCCATTATTTTGTTGAAAAAAGAGAGCAAGTATCAATTTTGGCCTAGGTATTAATCTGTGTTACTGCAGTCATTCCAAACCATTGTTTCTAGAAATCTGGAAATTGTGTCCCCTCAATGTATGTCTGATGATTACAACTGAAAGGAAAATCTGGGGGAACTGATCATTCTGTGAGTATATTTGGGTATTGTAGCTGAAGTTTCATTCCTATTGAATAAGAATGGTTGCAAATAAGTTTGTTGCATTATTCTGTGTGATCATCTTGAAAAGAAATACATATGAACAACGTTCCCTTTAAATTGGGAGGGTGGGCGAGCATTATCTGCGATTGTATTAAATTCCTTTTCTTTAAGCCTCTATGAGAGCTCCAGAAGATAGGCAAAACGTACAGAACAATCCCATGTAACACTAGGTCAAACTGTTTAGTACACAGCTGTAAGTGAGTAAAGGTGCTTACTAATTATAGTGAAAGTGAATACAGAAGAACTATAGAGATTAGTGCAAAATAGAACAGAGGCACCTGACAGAAATGAGCACTGTACCTAGAAATAACAGCATGAGAAAAAGCCACTGTCTTGGATTCTTATTCATAGGTTAGTCAGATAGTTACAGTAAATATTTTTCATATTTGTCAAGCTGAAATGCTGTGGAGTTTATTTTTAGAGTATTCATGGTTTATTTAGAATTAAGACCTATAATTTCCAGCAGCTGTCATTCTCAGTATAAGGATGCCAGTGCTTGTGCCCAGGCGGCAGTCTCATTAACAAAAGCTCTGCTAATTTGCATATCAGCATAAATGTGCTATAAATCGTCTTTTGCTGTAGTCTAGATAACATTTTTAAAAGACTGTTGCTGTCTTGGGCGGGGGAGAAGAATAGTCTGTTGGGACCTGTTACCATGGTAACCAGAAAGCCGACTTGCTATAATTTGTTGTAATTTAAAAAAAAAATCTAATACTGGTTTACTTTTTACTTCAAAAAATATAATGGAATCTCCAATAAAGTATCTGCACAAAACAGTGTTGTACTTCTACTTAGTGTTGATATTCACTAGAACTGTATTTTTGGAAAATAATGTGGTTTATCTGTGATACTTAAATAATTTTTTGTTTTCAGTTGTAAGTTAAAAGATTTTATCATTATGATACTACCTATGAAGTTAAGTTAGAGTATATAGGTCTTGGTCCCTCCTAGCGAGTATATAGGAAATACTTGCGTAGGCTGCTTTTAATAACACTCTAGTGAAAATTCTGGTTCTGTGTGCTTGTGTGTTCTACTTCCACCATTGGCAGTGCTGTATCCTTCCATGCTGTTGTAATGTTTTCACTTTGGGCAGTTGTTTTGCGCCAGTACCTAAAACCTACACCCAACACAGCTAGAAAGGGTAAAAACTAAAAGCTAGTTCTCAGAGTAGCTCTACCTTCCCAAGTGCTGTTTGAGCAGCTGAATGGGAGGAATTCCTGCAAATCAAGGCTCTTTTGGAAACAGGGAAAGAAAGGAAGCAGAAATGTTAAGTCAACTTTTCCCAGATTAGAAGAAAGAGTTGCTCTCTTTAATTACGTTTTAGAATTGGAGAACTTTGAAGTCAAGGATTAGCAACCTTCCTACTTTGGGATTTAAATAAAATAGCTAATTAGCCCCTAAGAGAGAAAAGGAGTCCCATGAAGTTGAGCTTTTGGCTTTGTTTTATGTTTCCATGACCTCTGAGGATTATGAAGGTTTTGCTTTGGAAGTAAAGGACTGTTTTGTGGGAAACTGTTACTCAAGGGGATTCCTGCACGAGCTGATTAGAACCTGCGGTGTCTTTGTGCACAGATTGACCAAGTGCAGATTTCTAAGAATTAAGGCCCAGATACTGAAAGAAAATGACTTCTGTCAAATGCTTTGGCTCTCAGTGCTTGCTGAACAAAACGTATATTCTCCATATAGCTTTCAATTATAGTAATTGCCTTGTTCAAGTAAAGACATTTTTATATTTTGCTCATACTTTCAAGGAAGGATGACATTTACTGTTAATTCTTGAGGGAAAGACAAATTACAGTCTCATTCTATTCCTTTCTCTGACATTCTCTGCAAGATCTCTCTTCTACTGCAGTTGTAAAATACCAGCCTGTTTCAGTATCTGAAGTTCATAGGTGCATTCAGACAGTGTGTACACAGCCCTTTATCCTAATATTTGCAAATTTAATGGAAAAAGCTTTTGAATACAGTGAGTTAAAAAAAAAGTGAACTGCATATTGCTATTTGTCACGTCCGTATCAGTAATTGATGGCCATTTCAGAAACCACCATTAACTTAGAATATCACAAATGAAATGGACAGCTTTCAATATCAATCAAAATTTCAATATAGGAATAGATTAAATAGTTTCTGTGTTGAAGCCTATCCATTTGGAGTATCATTCCAAACTGTTTTTTTATAGAATTTATATGCTTTGAAGCATCCTTCCTTCTATCAAGAGTGAATATACAATATAAACTCAGGAAGATAATTTTCTGTAAAATACATCTAGATTTTATGAAGGAGTCATAATGGAAGAAAACAAAGTGATGCAATTAGTGCAAATCAATCAGTCTGAAGCTAGAACAACTAAGAATATCTTCTACCCATATTTCTGCTCTTCAAAATTCAGCACTTTCTCCAACACAATTTCATTTGGGATCTCCTTACAAATGAACTTTGAAGTGTAGTTCAATCTCATATATGACATTTTGTCAATAAATATCTTTGAGAATCTGTATGACTGTGAGAGAAAAATGTCAGCAGAATTTCTCCTGCAGGTACATATCTGCCATTCTGCTAAGTTCTAGCTCTTCTTGGAGTTCTTTGAATTCCTGTTTTATCATGTCCTTTTTAGGGAAAAGGCTTTCTTCTATGGTAATTATAATCTTGAGACAGTTCAAAATATTGAACTGGCTTAAAAATAACACTTCCTTAATAAAGAGAGACCTGAGTCGAAGGGTAGTATATCATTATGTAATTAAAAGGTACATTAAAAATTCATATGCACAAGAGATAAGACTTCAAAAGTTAAAATTTAACTTTTGAATCTCTGACTTTTTATGAAGGAAAATTAATTTTACATGAAAGAAGAATCTTACATGGAACTTAATTTAGGAAGGAAAAAAATAATCTCCATTGTCCTTATTACAAAAATACCTGGAGTTCCAGATCTGGGGTTTGGTTTGGTTTTGTTTTGTTTTTTAAAACATCCTAGTCTATTTTTGTGCTATTCTTATTTCCTCTTTGGGTGCATGGTTAACTTAAAGTGAAATTGTTCTAATTTAAAGTCAAATTGCCGTCCTTTTCTTTATCATAATAAAGCCTCTCTGTCTCATATAACCTTTCTCCAGAATAAAGCTTTTACGTTATTGTGTTTCAACAGTGCAT
Source organism: Phalacrocorax aristotelis (assembly GCF_949628215.1). Classification (NCBI taxonomy): domain Eukaryota; kingdom Metazoa; phylum Chordata; class Aves; order Suliformes; family Phalacrocoracidae; genus Phalacrocorax; species Phalacrocorax aristotelis. The sequence continues at coordinate 58,260,446 of NC_134278.1, forward strand.
CTGGCTTCATACAAACACATTGTTTGAAACAACAACAAACAGAAGCTTCATAAACTACTGAAAGTATAGATTTTTCTACAACCAGGGAAGAAAAACATATTGTCTATAAATAGTATTCAAAGCATTTATTTTTTCTGCTGCTCTTAGAGGGAATATGTCTTGGTCCTGACAGTATTGCACCTGAAACAAAATGCACTTGGATAATCTTCTATACTAGGTTTTACCATAATTAGTTTAATGAATGATAATCAATTTAAAGTTCTATCAACCAATTATCACTTCTTCTCAAAGTCTAGCAGAAAACATCCTGTTTGAAAAAGCTGCTAATGTCTCCACAGGGTGCTGTCTTTGCTGCTATTTGTTTGGACCAACTCACTATCCTCCCTCCCTCCCAGTTTTCAGGTGCCAATACCCACTCAAAATCTATGATATGTTATCAGTAAGGTAAACATCAGAAATTAATTCAGGTGAGGTAAATGTGGATAGTAAGAAAGGAAAGTTTTATGGCAGCACTGTGTTTTGTAGTTGTGGACAAGTTGTATGGGAAAGGAAAGGTCAGATAGGGTTGGGGAATGTGAGCTGAACATGAAAAGGACTGGTCTCAGGAGCTAGAAATATAGATCAGGAGGATAGAGGAAGAAGGCATCAAGAATAAAGTGAAAAAACCAATCAGCAACAACAGGAGTGACTGGACAGCGTAGATGCTCAGCAAATCTACAGATGACCCTAAACTGGGGAGAATATAGTTGAACTGATGGAGGGAAGGGCTGCCATACCAGAGGGACCTCAACAAATTACAGGAATGGCTTGGCAAATCTCATTCAAGTTCAACAGAAATAAATGAGAAGACTTGCCTCTAAAATAGGATAATCCATGGAGCAGTACAGTTTGGGGACTGACTGGATAGGAGCAGCTCTACAGAAAAGGAGCTGGGGGCCCTGATGGACACCACATTGAGCATGGTTCAGCAGTGTGACTTTCTGGCAACAAAAGCTAACAACATAGTAGTAGCCCTGTCTAATAGCGGTCTACATTAGCAAGAGTGGAGCCAGCAGGTCAAGGAAAGTGATTATTCTTTTAAACAAAGGACTGATCAAATTACATCTAGAGTACTGGGTCCAGTTTCAGGACTCTCAGTACAATAGAAATGTTGACAAATTTAAGAGAGTCCAGAGGAGGATCACTAAGACTGTGAGGTGATTACAGCACAGGACAGACAAAAAAGGCTGAAGGAGCTGTGCTTGTTTAGCCTGAAGAGGAGAAGGGATGGACGGGGAAGAGGAATATAACTCCAGTCTTTACTCACAAATGCAGATTACAGACAGGAACAGGCTCTTGGTCACTGCGAAAGGAGGACAGTTGCGGGTTGCACCAGTGGAAATTACGATGAGTTATGAGAAAAATGGGTCTTACTGAGAGTGGTTTGACAGTGGAGCAAGTGTTAAAAGAAGCTATGGAATCTCCACCCTTGGAGATTTTCAGAACTCAGCTAGAGACTGCTCAGCGCAACCTGATCTAACTTTGAAGCTAGCCCTGCTTTGAGCAGGAATTTGGACTAGGTGACCTTCAGAGGTCCCTTACAAATTACTTTATGCCATGTTTCTATGATTCTGTCTTTCTGTCTAAAAAATTATTTAAAAAAACCAGGTTTTGTTCTTTTTTGAAGTTCATCAATTATGATTGCAACCTACAACTCCGTACATATAACAATTCTATAACTCTCTCAGTCAAGTCAGGGGCACAGACTTTATTCTGCGTGCCTTTGTATCTTTGATATGCTACAAAGCAGTAATTGGAAAACCTGCATCAGAAAAGCTGAAACACCTCTGCATTTCTACGATGGTACGTTTTAGTACTCCTTGCCTGAAGTGTTTAGCTATTGTAAGCAAATTATACTCCGTCCATGGCATAACGGCTGTATACATAATAAATATTTTGTTGACCTGCTATTTGGCTGTAGTTGGCAATCTTGTATTCTGACACTGATGAGTGTCAGCTGCACATCTGGCACTGCATTTCAGGGAGGTATATCATGGACATCTCAAACTTTTGACCTACTAGAAATTTGTTTTAAAAGGTATTAACTTACATCTCTACTTTATAACTAACCACACAAAAATATTTATAGAGATGAACTTTAACTAAGTAAAGTATATATGGGCAGCTGTTTGTCAGGTTGCAGTAGGATACACACTTTGCTGGCATTGGCAACGTAGGCAAGCCAACATCAGTGAGTTCGTGCCCACTGTGGACTAATCTGCCATAAAATAGTGACTATAATGAAAGCAAATTAAATCTCAAATTTATTTTTTTTAATAGCTGCTAAGTTGCGATTAATTTAGAACTGTACAAGTAATTCTGACTCATTCACATCCTTAGTATGTACCATGTATGTACTCTCTAACAAACCAAGCCGTTATCTGGTTTGGGGGGAGGTCATTAGTGGTTAGGAGTATATATGCTTCAGGGAAATTAATATGGTTCTTCAAGGGGAAAAAAGTTGTATGTAGTGATGTAGACTAGTTTCTAGGGGACTGTTGTATAATAATACCTTAGTGATGTGTTTTGCTGCTGGTGAAATTCTACTGCTCCAAGCTCCATTCTTGCCCTGACTTGGTTGAAAAGTTTTCCCTAGTCTTCAGCAGTCTGTTGTCCTAAAGTGATGCCATTCAAATAGGAGCTATGAAGGTTTTATTATTCATGGTCTAAGAGATCCATGGCATGGCCTTGACACCATATACTCTGAGACATTTAATGACACAGAAACTTCATACCTTCAGTTAGAATTCTACTTGCATACAGAGATTCCCTGAATTGTCATATCCTCAAATTGCATCTCCTCTGTTACGTAAATGAAATGTAAAAATGGCTTACAGCTCCTGCAAGATGCACTGCTGTACAAAGAGCTGCTCATAAAATTACTGAATAGAGTGAATGGCTTAAGAACAGTCATGCTGTTACTTTCAGTGGATTAAATCTCTGTGCTTTTTATTTCAAGTTAATCAGCACTTTGTACTGCAGGACGAAAACCCAACAACCCTGTTCACTAAGCCTCAATAGCAGGAATCATTATCATGCCAAAGAACTTTCATTGCCATGAATAAACTGCTGAACTTTTAGAGATGCCAAATTGCACTTCCTAAGTATGTACTAATTCTGTTCCTTTTGAAGTGAACATAGAGTTTTATTACATGATGTATTCGAAAGTTTAGAGTTGGAAAAGTTTCACAAACAATCTAAGCCATGTTATTCACCCTGTCTAAATTGTAGTACACACTCTATATAATACACCTTAATATACTCCCACATATGATATTAATTCTTGCTGAAGGTGGCTGGATGACAGTGTGGTGGGGGTTTGGGGTTTTTTTTTCAAATTGCGTGTCTTCATAAAAAAATGTTTTGGTTTTGACTTACTGAATGCACAAAAATCCCATACTACTTTGTGTTTTACCCTGCAACACTTAAGCAAGTAAGGAATATTTTTTGTAAAGACAGAAGATGCACAAAAGTGAACCTTAATAGAAGCCCTTGTGCAACATTAACTCTGACATACTACACAAAGTGCCTCTCATAACTATTATATTTTACACATATTGTAACTTTTCAATTTTAAGGTGTATTTACAAACTGTAGCCAGTCTTTTGAAAAATATGTACCTAGTAGTTCTTCCTGGCACAAGTATAACATTGACTGTGCCCTTATTAAAAAAGCATAATAAACTTCAGTTATTTTCTGTAATAAAGGCTCACAGATGTACCACATCAATATAAAAACATGAAGAATGATGAATAGATGATTCTAAACAAGTATCGTGTCTAATACCAGTTGTATCAAAGTTTCCCAGATTTGTTCAGAGTATTGCTTATTTTATCAAACTAATTTTAAAAAATGGCTGAGGGCTTGTAGGAGTTTTAAGCCAAAGTATGTTTATGGCAGCTAAGGTATTCTGGAAATATTATGGGAGTTGACATTATTTCTACTTCACTCATGTGTTGTAACCCCCTTTTCACCCCCATCTTCTAGAAGTAAATATTTCCTTTGTCAAACACCTTAAGACTAAAACCCTGTTTCAGCACCCAAACAGGTGATGTTTCTGCTGTCAGTCTGTACCTTAAGCCTCAAAATGGAAGAGTGCAGGGAAAACCTACACCTGTTTCTCCTCATCATGGATAAGTAATTATTTCTAATTACCTTGCGTAAAATTTTGGGGACACTAAATCATCCCAAAACTCTTATTCATCTATTACTAGTAGCCCTCCCTAGGTGAGTCTTTCCCCTGCTCCCTAAAGTGAAACGTTGCTTGTAAGAATGACCAAAATTACTATAATAACTTGTGTAGGTCCCAAACTAACTTTTCCTCACAGTTTCTAACTATATTATATGTTATTTGGAGTATTTCCTTAGTTTAAAAACTAACCTAGGCTGTTAAAAAAAAATTCTATAAATCAGAATTATTTTATGTACAATCTGAAGAAAGCCCTATATGGGGGCATAATGTAAATGCTAGAATTGCAAATGTCTCACAGTTGAACTAAGGCCCACTGTAGCCTCATAGTGATGGTGTAAGCCCTAGGTAGGTAAGAAGCGTTAAAAAGTGGTCTGACTAGACACCCCATACATTCACATATTTGCTGTATGAGGCACTGCATGAGACTACTGGATGTTTGAGATCACATTCAGCAGAGTTGAGAACAGATCTCTAAATTCTCAGTTCAGATTGGGTATTAGTTTGCTCGTGCGACACAACTAGCTAGTACTAATGTGGGGCCATGGTGATCATCCTTTTAACCCCAGCTTATCCTCAACAAACCTCTGTGTGAAAGTATAAACAGCTGCCAGGAAAGATAAGAGAACACATTCTTCTGGCTTACAGCTCAGTGTGCTTCCCCTAGGCTACAGGGGATTTTTTTTCTTGGAAACATGTAGCTGAAGGATACTAATTTTGTGCTGACTATCCAAACAACAGACAGTGGGATTTGATTGAAGACCTGATACTTCCGAAATGTGAAAGCCTTGATGTACCTTTTCTTCCTAATCATAAAGCACCCATGTTGTATTAAGCACAATTAAGCACAATTAAGCTCTTGAGATTTTTGTCTTCATCTGTGTTTGATGTAGTATTCTGCTAAACATTTCCATTTTGGACAGGAAATAAAGATCGTAAGTGGGAGAACCTCATACCTGTTTCTTCTGTCTTCCTAGGCGCTTTTTTTTCCCCTTTTAATTTTATTTTATTCAAGTTATTGTTCCTCTAATGTTTTCCCTAGTGCATCTCAAAGGTTACAAATATAACAAATATCGCAAGGTGGATTTTTATCTACTTGATTTTATCTTGTTTTCTGAATTTGTCGTATCTCTGTACAAATGCTGTTAAGGTCATGACAGATGGGATCCATTAAATTCCCAAATCTGTGTAAAGTCAAAATTGCCATGGAATTCTTTATCATCCTATCACAAGTCATAGTATCATCCTCACTAAAAAGTGTTAAGTCAAAAAGTCAGCCCTGTTTTCCCTGATTTTAGCAGCTGTATCTGTGTGCAGGGTAATTCTTGACCCTGCTCAGCGCCACTTCCCAGAGGCTTGCATGCTTTTAGATCTGCCAGCATAACAACATAGATTGTTGCTCTCTAACCCATTTCTATCAAAATGAGACAGCATTAACACTAAGACTGCATTGAACTGGGCCATGCTGGCCCACTTAAGGACAACAACTTACATCCACAGATACATGCTACGCTGTGTTTGTGATGAAGGGCAGTGGGGCCTGTGTGCCTTTAACCCAGTTCAGCTCTAGGCAGCGTATAACATTCTGTCACAGCCTGAATGATCATAGCTTTTGTAACTTTCTGTTTGTGTGTGCACTTAAAAGTGATATGGACTTATGATATGGATTACAGTAGGTCAAGCAATGCTTAACTGTATCACTTCTGCACCGGTTCTTCAGTCACTGGATAGATCTGATGGTTCTTTACCAAAACACCTAAGCACCTATGTATTAGAGAACAAGAGGTCTGGGATATCATCCAAAAGCCGTTAGAAGCAGTGGAAGGTCCTGTTTACTTCAAGCTTGAATAGGTCCCTAATAGGACATGCCATTTTGGTGCCATGGTGTTGATGAGGCAAGGGAGGAAGCTGAACTATTGCAGATTAGTCAGGGCAGCTTACGATCTTTATGCTTCAAAGCATGTATGCAGTTGCCAAGCCAACAGAGGAGGTCAATTCTTTTTTTTCAATTTTTTAGCTAAGGGACAGGCTGCCAGAAACAAATAGCTGGTAAAATTACGATATAAGCTAAGTATGGGAAAGTTGTTACCACAAGAAGTTTCTCAAATTCCCTGCTCTTCAAAAATATTGAAGTACTTTGTGGAATAATCTAATGTGCATCTTTCAAAAAATAATATTTTTAAAATAACTTTTTTTTTTGATACTAAATGATAAGAATAGAGCTTGGTTAGTGTTTGCAATAAATCTTTCATTTTTAGTACTATTTAGCTGAATGACTATTTACTCTGATAAACTTTGCATGAATAGCGGCACAAGTAACCACAAGCAGATACCATTTAAACCCCAACCTTATTTACTGGAAGTGACAATACTTTCTTCTTGACACAGGACCTTTCCATACTGCTTGTAGCTGCATGGACAATTTATTTAAATTATTTGGTAAAAAATACTTGCCAGATAATAAAGTATTGCCATGAAACATATTGTCTTGAACAAAATTACTTAATTTTAAAGTATTCTTATGCATTCCATGCAACAGAGTTAAGCACCTTGCATCCACCCAGAGCATTTCCCATGCTTTGCTGTTACAGTTTCTTGTGTGGCAAGAACTGATCCACCCATGTGCTGCTTCCCCATTGCTGAACTCAGCAAATGGTGTGTGCAAAGCTTTAGCAGATGGGCCTCTCTCTTCTGATGATGCATGTTGTCTTATGGACCATTTTATAGCTTGTGCTTGTTCAGTTTTTACATTAATAGATACACTAATAAATAGACTACACATGTAGTTCAGTTCTTCACTTCGGAAATGTGAAAGGTGTCATGAAAAATAAATGACTGAAAAGAAGGTGAGGCCAAATGCCTTGAATTCAATGAGGCCATGGGAGATTAATGCCTGGTGATGTATACCCTTTTTTCTACCACAACCCCAAATAAATAATGGCATATATTATTTTAAAAATAGAGAACACTGTTTTATATTCTATTAAAATATGTTATATTGGTATGACTTACACTCCTGAGCTGCAGCCAGATCCCTTTCTTGGATGTACTGAATTCCGTTCTGCCAGCACTTTTTTTGGGAGTCTCTGAGATGTGGATTAAGCTCACTGTGACCTGAAAATCTTAATGATTGCTAAAAGCAATTAAATGTTGCTTAAAAGCACTATGTGTAAGGCCTGTTCAGGCCAGGATTTAAACTGTAGTCAGCTTGTTTGCTTCTGTGGTCAAATAGAAGGACTTTGCAAGGAAAGGAAAACATACTAGGGAAATTTGTACAGTAGGTATAACACAAAGAGACTTGGGAGGCAGTGGCAGCAGAATAGAACAGGAATATAAGAGAAAAACATGCAGGCATCAGCTTTAGAGAATCTCACCTCAGATATGCCAAGCAAACAACAAGATTATTCAAATTTGCATGAATCTCTGTCACTCAGAATATTTTAAAGTATTTAAAGCAATCTTGCCCTGTTTGAAAACAGAACAAAACAATGTGAATATGTCCCTGTGCATTCCAAACACAGTTGTTTGAAATAATGTCTTTGAGGATACAGCAAAAATGGATTAGGCGTCTCTTAATTAAAACAAACTTTAAGTGAAAGTATGTTTTCATTCTGGGTTTTGTGATAGCAGGGCTGTGGGCCAGGACAGAGGTTTGGGCCCTTAGTAGTTCTGACAGCTCTCTAGTAGCTAGTGTAAGCTCTGATTCATTCTGCTTTTCTAGTAGGGATGTAATTCCATCACTTGATGTTAAAAAAAAATAGTCCTATAATTGACAGCATCAGTTGTCTGGGGACTGAGGGAAGAATTTTAAATACAGCTCTTCAGGCTGAAAGGATGCCTAATGTTTATTCAATTTTAACACAGATACACTTATAGAAGCCTTTATTTTAATGTTGTGGAAGGTCATCTTTTATATATATATATAAAAAAAAATAAATATATATACACACACACTTAATTTTGGGGATTCAGAATGTGTCCATGGTATGAGCTAAAACCCTGCAGCCTTGGTTCCCATCATGTATTCTGCTTTTGTGGGGTATAGGAAGTTACTGGGAGGCTGGGCTGAACACTTTATAGGTCACTGTAAGACCTCCATAATAATGGAATCTATACAAGTATGTCTCTTGATTTCAGAAAAAGCAATAATTTGGTTCATATTTAACCCCTAGATTCATCCAGCCTGGTGTCTTAGCGTCAGGGAGTGCAAGTCAGAAAAGCCCCATTGATACTGCATGGTTGAGAGAAACAGCTTTTACTGTAAAAGAGCTTCTTGGGTTCTCCTCGCCGTGCTGTGGTGCGTGGCTGCGGCAGGAGGAGGAGAGAGGAGCTGGCATCCTTTCCCTTTCTCCCAACTGTCAAAATCCTCCTACATCCTTGTGTTTTTTACCAGAACTTTCTACCACATCCTCACCCATCACTCGGCCTCTGCAGCATATGTCCTTTTGTGTATTATGGAGTTTTCTTGGCTTACTAAGTCTTTTCATGTTTGAAGCAGAAGTACCAATGTTTCTACCTTTCTAGAACAATTTTGACAGCTGTAAAATTCTATCAGCTGCAAGAATACAGAATATAATCCAACCTGAATCAGTGACAATCCCTGTGTGCATAGAAAGAAAAAAATATGCCTGTTTAAATATCAAAATCTTTGGTAAAATTATGTGAAGGGACAGTTTGAAGGAAAAAAGTCAAACAGTATAGAGTAAAAAGCTTTTCAGCCTTTAATCCTATAACTGTATCTCTGTATTTCAGTTCATACAGAGCAATGTATTCCTATGCAGCAGTGTAACTCAAGAATCAGGTGATTTATTCAGAAAAGCAATAACTGATCTTTCATTTCTTTATTTCAATTTATTCTTTTTATGCTCCAAATAAAAATAAATCACTTAGGAAATTTGAAGAAAAATGTTTTAAAATCAAGAAGGATACACATTTTATTATTAGATATTTTTTACTCTCTTATGGTGTATATATTTCTATATTTCTTCTAAACTCAGAGATATGTCTAGAAAAAGTTGAATAAGGTGCATCTACATATATCAGCTATGAAAAAGATTAGAAGTGATTAGGAGACTGTTCATATATAGAAGGCCTTTTTTTGAGAGGTGAAAAAGCTAGGGGTCCTGTTTTCTTCTTTTTCCGGAGTTTGCAACTGACTTTACACTGAAACTCTGTATTGGGCAAATAGCGATGTAAAGATAACAAGAGAAGAAGAAATGTCAGAAATGATGATTGTTAGATTACTAGTTTGCCTTGTACACCTATGTGGACAGAGATGCTTACATTATGTTCATCAGCCCACTACACTCGATAGCTGGTGAGGAGTCCATCTTCTTGTAATAGCTTATTGACTGAGCTGCAGCATCCTCATAATGGAAGGGGGCAGAAATGACCCAAAGGCAGATAAGTTGACAGAATGACTCAGAAAATCTTCCTTTTGTTTCCTTAGTCCTAGAAAATTATCTCTGTCCCTGAAAATAGTCAGTGTTAGCTTAGGTCCATTATTTTCTCTGAATTTGAACCAAACGTAATACGAATGAGTTATATCATGGTAAATACCAACTTCTAGACCCAGTCTTGCCAGTTATTCTTCTGGGAGTTGCACAAGTGTGTATGTTTCCAAGATACCTAACTTTGAAACATGACCTTCAATAAAATATTCACTTAGATAAATGCACCAGGCAAAGCTTCAGTTTTGAATTACTGCATGTTTAATGTGGTAGCTGTATAATCACTTTTTCCAACAATTTCCTAGTGAGATTTGACCTGTAGATGTTGGATCATTGCAGCCAATGCTATGAAACTTAAAATTCATCATGTTTCATCAGGTTACAGAATTATCCCATTGTTTCACCTCAAACTTGCACACTCTAAAGGAAAACAGCACTGTTCACAGAAATGCCTTAAAAAAAGATTCTCAGTGAGAAGGTTCACATGGGGAGGGTAAAGTTTTTCTTGCTGGCAAATCGTCTACAGATGATTTTACTGTTTATCAGTTTGTGAAGGATTCCAAATTCAACTTGTCTCTTCTGGAGTTGTATTTTGCTGCCAATCATGCAGACACTTGTTATGTGCTCCAAAGTATCAGCCTGCAGATCACTTATGAGGTCTTCTCCTCTGAGAAGTGCCTCCAGTTTTTGCTGTTTGCAGTCTATGATTAGCATGCTAAGTCATATGGTAATTTTCTGTGATTTAAATTTATATAAAAGTGAAAAATTGGACACAATGTCTCTTCCCTGGAAAAATATATATCAGTGTTTCTTATTGGCTTGGATAGGAATAAAATTAAGTTGATTAACTACTAGGTATATCACTGAAGAAAATATAATGGTAATAAACAGATTTGGGAAAGGCTCTTCTGTGAGCTCTGCGTTTATCTGTAGTACTATAGTGAATTACTCTGCAGGTGCCTAATATTAAATCAAGATGAATGGAACTCATAGGGTTTCTATATTTTTGTCTACTTTTGCTGGGTTTACTCGTTTATTGTTTTTCATATTTTGTAGAAGACCCAGTCATGGCTTAGGACTCCCTGTGTGAATACCAAACAAAATGATGGTCCATACCCTTAAAGTCTGTCTGCATGTCAGGAAACTGCCCTGCCAGAGATGAAAGAAGAGGCAAGGCTGATCAGTATGATAGGCAGTATGTTAACAATCTAACAGTTATCAAATTTGGGGATGACTTCAGAACAAAGAGAAATTTTATGAAAGGACATAAAGGAGAAAAATAAGGTAGTTCTGCATGTGTTTACAAGGAAATCTTCCAAAATTTGAAAAGCGAAATAGGAGAAAAGAAACAGATGTTTTTAAACGTAGTAAATGGATGGAGGCTTGGATCATGAGCTAATCAGTGGCAGAAGTCAACCTTTGTGGCTGATGAGAGATAAATGTTCTTGATGTTGGAGGCTGGTATTTGAGTCAACAGTGAAGGAAAGGCAACAAGTGGGATCGAGTGAAATGGATGCCCCTGAGCACCTCACAGGAAACAAAGATCCTTGCAACAGCGTTATGAACAGAGATAACAGAGCAAGATCACGTGCACCCAGGTCAGAAAAAAGGATGATACTGTGATTGAGACTTCGGATGACAGACACCTTTATAATTTTTATATGCATGTGCAGGTGGAAAGGCAGAAAGTACAGAAGATGTTATGGCAGTGAGAATCTGCAAGGTTAAAGCTAAGTAAGTACTTAGGTATTTGCAGGATATTCTCTGATTTAATATCTTAATTAATGATTTCAAAGAACTGAATGACATGTTAATCAAATTTGGAGATAATGAAGGTTGACAGGAGATGCAAACATATTTAGGAGAAAAGGTATCCAAAGACTGGAAGAAATAGTTAGTGAGAAAAAACGTAAATGCAAATGTAGTAAAGTAGGATAGTTTACAAGGTGCTGGGGTATTAGGAAAAAAGGCCAGTGATCATTAAAAAGTTAATATCTTTAGGTCAAGATATGTGACAGAAGCATGGGAAAAAAGATTCAAAGGTCTAACTTGAGAGTTCATTACAGATTGCCAATGTTAGGTTATAAAGTTTAGTAGAATATTGTTAGTATTACAGGAATAAATGTCCTTTGGGAGATTTGAAGTTGCCTGATTAAAGAACTACTACTGTAAATTGTAATAGGTTTTACAGATTTTTACACCACATAACCAATCTACCATCAAAAGGGTATTTGATATTGTACATTGGCAAGCCTTTGTATAAGACCTGTTGTTTAAAAACAACCCTGCATATGGATGTTCCTAAAATGGATCAATTTGGTGGATTATGTAAAGAATACATAAAATCTATATAAGATTCTTAATTTTAGAAGAGAAAATGTGAATAATTTTGTAGAATGTCTAGTGAAACTAAGTGGACTAAACAGTTCCAGAATTTAAAAATCATGAATGCAAAAGTTCTTTGAGCTAAGGGAAGATACTTCATAAGGAATAGTTCAGGTTCACAACAGATAAATAAATAGGGTGGGTTTTTTATTGTATTTTTTTAAGGAATAGAATGTAAGCAGATAACTTCTTTTTTTAACTAGTCAATATGAAAGCTACGTATTAGAATTCAACACACACTAGGAGTGTGAGAATTGCCAAATATCAAACTAAGCTACATCATACAAAAAGTAATCAAAACAAGAGGTCTTTAACCCTGCAAAACTGAGAACAAAAAAAAGGAAGAAAATGGTTCTCAGACAGATGTTAAAAATGGCTTATTTGGCCCCAATTCTAAGTTAAATCTTGTCAAAACTCTAAGTAAATGCAGTGGTATGGAATATGGAGAAAATTATGAAAGTGAGGACATGGAAATGTGATTTACTGCTTCACAGAAGAAAAAAAGCTTAAAAAATTCTATGGGATCTGGATGGGGGAGATTAGATATGCTTCATTCCTGAATTTTGAAAGAACCGTATTTGAAACCACAGGTCTATTTGATCAACCTATCCCTAGTCAACCTTTACCAGCTGATAGCATATACAGAGAGAACAATGGTAAAGCCTGCATTTAAAATTTAGAGGGAGACATTAAATGATTTGGGATAGTCGTTCATCTGACCTTAATAGCATGCAAAGTTTTAGAACAAATTTCAATTGAAATCATAATGAAAGGTATGAAAGCAATTAGAAATGGGACAGAATGCAACACGTTTTTAACTGCAATTTTTCTTTGATAAAAATTTTCTAGGCAAATGACATGCAGTAAAGCTCATCTATTTGGACTTTAGTTAAATATTTGATACAGTGCCAAAGAGTAAATTAAAAATAGGATTACTACAAGAATTTTAATGTGCTGCAAGGAAATTACTAAAGGGGAGAAAACCATGTGTGATATTAAAACAGACAAGATACACTGCAGGGGAAGTGGGTTACTGTGGGAGATTTTTAGCATTGTTTTTTAACGGTTCTCATTTAATACTTTCCTTAATGACCTTAGTCCAAAAGGTAGGAGGATGTCATTGGTATTTGTCTGTGGTAAATGCTTAGAACGATTTTGTCTATTCAGAGAAAAATTGCCATAGGAAAAGGGAAGTATTTTAAAAAGTTTGAAGACTAAGAACAGGAACATGGAATTAAATTTATTAGTGCAGAGGATAGTCACAGATTTAGGAACTGTTGCAAATTTGTCCAATAAACTGAGAGGTATTCAGTAGGTGAAGAGGAATAAGAGTTGGGTGTATTAGATCACTGAATGATCAAAATCATTCAGACACGAACAAAGAAAACTCAGTTGCAGGGTTGGCTCTGAGAATGAAAAAATGCTAATGTCATTGTAGAAGGAAGTATTAAGGCCTCTGCTGAAAAGCTTTGTAAAATTGAGGTTACTAAGTGTAAGAAAAAAATGAATTCACATTCACTGGTGAATGACAGCATTCCAAAAGAATCAAGCAGGGGGAAAACAACATAGTAGAAGATACCAAAGAGCTGAAAAAAACCTAAAGCTGAGAGCAGATATGATTGTTTCCTATAAATCCACCACAAGGATAAATACAGGAAGGAATAAAATTACAAAGTCGCAAAGTAGTTACACCAAAAGAACTAATTGGGTATAAACCGTCAGTTAATTATTTTAAGGTGGAAATTAGAAGATTTCTAACCATGACAGCTTTGTGTTTAAAGCTTTCTATCAGAAATAGAAGAATAAGAAACTAACTGCTTTTAAGATAGTACATATTTACTTCACAAAATAAATTACACAGAGTACCACTATATTAAAGTCAGTGAGCCATAAATTCTTTTTCAATCCAATGTTCCTTTCATAACCAAAGGGAAACTTGATACAAGTATCTGAAGGATATTTCATTTTTCCTTTCCATTGTTGATTTTAGTGTGGTGTATAGTGATAACATTAATGTAAGGGTACTGGAATATAATATCAGAAAAGATAAAATTCGTCTCTTCTTTTTGGCTCTGAAATAGCTCTTTAAGAAAAGTGATGGTAGCTTCATCTCTTGGGACTTTTACAACCAGATTCAACATGCTACTGAAGAAAAATACTTTAGGGAACAAACTGACAGTGAAAGGAAGAGGCTTAATAAGCAGTTTTTCCCCTCCCTGCTTCCTGGAGTGCCAGCCCTTCTGCTGTTCTTTGCGCTGGTGTGGCATCTCCAGGTCTGTGCACAGTGCTACTGCCCTTCTGAGTGCAGAGATTAGCAAAGTAGCTAGCGCAAATGTTCGGTAGCTATTTTCAGATTTAAGTAATTTTCTATTTCACTTTTTTCTTTTAATTACAACAACCGCTCGTCCGTAAATTCTGCATACCCTTTGATTGTTAATGGGAGATTTAATTTTCTGGTTGAATATTCTGTTGAATATTCATTCTGATTGAATATTTGACTCAAAGAAAATGGCATTTTCTGGAAACTAAGAGTATATATCCAAGAATTATTATGAAAAATATAGTACTACAGGAGTCTCCTCTTTTCTTTCTTGTTTTACTATGAAACCAAAAAAATGGACAAATTTGTCCATGAAAGATAAGTGCGTTCAATTTTCTGTGAGAAACTTTACTTGCAAATAAAAGCAAAGGGTCTTCTAAGACTTTTCTGAATGTAATCAGTGTTGCTTTGAGAGTAGAGCAGAAAAATCCCCAGACTGTCACATCAGAAATACCTGCTTTTACTCTCACATTAAAGCAGTATTTAAATGACAAAACATACCACAACTGTAGACTTCTGGAGTCATTGTCTTTTACGTAAAGGTAAAGTTTCACAAGTTACAACCTGCAGGCAGACCATTCAGCATTCACAGAGCCTTTTAGACTTAATGGTGTTTCATTGGAAGCCAAGCAGTCCATGTGTACATTTTAGCTTTCAGGAACATTTATACTGTGGGGAGCAATTCTGCACTGGGATGGAAAAGGAAGTAAGCTGTAACCTAACAATATTTCTTATCAGCAGCCCCTTTTCCAGAATTTGTACAAAACCTTTATCCCATTGGCTCAAGATCTTAGAATATGATTTTTTTATACTTGAATAGATTAACCAAGTTAACAGTTTACCCTAGGACGATTGAATTCTCACTTCGAAGGTCCAATTTTGAAAGAGAAAATAAATTCATTGTGAACTTTTTTTAGCACTGGTGGGGGGAAGAAGAAAATTTAATTTCCTGGGTCCAGCACTGAACCACAGAAATTGTCCAGTTTGATTCTCCAGAATTCCAGGTGTGAATTCCTAGTCTGGCATAAAATGAAAACAAAACTTAACTCTTGACTTTACTGTACCTGTCACAAAAACAATATTCCCTTCTATCTTGAAGAAAGTATTACAGTTTTAAGAAAGCATTTACTCTGGTCTTTTTGTTTAAAGTCTGTGCTTTTCTTTAGGGATGTGGTATCAGTACCACAATGCTAGTTTTTGTGTTCTTTATAGAGCACTGAGGAGTTCATTGAGGTCAACAAGAAATAGTAGAGTTGCTATTATTTAATGGCACCATTTTCACTAAGACCGAGTTGCTAGGCAAAGTATTGTTAGGTGTACTATAAATTTAACAATAACATATTATTACATGTGTAAATGGCCTAGAAATATTCTGTTTAATAAGTACATCTTGTCAGTTGACACACAATTATGTTAATGCAATAGAATTGGAGAGTAATTTAAATGTAATTATCATTTTAGGGCTTAAAAGATAAATTGTACAGAGCACGGAACTTGTTCTCACAGAGTACATCTGAAATACCGTTTTACCTTTGAAATTCATTCTTTTCAAATGGAATAGAATAAGAGTAATATGTAAATCAAAACAGAATCATGCTGCTCAGTGCTTTGGTTCAGTTCCAAGTTTAGACTTGCACAATTAAGACAATCAGTAAACATAACCATAACCAAGGTTCAGAATAATCACATGTGTATCATGGCTTCGATTTTTCTGTTTTACTAATGAATAACATAATAATAAATAATTTATCTGTGTTTGCCCTACATTAAATTTCTTATCAAGCTGACTTCAGCATCTATCTGTCTGTCTATCTATGTATATTCCTGTCTTTCATTTTTATAGAGATAGCTTAAGATTCATTCACTGCCATCAATATTGTGATAACACAAGTTTTAGAAAAAAAAGTAATAATAGTGGATTATTTATTGATTTCGCTAGATACTTATTGTTTAATGTTGGTATTTAGAAATCAGATTTTGTTATGAATTAAATTATTATGAGATATATAGATATTTTTTACATTTAATATCTTGTTTTGTGTTTAAAACTCCTCTCTTCCCTTTCAGAATATTTTCGTCTTTTTTTTTTTTCCACATGCATTTTTATCATACACAGTGCAGCTAAATTTAAGGTGCTGTGAACCTTAATTTATTTTTTTTTTATGAATGAGTGCTTACATTTTCAACCTTAGTACATATGATTATTAGTTCTTTTATCACAGAAATAGATAATTAATTATGGTCAGTCCTCAAGGACCACTTTTATTCACTTTGATCTTCTTGCTTGTAGTTTACTAGTGAATAGTTTCACTAATTGTTGAATGTGTACAATGTTTTTTTAATGCTTGTTTTCCTTGAGGAATCCGTTTCTTTTCCAAAGTATACTTGTTGTTTGGAATACATTCATTAATATTCTACTTAATTTTTTCCTTTTGTATCCACAGGCTATTGTTCCTCCTTTCTGTGTTCATGCATACTTTTTCTTTTTCTTACATTGTTACCTTGAATGTATGTGTAGACTGGAATCATGTTTTTTCTTTTTGCGGATTATCAATTTACATTTTTCACCCTTGGCTCATTTTTCCTATTCTCCTTAGTCAACAACATTTTTGTTTCTGCTCATCTTCATATTTTCTCATTTTTCTCATGTTTTTCTATGTGTTCCTTACACTGAAAAGCCAAGAATACAGATTTATGAAATAAGAGTGAACATGGAAGGATAGACACAGTTATAATATGAAGTTACACTCTCTGTCAGTAAGGTCTTAAAAATTCATTGGGTTTATGGAAGTCGTATGTTTATGTACTTGCTCTGTATTAGAATTAAAATCCTCTGCATGCCTGGGATGGAGACACGTTCTCCCCGCATTTTCTGTCTTTTGTCATCAGGTGACCCATTTTCTCAGTTAATGACTAATAATCATGAGGCTGTTATATAATGAGGTGAGGGCTGGCACGAGTCTCACAGTTACTTTTATCCTTCCTGCCATCTTTTTACTAGAGGTGGCTGAACAGCTGTAGTTTGTGCTGAACTCTTGGGTATTTACACCCTGAACACTCCTGTAGGACCAGGCACTTCATGGGTTTTTGACATCTGGTTTGCAAGTCTGAAATGGACTGGGCCAAGACAGAGGCACAGACTCCTCACCTCTGCAAAGGTTATTATGGCATTTGCATATATCACAGTAGAAATTCAGCTGTCTGGGTAATTTTCTTCAAGAAGTTATAGGCATTTTCAGCCTTTCAGACCCACTTTTTTTGTATTGTGCTTTCAGACTTAGGGGAAAACCTAATGTAGTCTTTTAGATGCCTAATATTAGCTTCCACCACACATCAAAACTTTAGGTATCTGTCTCAGGTGTCAGTATAGTCAAAAGTTTAGTAGCATCTCTGGCTGCCAGAACAACTATCTAAATTACTTACAAATTAGGTGGCAACAGGCTGATACCTTGAAGACCTGCAGTGTAGGTATGGACTTTAGCCTGCCAAATGTGTTTTCTCTGTTCTGGTCATACGTCTGACTTAGCCAGCTGCAGAAGGCAGCACAGGTTTGCTTAAGCTAGTTGTCTGCCTCTTGTGCATGGTGTTTATGAACGAAGTAAGAAAGGTTAGTCACTTCCTGGCTACCCTCCTTGCATTGCCACCTTTTCTTTGCCATATAGTTTCAGCAGGAGACAGAGAATTCTTATATGCAGGATACCACTGGACGGGCCTGCTCCATGCAGCGCAGTTTTGGAGAAGACCAAAGGCTGTATGCAGCTTAGAATGAACATTGGATGCTTTATGGATCAGTGCTTAACCTCTAAGCTGTTAAACAAGTGAATAAGCTCCAAATCCAACTCTTTTAAAGGAATTTAAGCAGAATTCATGTCTGTCTTCCTGATTCCAGATCATAACGGAGCCTTTGGTAAGAAATGTCATCTTCCCTGCCTTTTGGGGCAATTCTGAGCATGCAGAGATGACTAAACAGGGTAAGACATCCTGGTTACTTTAATCCCCTTCAGAATTAGGCTGCTGGAAAGTGAATTTGTTGGAACTCATTTTGGGCCCCACATTTGGGGACCACATCCTTAGAATACTAAGCAAGGTCTTCGTAATTCAGAAAAAAGAAAATTATTTACAATTGTGTCAAGCTGCACCATGACAAACATTTCAAAAATCTAGGAACTTTGGGAGAAATCCTCAGGCTGATGTTAAGACTGCTCTGCTCTGTTTTGTTTTAAAAAGTCACTTGCAACACAACTTGTTTGGCAAATGGAGAGTTCATCTTGTGTGTGACATTCTTGTACACTTTTTTAAGCAGCAGGGATCTCTGGCTGTCAGAACGGTCTATAGGCATACGTGTTTTTCACTAAGGGCACTGGCATTATTCCAGCCATCTGTTCTAGAATTAATTCTATCCAGTATGACTTTTTAAAATCAGTATGTTTTTTGCTGTTTTGGTTATGTTTGACAATATTTTATTTGAAAAGTGTCCATCAATAAGTATTGGCCAATCAGGACAAGCTACCATTCTCCTCAGGAAAACCTGGTCTGATTCAGGTTTCACGCTGCAGTAGATGTAAAAATGAAGTTTAGTAATGAAATTTTACAGAATCAGGATTGTAATCAGAATGTATTGTTATGAAGGGGTAAGAAGAGGGAAACTGCAAGACAAGCAATCCAAAACCAGTTTAATAATCCCAGTAGCTTAGTACAAGCTCATCCAAATAACAGAGCGTATTTTAAGAGGTATAAATTAACACTGTACATGAAATTTTGAATTCTGAGGTGCAAGCCTTATCTTCGTCTGTAAAGTATAGCTTTCTGAAGCACAAAGTAGCCTTGAAAATTGACTCAGAAAAATATACCATCTTAACAGTACATACAGAAAAAAGTTAAGGAAAACGCAGAACTTCTCAATGAAAACTAAGGCTGCTGGAGGGAAATTAGTTCAGCACAGGTATAGGTTATCTAGAGTGGCAAGGGAAAGAGGAAAGAAATTGGACTGATGTAGCTTGGCAAGAGCCTGTCCCTCCAGGACTCTGAACAAGAGGTATTTGCCTCTAGATGACATGTTTAAAAAGCCTGCTGATGTTCTCTAATATTTCTTAAAGCATTATCATCCTCCATCGCACAACAGTTACAGTATCAGAAACAGAAGAAAACTTGCACATAAGGTGATTTCAGTTCTCTGATGGAACTTCTGTAAATAGCTTATATATTCAATATAATGTGATGTATTGGATATGGTCAATGCTACCTAAAACTCACTTATATTTACTTCATTCATGCATTTCCTGTATTTCTTAATTGTTTACATTATTCTTCCTAATACACTATTTTGCCTAAAATAATATTTTAAGTTTTGCAAAGTGATGGCTAGCCAAAGAGGAAAGACACTGGACTAGTGGCACCACTGAGGGTAAGTCTGCAAGACTGCAAGGGAATTTAATAGCTCTCCGTTTTTCTCTGATCTCCTTGATGGCCAGAGTATACACGCACCCCTCAGTAC
Organism: Phalacrocorax aristotelis; assembly: GCF_949628215.1. Taxonomy (NCBI): domain Eukaryota; kingdom Metazoa; phylum Chordata; class Aves; order Suliformes; family Phalacrocoracidae; genus Phalacrocorax; species Phalacrocorax aristotelis. The sequence goes on from NC_134278.1 coordinate 58,280,323, forward strand.
ATATGTGACTCAGAATGGCCACAGCATCATATCTTTTCCTCAGGTCATTGCTGGGACCTCTGGGAGATGGGACATACAGAGTGTATACAAAGATTGAGGCTTATCATTAGTATCTGGACATATTGCTGGACAATCAGAAGGTCATAAAGGACAGCACAGGGAGCAAGGCTATTGTGGCAGTGGTCGTTTAAGGATGGTGGTTTAGATGACCTGCCCATCACTACAGTTGGTCAGATTTAATGTCTACATATCAGTCCTTTTGCTCCAGGTCAGAGAATTCATATTGAAACACCAGGGTTTCACTGGGGCAGCAGTGTGTCACAAAGAAACCTAGGCTGTAAGTGTCAATGCAGCAATGGGCTCACAGATGTATCAATTCATCTTCTGTGCTTGCCAAAGCTGTGGGTTACGCCTGCTTTAGAAAACTCCAAGATAGGGATGTTTTGGTTATCTGTTTTCAAACCTATGCAGTAAAACGAAGTAGATCTTATGGATTAGGAGACTGTTTCTGAAGTGCTTGGATGAGGGCTTACCAAAGGTTCATTGACACCAAAGTACAATTACATAACCTTATTTCAAAAGAGGTTATTAGAAAGTTGACATTTTTATTTTATGCAAAGTGTATAGTAGAGAAAAAAATGTAAGCCTTCCCTTTTTTTTTTCTGAGTTCTATATCTGTTGATCACAGGAAGAATTCAGAATTGAAAACTGTTTTCATGATGTGTCGTTCCAAACCATTAATCCTTTTTTAAACTGTGAAGTATTTTCTTCATCAGTGAAGGAAAAAAAAATTAAAATCTGTTCCTTTCTCAAGAAGAGCAAGACAACAGGCTTTCTTCTGCTCCCTTTTCAGATGTTAGGTTAATTTTGTTGCTCCATTTTCAGAAAGAACAGAGACAATAACATCCACAGTATGGGAATTACAGTTATCCTCATTCTTGCAGTTCCGCAAGTTTTTAGAGCGATCTATATCCAGAGAAATAGACTGTAAAGCTGTTCAGAAGATCTTTTTCCGAAGGAGCTATTTCAAATCCAGAAACTTCAGTCTGTAAAGAAAACCACCACAAAATTATCTAATTGTTATGCCACAGATTTCTTTTTATCTCAGCTCTTTCATCAGTTTGTGAGTTTGCTTTTTTTGGTTTTGTTTTGTAACAGTACCATTTTCAGTCTCTTCTTGTCTTTTCTCCTTGAAGAGTAATACTCATCCACAGTTTGATCTTTTGCCAAAGAGCTTTGTAGTCTGTAAACCCTTTTCCCTCCCTCCTACTTTCTCCGGAGTGATAGCTCTCTGGGAAGTGTATTGCTTCCTTCCCAGGCTATCAGGACTAATCCAGTCAGGGACCCCCGCTCCTTACTAAGACATATGGAAAGTGCTACAGGCATTTAAACTGGAATGTGCTTCACCCTATTGACAGTTTCTTGGTTTGGCATGTGGGAATGATCATTGATTTATCTTGTTCAATGTTCTGCCTCTGGCAGTGGCTTATAACACACAATGCCAAAACGGAGATCATACACATGGCACCTGAACAATTGGGTTATTCTGAGTGAAGTAGGATGAATTGATTCTTTCAACTTGAATGTGAATATTTTTTTCCAAATATTTCTGTAACTGGTCTATCTATGACTGCAGCATGCCTGAGAGTCCCTTGGCTGGAGTTCCTTTGTCTGAAATAGAAAAGATGAAGAGCTGGTCCTGTGTGGTGACATAGGGTATTCTGGAGAAAGCTTGATACATGATACAGGGTGAGATTCAAACAGAGCCTGTCCTCCATGCAAAGCACAGAGAGCGGAGCATCCTTGTCAGAGTCCTTCAGGATCACAGTATTGGTATGAAAAGCACTTCTGGCCAATTAGGTTGGAAAGATCACCAGTGCCTAATATCGTGTTGAAATTCATTGCAGGTAAGAGAGATTAAAGAAAGGAAGTGTCCAGATCCCTCTTTCTTTGCGATATGTTTAAAGATACAAGGCTTTATCTGTAATAAAATATCTGACCAGAACAAAAATGCTGTCAGCTGTTAGCGTGTCTGCATTTGAAAACATTTCATGATTTCGTACAGCTGCACTTAAAATATATCCAAAGGCAGACTAATAGTTTGTGAGCATTGCACACAGTAATCACATATGGATTTTTCTGATTGCAAATTGATGGTGGTTTTATGTTTACATACAAGTCAGATTTTGATTTTGGGTTTTTTTTCTGTTATTTAATCTTATCATTTGGGGCTTTTAGAGTATAACAGCGCATCATGTTTTCAAATGTCAGAGCCAGAGGTATTTTTTTAGCTGGAGGGGTTTTTTGTCGGGGTGGGGAGAAATGGGCTTAGGACTTGACTAATTAAAAGTGATTTGTTTTCATGATCTGGATGAAGTGTTTTTGCCAGATGCCTAAGATACCTCTGAGATTCAGGCAGAATTTTGTCGCGTCATCCAGGAAATCCTTATCAAAACACAGCTTGGATCTCTGGCGGCCCTGGGTGTACGGTTTGATAAGTGAGTCCCATTTTCTTGTCCACACACCAGTCCTTTGTAGCAAGGGCATTTATTAAGGAAACAGATGGGGAAACATCAGTTATCTTTTGTACCTTCTGTTTTCTATAAAGGCCAGCAAGACAAGGCAAGCTCAACCAAAATAATTGAAAGCTTCGTAGAAAAAGTCAGGTAAGTCAGGGGAGACTAGATTCACTACGGCTCCAGTAGCAGTATGGTTTCTGATAAAACAGAGTTTTTTTCACGTAGGTTAGTAAAACACCTCAAATTCTGAAAAGCCATAGACCTTACTTTTCAAAGAAATTTTGATCAATGAAATTACTTTATACTGATACAGGCTGTTGTGCTAAGTATACATGTAGCTGGTATAAAGCAACTCTGAACAAAGGTTATTTAAAAAATGAGGACCTCAGAGGTGGTGAACCACCCCCCCAGTTTTTATGGACTTCTGCAGAAATGGTCAATAATTATAAAAGTCCTAAGTTATCTTTAATAGAATAACAATTACTAAAAGCAATATTTTTGGTCTAAAAAAATAGCTTCTCTAGTGGTAACTCAGGTCTAATGTGTTTATGTTTCTCTTGGTTTTGTGGTGGGTTGACCTTGGCTGGCTGCCAGACACTCACCCTGCTGTTCTCACTCCCCTTCCTCAGCAAGACAGGGGCAGAAAATAAGATGAAAAAGCTTGTGAGTCAAGATAAAGGCAGGGGGATCACTCACCAATTACTGTCACAGGCAATTGTGATTTAACCCCAGCCAACAACTCAGCCCCACACAGCCGCTTGTTCACTCCACCCTCTGCCCCCCTGGTGGGATGGGAAAGAGGATAAGAAAAGTGAGAAGACTCATGGGTTGAGATAAAGACAGTTTAACAGGTAAAGCAAAAGCCATGCACACAAGCAAAGCAAAACAAGGAATTAATTCACTCCTTCCCATGGGCAGGCAGGTGTTCAGCCATCTCCAGGAAAGCTGGGCTCCATCACGCATAACGATTACTTGGGAAGACAAACTCCATCACTTTGAATGCCCCCCCCCTTCCTTCTTCCTCCCCCAGCTTTATACGCCGAGCATGACGTCACATGGTGTGGGATACCCCTTTGGTCAGTTGGGGTCAGCTGTCCCGGCTGTGCCTCCTCCCAGCTCCTTGTGCACCCCCAGCCTGCTCGCTGGTGGGGTGGGGTGAGGGGCAGAAAAGGCCTTTGGCTCTGTGTAAGCGCTGCTCAGCAGTAACGAAAACATCCCTGTGTTATCAACGCTGTTTTTGGTGCAAATCCAAAACATAGTCCCATAGTAGCTACTATGAAGAAAATTAACTCTAGCCCAGCCAAAACCAGCACAACAGCCTCAACTTGGGGAAAAATTAACTTAATTTATTGCCAATTAAAATGGGTTTGGGTGGAGAGAAACACTCATTGCTCCCAGGCGGCGTTTTACCCTTCCTTACACGTGCTTTCACTGAGGCGCCTCCATCACGGCTGCGGGGCTCGGCCGTGCCCGCAGTGGGTGGGTTGGAACCGGCTGTGTCCGGCTTGGGGCAGCCCTGGCCACTCCTCACAGGGGTCACCCTGCAGACCCCGCTGCCAGCACCTGGGCACCTGCACCCAGCTCAGGTTTACAAGTAAAATGTGAGTTAATTAACAATACTAGAATGGAAATTATATGACTTGAAGACAATTTGTTTCATCTGAGCTTTGTTCAAGGCTGGGCTTCATACTTCCAATAACTATGAGGTTTTTGCTTTTGTTCACTAATGAGAAATTTCTTAATTTATGGTGTCAAATTAAATAAATAAAAAGGTAATCACCAAAATCTGAAGTGATTTCTCATAAACATCCTCCTGAGAAAAATGTCAAAGAAAGTGAATAGTACAGCTTAATATGACTTCTCAGTTTTTTGAGACAATCTCTGCTATGCACACACGTGGAGTTACAATAGCTTAATTGGATCCAGTAATGAAATGCTGCCCTAGTAGGTATTGTGCAATCAGGCAAATTTGTGTTAGGCAATAACCCATAACACAGGCTCTGGAAGGAAAGCATGGGGTTCCTCAGCAGCACATACTGCCACCAGTGAGGGACAGAGCGAGGAGCGCAGTGACATGGGGAAATGGCACAAGTTAAGAAACTCAATGGGATTGAAAAATATCAGGTTAACATACATGATAATTCCATAACTCTTTGTCTTTGTTTTTAACAATTTTTTGATACTATCTCAAATGTTCGTGCAAAGAAATTTAATATTTTTCTACAGTGTGTTTATATTAGTTCACGTTATTTTGACTGTGTTGAAATATCTGATGATGTTATCCTTCAGACGATATCGCTATGTTGCCTGCTGCAGTAGTCATAATATCTAGATACAAGTAGATTTATTTTTCTTGTTGCCTACATTAATGACCCAAATGATTAAAAAACACAGAGATAGGAAGCTCAGATTTCTAAGTCCATATTAGACATGTATATAAGTAACCTTTTTTGCAAGTACTACGTGCCCACCTAGTCCAGCTTACATCCATGTTTTCTGGCCTTAAATAATAGGAAAAGAAAGTTGATTCCCTACCTTATTACTTTCCAGATTTACTGTCCAGATCTCTGTCTGTTTTAATCATTACCTGTTTGCCATTGGTATTGCTTTCCAAGGCAATGAAGTTGTCATATCATAGCTACAGTAATGCAGTTTATCTATGGACTTCTGATACCAGCTAGCTGCAAACTGCTTAGTCATTTCCCTTTGTGGATTCACAACAAGAAGAAGGTGCTGTAATCAAGATTTGGATGTCTCCTAAAAATATTTTTTACATTTTTCTTTTTTCTTCTTCTAAGAAGATATGTCTTGTGTAACATAATGTAACTGTAGAAGGTCAAGGAGCCTAGAACTCATACGTACCTGCATCTCAAGGAAACTGTGCAAAGTCCTAGCTAGATGACACAGGGAGGAAATTCCCTTATCCAACCTGTTTTCCACCATCATTGGCATAAAAAGAAACAGCTCATTCATGTTCTGTGACCCATAGCAAATAGATTGCTAGTTTAGGTATGGAAAGCTTCAAGGTGGAGATTAGGTATATAGGAAGGCTTATAAGGCTAGTTAGCAACAGTCTTGTGTGCCTTGCCCACCACTCATTATTTCAGTTACCTCTGCTCTTTTCAAAGCAGACCTTGAATTTCTTAAGCTTAGCATAAGCTATACATCATTACCTGAAATTGGTACACTTTACCACTAGTGCCAACTTCACCTTCCATTTTTTAACTTAAAAAAGCATAGCTTTTTTCCTGGCCACCACGCAGTGGTTGGCAGGTGGCCGATGAAGCACTCAATTTTCCATCTGCTGTTCCATTCTTCCTATACAGGCTTCATAGGACAGGTATTTTCTCCTCAAACATTACACTTTAAGCTTGCAAAAGTCTTTTTCCGTCTTGTGCGCCAACTTGCATGATATTGCACTAATCTGCCATATCGGAGTGATATTTTTTCTTTTGAAAATATACTTAGTGATTTGTTCTTGCAGTGACAGTTCTGAGTGGGAGTCTATCCTGTAGCAGTTACCAGATGTGTCACCTCTTAGTGCCGTGCCAGCGAGTGTTTAACCCATTAAAGGGCTATTTAAAATAAAGAAGCATTCATAATTTGGATGTTTTTAAAGCATCAGGAACACCAAAACCTTGTTATTAATGCACCTCAGGGTCTTACAGGTTTTCATGGCAAACGTTATTAGAACCAGGTGGTAATACAGGTAACAGATGCTTTTAGAAACAGTGAAGCATCTCTCCTCTGCTTCTTTATAATGAAAGCGCCACCTAGCAGTTGTCTTCGGTGCAAGCAAAAGCTGTGTACTTCACTGGTTAGGGCTCTCAGCAAGACTGAGGACGTCAGCTATTCCCCATGCTGCAGTACTCAGTTGTTGTTTGGGTGAATTTTGGTAGGTCTCTATCCTTCTGGTTCTTCAGTTCCTTATTTTTAAAATGAAGATAGCGGTGTTTCATGTGCTTTTGTCTTCCGAATCTATTTATTTATTTAGACTTGCTAATGACCACAGAGGAGCAGAACAATTGAAGAGGAATAGTTGAGTAGGATCAGCACAGCAATACCTGTCCCAGGACAGACAAAACAACCCGTCCCAAAAGATGGATGAATCCATACTGGGCCCGAGGTTTCTTGTAATCTCATTTTATCTACAAATACTTGACTTGTGCCTCAGCTTTGCCTCCCTTGTATATTGACATGTAAATGGAGCCTCTTCCAGTATTTTTCAAAATTTTGAACTAGGTTTGTTCAGCATCAAGCTTATGTAACATGTGCAATGAGAATACAATGGAAACAAATGGATAAGGAGTTGTAAATAAAGGAAGTGACTTCATTTTATACTCTCCTAATTCTTGGTCTTTCCCACTAGCTACTTGAAAGAAGCTTTTTACAGGACCTGAGAAGAGACTAATGTCCTGCATTGTTACTGAAATGTAAAGGGGGTATGTCTCTGAAATGATCGTGTTTAAAGTAATTTTACAAATAAGTTTAGGCAATATGGTTTTAGATCATACTGGTTTTGTTCCTGACCCAATTTAAATCTTAACACTTCCAAATGTCTGAAGGCATAATATTCTTTGACTTAAGCATACATAAGTATACACATTCTTGTATGCTGTCGATGGGAATAATTTTAACATGATTTGTGATTTTACAGTAATTTCATTGCAATTTAAATTAAAAAAAAAATCTCTGAGCTGCTTCAAATGGAAGATAAAAAAGCCATATTAGATTAGAACAAAAGATCACCTAAGCACAGAAACTTGCCTCAAGCGGCAGCCAGTAGCAGTTACCTAGTGAACAGTGCAGAACCCTGTACAGAATGGCCATTCCTTCAATTTACCCTCTCGGGTTTCAGCTATCAGTAATTATGAGACTTCTTAAACCAAAGGCTGTGGCCAGACCATCATTTTTAACTGCTATCAATGGACTAATTGTCCATAAAATTCTCTAATTTTTTTCTGTCAAAACACAAAAGCCTGTGGCAATATTTTTCTCAGTTTCATTATTCACCCTGTGAAAAAATATTTCCTTTATTTTTTTTGTTTTTACTTTTTCTCACATCATCGTAGCTGGCTGCCTCTATGCCTAGTACTAAGAGAAATAACGAAACTTGTTCCCTACTTATTTATTTTATAACATCCTTGATTTTAAAGACGTTTTCATATCCCCCTACAGCTCTTGGTTACTGACTTCATGAGTCCTAATTGGTTTAGTCTGTCCTCAGTAGAAATCCTCCACTGTTCTGATCATCCCTGTTATATTTCTTTGTAGTTTTCCAGTTATGCTGTGGTAGTCTCTTTGACAGTGCAGTTCTCTCTTTCATAGCCCACTCTTCCCTGCTGATTTTTAAAATCTGGGTTTTGTTTATCAGCAAGCTGACATTTTATGCTATCTGGAATAGTTTTACATTTTCGTGAATAGTAATAGTTAACTTAGAATAATTTACTGTGTATGTTAAATATCCCACCCAGGGATGTACATAATTTTGCATTTACAGGAATTTGTCTTATCTGCCATTTTGATATCTAGTCATTCAGTGTTGTGATATCCTTTGCAACAATTTGCTCTCCATTTTAGTATCATCTACCGTGCAGATTTTGAATAGTCAGAAATCTTCAGCACTTCCATACATAACCTCTTCTTACAGTATTCTTTCTTCAAATGTTCAGTATTGCCAAATCTTTATGAAAAAACTGGTATACTGGGAAGGCTCAGTCACAGATTCTTAACATCCTTCAGCAAAAGTAATGTTGATTCTCCTACTACAAATTATATTCATCAAAACATTTTCCCAATCTAACCTAATTGTAGTCTGCAATATAGTAAGAGAAGAAACTGGCTGAGTAACATTTGACCAAATTTATACTCCATCACATTGACTGTTTATAGGACACTAGCTGGTGTCACCTCTCATTCCTGATCTCTTTTTACAAGGGTGGAAGAGAAATTCCAGTGTATAATAATGCTGAAAACTAATATTTCCTTTAAATATGTTTAACCTTATACATTAAACTGATACACAGAATAAAATATTCAGAAACATTTAAATAGATAGGAACTTAATAATTAGAGAAAGTCAATTTAATCTATGGTTCCAAGTGACTTCACCTTGAAATCCAAATTTAAATACTGCCTAGGTGAGTTACCCTGAGTTTAAAAGATTTTGTCTGAATCCCATGGGGAATCTGTGGCAGCCCCTGGAACAGCATACAGCCTGACAGTTTATTCATGGACTATCAGCTGTATCAATTAATTTAGTAATAATTACAACTCTTTTAGATGAAATGGATGAATCAGATTCAGTTTGTCTCACTTGGGTACCCGCATTTAGTCAGACCGAATGTCCCTCTGGAGGCCTTCAGAGACACATTCGCTCATTGAGTATATCAGAAATTTGGTGGAGCTTCAGTACCTAAAATGTAGACAGAAGCTGGGGTCCTAAATTATGTAGATTGGACCTCACTTCTGCTTTCTAAATAGAAGTTATGACTGTGATAGGCCAGTGTCTTCTTCCCTAGGAAAGCAGTGGCATTATATGGGGAAGTTTTATTTGCTCAGCTGTAAGGGTTCTACATCCACGTATGTGGTGAAATCTACTTCTGGGCAGAGTATGAAGGAAGAGGCTTGATCACAGTTTAGCAACATTCACCACAGCAGGGAAGGTGGTCTCACCTAGGGGAGGGCAGCTATGCAGAAAGCAGTTGTTCCTACCTGAGCTTCTCACAAAGCAAGAACATGAACATCACTTCAAAAATATCATAGACACTGACAACCATTGGCAGCTCTGGGCAGAAATCTGCTGGCCCTTTGGTTAGTTGTCCACAATACAAATCTGTCTTTACCCAGGAGTTTTACTTTTTGGCATGATCTCTTTGTATAGTGGGATAAGTTAAGGGAAAATTTGATGACTCCAGTTTTTTTCTTCATATTTTCCCAGATGTGCAAAAGCTTTATCTGTTCCTTTCTTCTCTCCAACCTGTCAATAGCAGGGCATTTTGAATAGGCATTGATCCTTTCTTTCCTTGGCTGCAGTAACAGAGCAGCTGGGGTGAAAAAGGTTGACTCTGCTTTGGTTATATTTTTCCACTCAGAAAGAAGGCAGTTCTCATTAATGTAAGTTCCTAACTATACTATTTGCCAGGGACGTCAGTTGCCTACATCTTCATTGGAAATGGAGTTCTAATCAGCATGTCATCAGGCTAGAGATAAACCACAGGATAAACCATTACCCCAGTCAAAACAGTGCCATACAACACAAAGCAGAAACCAGCAGGTGCAGCATTCATTGCATAAAGGTATGTTCTTGCTTTAGCAGAGAAGCAGCATACACAATATTATCAGATTATCTTTTCTTGAGTTAAAAATACTCTCTCTAGAGAGGTTGCCACTCTAAACCACTACAACTAAGAAATGTGCAGACACTTAGTGTTACGTAAATGCTATTTTTTTCTATTGCTTCATTAATAATGGGAGTCCACTTTGAAAGAGACATTGTAGTTACTCTTAAATAATTGGATTAAAAGCTACTGTCTAGCAAGGGTTAGAAAGTCAGCAGACATGCATCATTTAAAACACTGACTAATATGATTATAGGAAAAAGCTCCACTGTTTGATTTTTTACAATCTTGTGTAAGATAGCATATGTTATAAAATTTAATTGAACACTGTTAGCCTTCCTCTCCTTCTCTAATCCACTGTAAATTGGTCAAAACAATTACAAACACCTCTTTTTTGACAGGTCATGATTAGATAGATGATTGTTTTTTGTATAATTTGAGGAGGTCATTTACTAACAAGCCAGAATACTTAAAATCACTAGATTTAAGCAGCTCAGCTAAAATTGTCAGCTCTTTTTTTTTTTTTTTGCTAGACACTGTAGAAGAGTCTGGCTCAGGCAATGTAATTTGCCTTTCATAGTCTATCACAAGGCTCATGATTATTTCTTACAACAAAATATTCAGTGCAACAAATTAGTAGATTCTGCTATGTTGGTTGGGCTGCATTCCAATTCCTGCCTTAGTGATGCTGGCTGCCTTCAGCACTGCCAGCACAATAATTATTGCTGAGTTTTCTAGACCTCATCAAACCAGCAAGGTGATCACCCCCTGGAACAGCTGGGGATATGAGGTATGGAAAAGTGGAAAGAAATTGCTGCAACTCTGTGCTATCATGCCAGCAAGTGCCACTTGAATGATGGCAGATATTGGCAGGGATAGTGCTCTGCTGGAGGAGAGCTTGCAGCAGTTCTAGATTATAGCTTTTGCTGCTTCCAAGGAGTATTGCTGTGGGCACTGCATTAAAGAAAGCAAATTGGAAGGTGGGGAAAATGAAGATTTGAAGGCAAATGTAGAAGGGGAGATGATGTTTTATGACAATGAAGCTTTTTCTTTTTTTTACTCTATGTGATTGGCTCTTTTATGAAGCAAAAATCTTGCACAAACACCATAATATCAGCTATGAAGGCAGCCCTCTCCAGGCTTCGTCACGAAATTAAGGGGCCAACTGGTGTCAGCAAACTCTTATTCTTGTTCCAATACAGAGAAGTATACTACTGTTTATCAGTATTTTACCATATGAAGTACAGAAGCAAAGTAAAAAAAAAAATTCTCATTTTAGATATTTGACAATACTGTCATCATCAAAATACCTGCTGAGAGACTACTACTGTGCTTGAGTGCATATTTTGGATAAACAAATGGGTTTAGTCCAGGACACTCAACACTAACCTTTACACAAAATAAACACTCAGTAAAAATCAGTGTTTAACCTCTAGTTGATGTAAATTATCTCCGTGTAAATCAGAGAAACATTATTGACCACAGTAAACATTTATGCAAATACAAGGGCACATTATATCCCTCTTCAGTATCTCTGTTTCCTTTCCTGTTTCTCTCTTTTGTTTGAACATTTTAATTTTGATCCAACTGCATTTTATTTTCCGCACAATCTACTTGCGTGGAAGTGTAATATTTTGACACCGTTCTCATCTCTGGGGTACTGTGGCACCCACTAGCAGTTCACTGTGGAATATTGCAAGCGTTCATCATGTGTGTTTAGTCTTTTGTCACAGCTTTGCATCTATCCTTTTCCTTGTCCCTCACATTTTTAACTTTTCAATCTTAACATACTGGGAGTGATTCACTGTCTCTTAAGCCAGAACTTTGTTAAAACTGCTCCATTTTTCACTATTTGTTACCTTGTACGTTGATAAGGCTTGGCTGCAAACAGGTAATATTTCAGAAACAATGTGCTTAAGAGGAGGAGATATTTGTATGCATACATGAATTGGCATACTAAAAAGAGGTCAACCTACAGTATTAGTACATCAGTCATTACAGACTAGCTTTTTATTCATTACATTTGTCATCAGGGCTGGGGAAAAGGAATGGCCAGTCTGCCTTTTATTTTTATTATAGCTTTAAGGTTGGAAGAGGCAAAAGAATGAGACTGTAATCTGTACTGCTTTCTTACATTACAAGGCCGTGCTTTCTAGGGTCAGGTGATGGGTTTTGTATTTCTTTAAAACAGAAAGCTTAGGGTCCCATTCATTTAAACATATTGTTTCACAAAACCAGGAAAAAACCCTATTTTTTTCCTTGAAATGTTTAATGGGATCTTTTTGAGGGCAGTATCTGACTGACTCACTCTAGCTGTCCACAGAGGTTGGAATCGGGACCCCTACCCCAATTGCCTTATGACCTAAGGTTTTCCTCATATATAGTAATGACTGTAACAGCATAGTGTTTCATATGCCGCTTTTTTTTCTTATAAACATGTTCCAAGGCAGATTGAATACAAATGGTGAAATATTGAAAATTGCTGCAAATTGGGTGGCTCTAATCAATGATTCTTGAGCTGAATCAACAGCCTTGAATTAGCCTATGAGAATGCTCCATTTTCTTTGCAAAAAAAGGCTTCACCCTTTGGAGAGAAAATTCTGTTTGTGGAACTGGGTTGTAGACAACACCCGGTGATCCCCATCTGTGGTCAAATTTAAAGGTGATGGACCTGGGTCACTGGGCATCTGGAAGATGAGATCTAAGACCTTGTGCTTGTCCCTGGGACTGGTGCAGGGAGCAGATGACAAGTCTGACTCTTAAGGTAGCCACGTTGCAAAGATGCATTGCTGCCTTCAGCACTACTTGGAGTTCCCTAAGGACTAATAGCTTTATACACAGGTAACAGGCAAAGTTTAGCAGCTACAAATTTTTCTGACTATATCTGATGGCAATTATCTCTGTTCCATAAAGTGGTCTGCGTAGTCTAAATGTCAGTTTTCAGGTTATGCCAAGGGATGAAAATGTAGCAGGGGCTTCACATATTCTATATAAGAATAATGAGTGTTCCAGCAGAGGCATTTTAAGAGAGACATTTCTGTAAGGTCAGACAAAGTCAACATCCTGCTTATCCAGGTTTAGTTGTGGAATGAGTGACTGCAAAGCAAGGAGCCCTCTGTGCCTTACAGTTCTGACATGAATTAGTTGTCATTTTCTTTCTTGCTTTGTGGACACTCTTACGTCTGTATACAAGTAAAACCACCATAGTGACTCTAGATTGTCTATTTCCACTTGGTGTAGTCCTCTGATACCAAATGCGTACTTCTTATTATCACATAAGACTCAGTCCTGATGAGATAGTGAGTGATGCCTGCCAATACCACTCAAAATTATTTGGCTGATGAGGTTTCTTTCAAGTGTGCTGCGGAGTAGAGACTAATTTGTTGTTGTTGTTGTTCGAAGGTAACTCTTTTTCAGGTATTAGGCCACATTCTGTTTTTGACTGAAGAAACATACACAGAGGATAGTTTCACTACCTCAAGTTAAGATACCCTAGATACGTCCTCCTGTCAGCTCCAAAACAGCATTATCGCATCTTTGTTGAGTTTACAAATGTAATATACTGTAATTTGAATTACTGTGTAGAAACTAGTTGTATCTTTGTGAACAAAAGCAAGACCTGTTTTATTGTCAAATATTTCCATAAGGACAGAAACAATTTGAAAGTATTAGATAAGGCTAATCTTTCTGAATGCTCTCCGAATGCTTGATTTTGCCTTCAGGCTTTACTGCAGGCAAATTCAGATTGTGCAATTATAGAATATTATTAAAGCTGAATTCAAAAGTATTTTTAGGCTCAGAACTGGCTCAAGGCTTCACAGTAGCATCAGTAAAATTGAATTTTGCCACCTTAAAGATGAGGCGTGGGAGCCAGGGCTTCAATGCTCTTGCTAGCAGAAGAATGCGATGGGGAAAGAGAGAGAGGAATAGGGCTAAGGCAGAGAGGTGGAAAGGAACCACCGAGAGATCAGTCTTGATCTTCCCATTGTCAGTGGCAGAATGGGAGAAGATGGGGTTGGGTGTGTTGGCAGTGTTTAAACCTATTCCCACCAGTGGTCACTAACCCATCTATCATGATTCCTCCTTTGGCCACAGTCACAGTTAGCCTGTCTCTGCAGACCTTTGACATAAGCAAATAGGCAATAAGCCAAAGACCATGCTCGTGACCTACCTGACTTTGTACCAGGTAGTCACATGAAGCTAGCAGTTCAGAGCACTGCCTCCAGTATACACCAGGTTCCCAGTATATTTAAGTGGTTTTGTTAATCCATGATCCTATCTTAAGCCTGTACAGTAAACTGGCACAGCTTTTGTAGCAGGGTCCTGTAACTGGTGCGGGCACTATGTCGCTATACTGCTCCCAGACCTGAGGTGGCAGGCAAGGAGATGTCAGCTCTATCTGCCCTGTACTCTTTCGTTTCAGAAGCACAGTGGAGAGGCAGCCCTCGCATCTGTGCCCCTGTGATGCAGGTCTTTATTCACCAGTTCTCTAAATCTGGCCTTCTAAAAGTGAAAATCACATCTAAGCAAGTATATTAAATTGTTCTTATATATTCTGTCTTTGTTAGAAGATCTTTTCTTTTTTTGGCGTGTGCAGCTCATCTGATTTTGAATGTTCCTAAAAAACACATGGGCAGGTCTTACTAAATGCTTATTACACTTCTAGCTGGCACCTGACAGCTAAGAATTTTGTGTAATAACATTATCTTGGTTTTAAGGTAAAAATGAACCTTATAACTTGACCCAATTTATCAGTTTGAGTCTGAACCAATTTTGTGCACGTTCAGTCATTACCTTCCTGCTTTTGGTGGACTGCAGACATGTCTTATTAAAATAATGCATAAATTGTTATTACAAATGCTCATTAACAGAAAGTAAAATACTTTATAAGGATTAAAACTCTTAGCACCTCTAAGTTATTATTACTTAAGTTCATCCTGTAGCTGACTTCTATGATATTTAGCCTCATGGGTAGAACAGCTCAGATGAGATTGATTTTTCAAATTTTCTTTCAGGCATGCAAAGGTATGTGGTTCTGAAACATATTGTAGCATGAACTTAAGACCACAACCCATTTAAGCCAGTCATTGGGATCAAGTGTGCAGTTGTACATAAAATTTGCTCTGAAGAAAAATTAATGATCTGAAATACTCCTCTGGTTTCGAGAGTAGTGAAGTCTACTATACCTCACGACGTCTGAATTTTTGTTGTTGTTTTAAGTCATTAGCAAAGGTGACTTGGGTTTTGTACAGTAAAAAAACCTACAAACATCTGAGACAAATTATCTCTACAACTCTGTGTAGCTACATAAAGTGTTGCTATGAATTCAAGTATTTGGTCCATGTTTTAAAATTTTACGTCTTAAGTGCAACACTTATTTAATTAGTTTTTTTATCATAATTCTAGCAATATAGTTCCTAAAATATTATTCTAAAAATAATTTTGGGAAGCAGGATTAAACATATCAAATCATTGAGTGTAAAATAGGGATTTTGCCCATTTTTTTCCCATCATTTATCTCTTTCATGGATATTGGTGTTTTATAACTTGTGTCAAGAAAGTATTTTGCAAGAATAGAACTTGTTGACCAAGCATTTTGCCAGCAATTTCCTCTTTTTTTCTGCCTGCTCACACAGGAGGTGATTCTTTCAGGGAAGTATTTGGAAGACAGGCTTTCGATTTTGTTATTGAGTCACTGGGTCTCCATGTATATATGGTGGAGTCTAAATGTTTATAAATTGTGAATATAATACCCTGAAGATATGTTCAGAGCACAGTAAATCATTTTTATTTAAACCTACTGTCAGCTTCACCAGCTCAGCTTTAGCTAGAATCTTTCTTATTTTCATGTCAGGGGTAATAATAACTGAAGTGTTATTTAGATAACAGTTCTGCTTCTCATTACTACATAACAGAAAACCTACTGTAGAAGGCTTGTATTTACCAATTTTTTATTATTGCTCTGTTCAGTTAGAGAAGGCGGCAGCTGAGACTGAGAGTAGAATACACTCTGTACCATACCCACGGAGAGCCCTGTTGTCCTCAGTAGGTCACAGCAGAAATCCACTTGTACACAACATGATGCAGGGATGTGGTCCTACACAGGATTTTTAAAAACTATGATTACCTTCTTATCAAGTGTGGTCAAGGCCTATTCCTTCTCTCAGCAGCATCGAGTGGATTAAGGACAGGGGCTTAGTATTATAGATGTGATTCCTTTAAGGAACCAGCGGACAGTTGAAAACTAATTCCTTCTTGATTTTAACTGGAATTACCTGTGCTTGCAATGGATTTTTATTAGATGCGCTGAGAACACCATTGTGTCCACAGCTCTTCACAGAACTTCATTCTAGTTTTTCCTTTCATCTTACAAAAAAAAAAAAAAGGAGTCTTTTTTCTTTCGCTGCTGTCTTGCAGTAAAGGACTTGACTCACATGCACATGCACACTTGCAGATGTATAGGTGTATTTGTATGGATTTGACTTTCAAAATATTATTCTGTTTTTCTGCTGGGTAACTGTGGAGAATTCATTGAGTAACTGGGCCCTGTATCTCAGGATACTATCTGAAATTTTGATGAAAAATTAAATGAACCTCTCAAAGGAATGGCACAAATATATGCATTCTGTCTCAAAACGATGATAGTGCTGGGGTACAGTTAGCTCGGATGTTAGATGTGGTGCAGGTAGGCTTTAGCATTAGAATTCTTTCATAAGACACAGGCCCAAAATACTCGTATTTATTGGGCTCTTTTTAACTTCTTATGCCATAAAACCAAGAACTGAAAGTCATTAAAAGACAGTGCGTCTAACCTAAAAACACGAGCAAATGATTAGAAGCTGTGGGCATCTGATGCAGCACAATTGAGCTGAGGGGACTTAATGAGTTACTGATTAGAGCTTAATTTCTGTAGCTCATTCTTAGCCTGCACCAGTCCTGATATAAACCATGGTTGCTTAATTCTCCTTCACTGCAATTTAAGCTAATACTCTCTTCTTCCTTTGGAGTGGGCTGAGGGCCTGTTACCATGACTCAGCTGGTGAGACCGTCACTGAGTGTGACCCTGTCCCACTCCCCCACCCTACAGCGTACTGGGTGCCTCTGAGCTGTGTGTGTTGTCCAAGGGCCCTGGCTGGCGGGGCCATACATACCCGCTTGTACGCGTGTGCCTGTGTGCACTTTAATTTATGTCAATGCAAAGTTTTGATTCTGCATCATTGTGAAGTAGTTATGGTTGAGTTTCTTCTCAAGGAGCTTTCCGAGGGAAAGCACTTTGTCATTTTCCGTTTTGGAGTTTGTGTTATAAATCATCTTTTGACTGGTTTCTCCTTTGTGGTTCATGTCTGAAATTTTAGTCCAATCATATACTTTAAGAATCATCTCAAAATGGTTTTCTTTATCTGGAAATTCAATTCTTAGATCCCGCAAGATCAGTAACACTGTTAACCTATTAACAACCAGCCTCTGACAAGAATCTCGAAATAGTTTGCACTATCCCAACTTGACAATATATAGGCTGATTTTATTTTGTATTTATTTTTAAAACAGTTAGCAGAAGTCTGGAAAAAATAATGCATTAGTAAAAATGGTTCACTGTAATTACATTTAACTCTTCTATAATTTTATCGGTGATCACGTAAGATAATCTGTCTATGATATTTTATTTCTTTGGAAGCCTTAGAAGATGACACGGTGGATGTTCATTTTCTAACATTAGGAACTGACTCTTCATAACCCTACATTTTGGATTCACTACATTATTAAAATGGAGTTGAATTAAAACATATTTTTCTTTTCTTACCATAGTGTACTTTTTCATCCAAAGCATCCATTTTTCCTCTTTTATTCTCATTTTAAACTCTTGTTTCCAGAAGAAGAAGAAAATGGACAATTCTTTATCTATTCCTAGACTTTAAAGATTAATATTTCTTTGTCAGACCTTTTCTTTCTGTAATGTCCTTGAAACATCATTAAACATTTGAAGCTGCTGGATATGATTTGGAGAAAGAAATGCAGTTGTTTAACCAAAATTTTTAAGTTTTTAAAGTTAAGGAAAAAAATCTTCCAAAATCAGGTCTATATTTTCTTTTGATATGTAAGGAAATCCCTTATGATTCTAGCATCTGTGGAAGAGGAGGAAGCTACATAATACTGTTTTAATAGATTTTGTCAGTACTGTGTCCTACTTTTCACTTTTTCTCTTTTAGAAACACAGACCCAATGAGATATTTTTTTAGTAACACCACGTAGTAAGTCCATATTGTTTTTCTGTGTGTTTGTAGGTTGTTTTTATTTTCTCTCCACCCTATTCTCTTCAGGAAGTGGGAATAAAGGTCTCGTTCTGTCCTGTATTTTCTATTTGATATATCTGCTATACACCTTGCTGCAGTAGTCTGATCTTCTAACAAAGAGCAGCTGCATTTTATCTCTGCACAGCCTACCAGAACGCTGCCATTTCACCTATCCAGCAGGCCCCACACACAGCTGATTCCTTGAAGTGGCAGGAGAAAGTCTAATAGCAAGTTTGCCTATGGCAAACGTGAGGTAGATACACGGGGACAGGGGTCGTGCAGACTCATCTCCTTGTTCTGCACAGCTAATATTTTCGCACTGCCTTCTGTGCCATGTTTTCTGGTAGGTGCCCCCACCTGAAGTTTCAACATGGGCACAAAATCTGAGGGAGTGATTACTTGGTACTGAAGAAATTGCTAGTCAAAACAAACAAAAAAAAGTAGTACATTGGCATGTGGGAAGTGAAGATTGACACGGGATAGCCATTTATCCAGCACAGCCCCATAAATTACTTTGGTGGATCTACTGCATCTTTCACCAAAAAAACTCGAAACATGCTTGATGCATGACAGTGCAGTTTCCTTTTAACCTAAATTTACAACAGGAGTATTATGTTTTCTACATTTCTGTGTATTTAACAACGTGCTGCAATTTTCCTCTATAAGTGGCATACTTAACTGTATGATTTCCTACTGGTTGAATGATTTGCGTCATTCCTTGTATTTTTTTGCTTGCTGAATCCCTAGTGTTACTGTACTAGAAGCTTGTACAGTCTAGACTGTTTTTGCTACTGGTTTGCTATTGCAATTTAACCTTCGTTCAGCTGCTGAAAATAAGAGTTTTGTGCTCAGAGTGAGCATTTTCCTTTTGTTACCTGCTTAACAGTACCTTAGGTGTAGCAGGTCATTTGCCGATACCCTTGATAGACTTCACACAGACCTCCATAACACATCTTTATGCCACATGTTGGTCTTTTTTATATAAACGATTATGTCAGTAGTCAAGGAAATATTTCTTACTGATAAACTTAGAGGCACAGGGAGTCTAAGATTTCATTACGTTCTTATTATAGCTTGGCCTTCCTTTTCATTCTTCATCACATTTTCACCATTAGAATATTGTGTCTTGGGATTCTGGGAACTCCTCTGTGATGCTGCTTTGCTCTGGAGAGTTGTAGGACAGCACATATCAGTTCATTAAGATCCTGGAAGATGTAGGACCAAAATCTCTTTCTGTCAATAAACCTGTAAAATAAAATGCTAGGCAAAATACCAAGACTGACTATAAGCTGGATGCATTGCATGAAAGGAATCTTTGCTGTAGAGAGGAATTCAGTGGTTGACATGAAATCCTGACCTTCCAAATTTAGAACGATATGGCTGACAAACCTCCCCAGGGTTATTTTGAGAATCCCTGTCTTAAAGATCAACAGATGCCAGTAAGTACTATATAGTTAACACTCTTTAAATTTACAGTACTGGTGTAAGTGTAGGCTGTCTTTTTAATGGCAAGATTTCTTACTTAATTTCAAAAAGCAAATGTTGGTGTGGCAGTGGACTGTGGCATGAAAACTGAAAAATTCTCCCATAGCTATATCATGCAAGAACAGTGGTGAACAGTAGTTAATTATTCATTTAGTACTTGATCTCAGAAAGTGTTATTTTTTAAATGAATGGAGTTTGTGGCAGATACACCTAATTCAGTTAATCCACAAGGTAATATAGACTGAGTAAATAGTCACCTGTCATTAATGAAACTTATAAAGAAGCAGCCTGCTTTTTCTTTCTTTTGTGTGTGTGGTGTTGGTGCTGTTGTTGTTGTCATTACTATTTTTATTTTTATTTTGTTTTTATCATTCACATTTTCATGGAAGTCATCTATTCACTGTTCCAGTCAGTGAAATTGTTGGGATGGTGTCAAAGAAACTCCTTATCGTTTCTTTTAAATTTGTTTCACCATTACATTGCCTTCTAATATTCACAACAATATTATTTTTATCAAAACATGCTATTCAGCCTATGGGTTGGGCTGTATTTTGATATAATGTCTGAATACTAATTAAGGGATACCTACTATTTTAATTCTGAAATTATTTCTACTGATATTGTTAGAAATGATGTTTTTCTACTTTCTGATCTATCTGCTTGGAATGTTATTGCTTGAAAACAGTTATCAACAGCCCAAGATTGCCCCTTAATTCACTTTTTAAGGTTAAGTATGTAGAGTCTTGGGCAACAGCTTATACTTCTGCTGATGTTTGTAACAGTGGGAGGAGGTAAACTAGAGTAATTATCAGTAGAACCAGGTCAAAAAGTTGCACACGTTTGGTTACGGGCAAAAGCTCACTGACAGGATATCTGGGCGCAGAGGGAAGAACAAAAACCAAAAGGTAGGTAAATAGTGGAAGTAAAGAGACAGGACTAGGCTGAAAGATGGTGTTTGTGAAGGGAAGCAAAGTAGCTGAGAAGAGGTCATAAACCTGCCACTTACTTTCAGCACCGATACCGATACCCTAGAATATTATAGCATTCGTTACTGTATATAACGAAATTATTTGTGTTTCTCCTCCTGCAAACACACCATACTAGTGAACAGTTTAGTATCTCAGTAGAATTGCCCACATGAATATTTTAGCTAACAGCATATAACTCAGTAAACTGTCAGCGAGAAATGCAGCTTTCATTAAAACAAGAAGGTGAAACATTGCAAACTCATTTCATTTTACTGCTGATGGAAGTAATTTTTTAACTCAGGGCAATTATCTTGGGTATGGGAAGGGGAAATGCCCTAACAGATGTTTTCTGGTCTGTTCTAATCTATTTATGCTTTTGCTTTTTAATCATAGGTTTCTGTGCTCGAGAGGCAGATATTTGACTTCCTTGGTTATCAGTGGGCACCCATCCTGGCAAATTTTATACACATTATTGTAGTCATACTTGGCTTATTTGGAACCATCCAGTATAGACCTCGTTACATAACAGGAGTGAGTATTTAATTTTATTTATTTATTCTGATGTGCATGTTCAAAAAAAAAAAAAAGTTCCAAACTCTATTGCTTATAAATCAAATGGAAATCTTACCTTGGTTTAACTTTCTTCTGTAATATTTTACATTAGTTATGCTTTTGAGACACCTGCAATAATTAAGTGGTAACAACCTACAAAAGTCGAAAGTCAGTATGATCACAAACTATATAATAATATGAACTTTCAGGAAGTTAAGTCAGTTTAAAGAATTACATCATCCTCAGAATTACAGGGTTTTAGAGCTAGAATAAATGTTAGCCATAACTTTCTGAGATATACAGGGCCTCTCTAACAGGGCCATGATTTATTTTAGTTACTCGTTATTGTTATTAACCATCGTTGTTGCAGTGCCTGTTATGTATATCACTCTTAGAAATTATAGACCAGGTTGGAAATGAAGTATGAGAATATGGTAAGAAATGCAGGTTTGATGCTTACGGACTGAGGGCTCCAGAATAAAAGCAAGGATTTGGACACTTATATTTTTAATCCATTTCTTTTCCTTATTCAGCTACCCCTCATACACACTTACTCACTATTGCTGTACTCTCTGGTACAATACAGTGTTAATGAAATCCTCATTTCATGCTCTGGGTTTGGTTTTTTCCCCATTTGTAGGCTTATAAAGACAGAATAACAAATCTGAAAGCCATCATTCAGAACGCCTTTTGTTAGAAATAGATTTGCATAACAATATTTCTATCAAAATTGATTGCTAATTCATTTAAAGCTTGTCTACTTTTCAGAGACAGACAGCAGTCAAAAAGATGTGCCCGTACACAACTATATTTTAATGTCAAATGAAAATAACTCCACCGAATCTGTACTTGCTTCTGCAAAGTCCATTTCCTCTTACACTGTACCCTCATATACCAGTAATCACTCAGGAGGTAAAAAGGTTTTGCTTGTACCCCTGTGCTACCATCCGTATTGCAGTAGTGTGATGCTAACAGTAACACATTGACATTTGTGTCTGTGTTACTGTCTTATTTCTTATATGCAGAAAACATGTGTCCATATGCATAATGCCTCTATGCATGCACACAATTTAATATATTCCAAAATGTATCAACATTGAAAAATATATTGCAAGCCTTCAAGATTTAGTCACAACCCTGGGTGTCACATGAATGTGAACTGGAGCTTTCTTCTTCCATTTCTAGTGCTTTGACCAGTACAAAAGGCTTGAAAATAAAAAAACACAGTTCAAGCAAGTGTCAGTTAAATAGCGTAAAAAGTTCCATCCCAAGACTATTTCAAGGCATAAAACCAAGCATAAGCATAAAATGCTTAGCTGAGCTAAACAAAAAAGCTAGATTTAAATGGCCTTTTCAACAGGAGTACAGAAAATTACCTGCTGTAATGATGAGTGCATTGTGTATGGGGAGGAATACCAGCCTTATAAATAGGTACCATTCACATGAGTTTCTGGATGATACTGTTTGTGCCACACCATCCTACTAATTTTCACACATATCTTTTCTTACAGCTCCCCCTCACCCTCACTGTGTAGCCCATCTGGCTTTGTGAGTTTGCCTCCCTGCATCCTCTCATTGAACTGGATGGAACCAATCTAAGATCCAATTGTCTTGCTCAGATTTTATAATAGACAGATGAATCTGCCATCTATCACAGACTGCTTAGATAAGGAAACAATGATGAAACTTTCATCCTTCATTTAGTTGGATCAACAGAGGAGTGCTGTGATTTTTTAATTTCTACTGCTGCTCTCTTTGGAGAGTACCTATAGTCAGGATGGGGGAAGTGGTACTGGTCACTGGAGGGAGAGATAGGGGGCCTGCATCCTTTTCTTCAGTTCTACTGGGTGCAGAATAGGCACCTTATTGAGGCTGGACAAAACTCAGTGGTGTCATCTGACATCAGGAATAAAGTTATGAGTTCAAGGGCAAGAAGAAAGACAACAGCCTAAAGCCTGCAAGGGTGTAACTATGAGGTTTTCAGGTGAGTGAATGTAAATACTCAGACTTCAATAGATTCTGCAAGGGTCAATCTATCTTGACTGGACCCTGTAGGACCCTTAATCCCCAGTCACATTAGCACCTCAAGTATAGCTTGCTTCAACCAGACTACAATAAATTTCCTTTTTACTGCGCATGCTTCATGAAGGATATCACAAAAATGTTTTCCAGAGGTTGTGAATCATAGGTTAAAGAGAGCAGGGAGTTTTTATGGTGAGATTTAAAGAAATGATTCAGTGGCTTAGGGAGAAGAGGAAATAAGTTTTAGACAGATGGGACACCACAAGTTAAAGTGTGTCCTTGAACTCTCAAGAGTCACAGGGAAGCTTATAAGTGGATGAGGGGAACAGGTGACTGTGTGGTTTCAGGCCTTGGAAAGTAGTTCCAATTATAGGGGATGCAGGAGTTGTGGTGGACAAAGAGGACAGGAAATTGAAGTTTAATATCATCAGAGAGGTTAATCTTAATATAGGTTTGGCAAGAACACAATAATTTTCTTGCTTGTAAACCTAAGCCATTTACCAATAAATGAGCAATTGATGCAGGAGGTGAAACATCTGTTCTGAGGGTGGGAATGACTGTCTTTTCAAAAGATAGTAATTAAGTAAGCCTTTTTTTTGTGAAAACAATAATGATAAAAGGCCTGCTTAGCAACACTATGCTGAAACAGAGAATAAGGATTTCAGTAGGAACAAAGGTTAGCCAGTGTAATGACTGAGATGTAAATGTACTTTTTAGCAGTGCTATCACAGGATCCATCAATGCAAATGCCTGAGAGGTAACACCAATGCAAATTATTAAGGGTTCTGGAAAGAAGCAGTGTTCTTCACCTGGGTAGGGCTCTGTCTGGAGGCTCAGTTTCTCCCCATTCCTTCTGTAGAGGGATTCCAGATGTGCTGATATGCTCAGCACATATTCCTCGCTCTGCTATGGATTGTCACCTGACTAATCTAGTGACCTTCTACAATGGAGTAACTGCATCAGTAGACAAGGGAAGACCTATGGATGTAATCTATCTAGACTTTTGTGAGGCCTTTGATATGGTCCCCCACAATATTCTGGCTGCTAAATTGGAGAGATATGGGTTTGTTAGATGGACTGTTAGATGGATAAGGAAGAAGCTGGATGGCTGCATTCAAATTGTTATACTCAATGGCTCATGCCCAAGTGGAAACCAGTAACAAGTGGTGTCCCTCAAGGGTCCATACTGGGACAAATAGTACTTAATATCTTCACCAATGACATAGACAGTGGGATCAAGTGCACCCTCAGCAAGTTTGCAGATGACACCAAGCCGAGTGGTGCAGTTGACATGCCTGAGGGATGGGATGTCATCCAGAGGATGGAGAAGGTTGAGCAATGGGCCCATGTGAACTTCATGAAGTTCAATAAGGCCAAGTGCAAGGTCCTGCACCTGGGTCAGGGCAGCCCTGGTATAAATATAAGCTGAGGGATTAATTGATTGAGAGCAGCCCTGTGGAGAAGGACTTGGGGGTACTGATGGATGAAAAATTGGACATGAGCCAGCAATGTGTGCTTGCAGACCAAAAATCGTATCCTGGGCTGTATAAAAAGAAATGTGACCAGCAGGTTGAGGGAGGTGATTCTGCCCCTCTACTCAAGTCTCCTGAGACCCCACCTGGAGTACTGTGTCCAGCTCTGGAGACCTGAGCACAGAAAAGACATGGACCTGTTGGAGCACATCCAGAGGAGGGCCACAAAAATGATCAGAGGAATTCAACACCTCTCCTGTGAAGAAAGGCTGAGAGAGTTGGGGTTGTTCAGCCTGGAGGAGAGAAGGCTCCAGGGAGACTTTATTGCAGCATTGGAATATAGAAAGTGGACTTACAAGAAAGATGGAGAAAGACTTTTTACCAGGGCCTGTAATGACAGGACAAAGGGCAATAGGTTTAAACTCAAAGAGGATAGGTTTAGATTGAACATAAGGAAGGAAACTGTTGCCCAGAGAAGTTGTGGGTCCCCCATCCTTAGAAGTATTCAAGATCAGGCTGGATGGGGCTTTCAGAAACCTGATCTAGTGAAAGATATCCCTGCCCATGGCAGGGGGGTTGGATTAAATAATCTTTAAAGGTCTCTTCTGACCAAACCGTTCTGTTTTTATATGGTGCTATGAAAGAAGAAAAGTAAGGAAATGCCACTGAATGAACTGCTGTTTTCTGGTTCCTGCATTACGGAAAACCTTGGCAATCTCATTCTGCTGTTTTCTTACCATTTCTAGAAAGCATTCTCAGAATATATAAGGACAAAACGTCCGGTTTGTACTGAATGTCATTCTCTTTTCCAAACAGAGGAATCCCCCTGACAGGTGCAGCCCACCTGTGGTTCTCCAGTGCTACAGAGTTAGCACTGTAAAATTAAGTACTTTGTTTCTTCACTGCCATGGGAAGAAAATAATGTTTAGTGGAGCTTGACAGTGACATAAAGACACAGAAAAACTTTGAAGTGAATTATGAAATATAAGAATTTGAGAGCAGTCATGTCTGGGAGGTAGATTCCACTGTAATTTCCACTGTTTATTTGTACCTTCTAGACCTGTTATATTTACTTCTACAATTAGTTGCAACAAAGAGAATTTTTTTAGAGTTCTGTAGGTTTCATTGGGCAGTGTTATAGACAAAGCAGGAGTGATAAAAAAGCGAAAGAGCATTTGCACTGAAGAATAAATACTCCTACCTTAGGCATAAAGTGAAGATCCAATACCAGTAAGAGAGAAAACTTTTAATCCAGAAGGAATTATCTTGTTTTAAACCTGTGATAGTAGGAGATTGTACAAATTGTTTTCTCATAATGATCTATTTATAGCACAGTTCAAGTGGACTTTGGTTGTGTGTGAAGCAAAATTATGCAGTGGGCAACAACATTACTAACATTTTCCCAGGGATTAATTTATTCTGTTCCAGTATTTTTGCTTCTTAGACATAATAGTAACACTCCTTAATAACAGTGAACATAATAGGGACTCATATAGACCACAATATACTAGCAGAAGAGAACAAGGATCTCAGTTTGACACAAAGCAAATTTGCAACCTTTAAGAGCAAAAAGAATCTTGTACAGCATAATACCTGGTCACATTAAGTCTGGGAGAAAAGGATAGATTATTACTGGTACATTACTTAACATGTAATTGCTGATATATATTTAAAAAGAGAAAGAGGCAATTACCTTATGTCTGAGCTTCCTGCAGCATCATCAGTCTGCCAAACCATTAGGCTCCAGAGAGTATAACTGAGTTAATCTATGCCTTTTTAAAGACTAGACATTGTCAATGGCTTCAACACCCCTGGTGGGATCTACTGAATGCCTTACATGACAGGTAGCCCTGAGTCCATGAGGTATGTTTTGAGTGTTTCAGTTGTATATTGCACTTTAGTAACTTCCATGTTTTTTAAATGTTTAAAGCATTACAGGAAAGTGTAACAGCAGTTCATCTGTCATATGTACACACCAGGATACCATCAAACAACATAAACCATGCCATAGAAAACTGTAAAGCCAAGAATGACAGGAATCTACAGTTCTAGAGCCGTGCTCTTTGAGCTACTTTTTGAATTTTAAAGACAGGCTCTGTATAGTCAATTATTTGGCCAGAATTTTTTTGTGAGAAAACATTTCAGGAGACTGTTTGCTAAATCTTGTCAAAGAACCAGTTTTCAGTTCTTTTTCCTGATGAAATAGTTATTTATAGTAAAAAAAGATTATGCTTAACATTTTGTAATAATTGAGTTCTTCTGAGTTTAATTTACCTTATTGACCACATCTGATTTGTTTTCCAGATACTTGTTTTATTTAAAATAAGAAAGTGCGTGTACTCAAGCTCACTACAGGGATTCTTAAAAAAATATATTTTACTTTTGTTTTCTTTATAGCTATTTGAAGAAAAAAATATTAACCCATTTAATAAAGAGGAGGATAAGTGAAATGGAATGGTCATTGTCCATTCTGGTCAGCCTGCAAGGCAAAAAGCTCCTGAAGTCTATGAAGTCAGACTCCTCCCTGAGACTGCTCTCTATAAAGGGGTTTCTCAGGAAGTACTTTTGTCTCAATCCTGGGACAAATCATTCAGTGCTTCCCCTTAATTGTACTTATGTGATGATTTACTGTGTTGCAGCTAAAATGTAGACATTTATTTATAGAAGGAGGCACGTAGTCACACAAACTACTTCTATGATTTACACACCTTTGTTAAGCAAATGATGGGGATGTAAGCAATAACCTTCTGCATAATCATTTGGAGCTAATGCCCAGTGTTATTCTAAGTACATTTAAGTAAATAAAGACCTTGAACATTTTAGTAGCAGCTTTGTCTGTTGGCTGCCACAGGAGACTCTGAATCAGGATACTGATTCTGTTTCAAAATGTGCCATTGGCAAGATGTTTTGTTTGCTAACATGTCGTTCAAGCACACATGATGATATTCCTCAGTTTATTCCTTGATTCAGTAGTTTGCCATGGATAATAATGAATGTGAATGTTTATTCTGTAGTTTGTATCTATGCTTTTTCAATGTATTCAGTTACTGAAAACAATATTGCTAATACTCAGCATAGATTTCTGGTAATTTTAATTGTAGACTAAGCAACAAAAGAGTTAGCTATATAAATAAGTAGATATTATATCTACTTAACTTTCAAAGAAGGCCAGCCTCTTAAACTTGCATTTCTGGCCCAAGTGTGTTTGCAAAAACAGAATTTCTTTTCTGCAAATATCATTAATACCAGCAATAGAATGATTATTCTTTTTTTAGAATATCCTGACACTATATTTACTAAAATATCGCTCAAAGTGAACCAGAAAGCAAGCTGAACAAGGCTGAAGTAAATCCACATCAAATTGGAAATGGTACTTGTAGGAAACGTTTTTCATTATCCATGCTGTTCTCAGTGTAAAATTTCCAGGATATATTGGTTTCAGTCAGGCTGAAAATACCATGATGCAAGTTGATTTGTATTTTAGTACTTACAGGCCAGATCAAAACCAGGAAGTGTGTGACTACAGAGGTTGTACGTCCATGTTAGTAGAAAAATCTGTGTCAGTAAAAACTTAAGTAATGGTTAAAAAGTCAGAGCTAATCCATATATATATGCTCTGGAAAAGTTAAAACAGAACAAAAAAAGAGATGTGTCTCAATGACAAGAAATTAGAAAGAATAGTAATTTCCCCAAATAGTAGAATCCCAGAAATTAAGCACTATGTAGTAAGTGTGAGCCTTAAACAGGGAGGACAGAATAGCTATTCTATTTGGGAAGTGCATGTTTATAAAGAAGTTCTTACACTTGGGAAAGAACTAAGTGGAGATATTCACCCAGTAGTTTCAAGTCACAGTACTATAAGCACACTTCCATTACATTTTCAAACAGAAAGATCAAAAATATTCAGAAAATACAAACTATACAAGATCAAGGAGATTAGAGCATTCCATTCAGGCCAAACTTTAACAAAACAGTTCCTTAGTGCTTACTCATTTTATTCTTGGGAGTGTTGATTAAAAATTAGTCACATAGAAGGTTTGCCTTCTGTTGAAAGTAAATCAGATGAGTTTGTTAAAAAATAATTATACCTGAGTCATCAAAAAATAGTGACTACAATATCAGTGGTCACTGTGCCTCAGGAAATATTGGGAAGCAAACATTCATAACTAGTCCTCATCCCAGTGAAAAATGGGGAATAAAATATTAATCATAGTTTAGGATCCCCAGAGATTCCTAAATTTAAAAGGAGACAAAGCAAAGAAGAAACAGCACGCTCATATGGCTACTTAGAAGAGATGGTTAACTAAAATAAGCATCTATCTGAGAGTTTGTGTCTGATGAAGTAAATTAAAGAAAATTACTAAAATTATAATACAGCATAGGATTGTATTGAAGGAAGAAAAAGCTTTGAAAAGCAAAGTGCATAACCAAGAATATGAGGACAAACAAAAAAGGACAGAATAAAAATACAAAACTTAAAATAACACTCGTAAACCTTCAAATTGAATATTGCAGAGCCATTTTTGGGACACTCCAGTAAAGCTCCAAATCATAACATGAATTAAGACTGTTACAGTGCTGGAGAATCCACCTCGACCCTGAATTAACCCCGAGTTTCATGTGTGGTTTCATTTTCATTATGCCAGATAAATCGATGCTAAACGAAGCACTAGTATTTTATGGTATAGTAATTACTTCATAGGGGCACTTTCGTGAAATGCTTTCCGTGCCATGAATAGCAACGTGAATCCTCCTTAGCACTTTCTGTGATAAATATTCAATATTATTGACATTCTTTTCATTACAGAATTTGTACTAAATAGTTTGGTTGAGGGATGCTTGCTGTTTGTTGAAGCTTACCTTCCTAAAAAGGTCCTTTGTCCTGGTCACCCTCTCAGTAGTCCTCTTTCAGATCTTGTCAGTGTTTTCTAACATATCTCCTTGTTCAGAAATACCTGAAGCAAGAGCATGTTATTACAACTTTTTCTCTTAAATATTCTTATAAAAGATTACTGATAACAATTTGGGTGTCTTAAAAGAGTAGAGATTGGGATTGTTTTTACAGTCTTTCACTACTGGGTGCTACCTCCATAAGATTGACTATTGTAATTTTGCTAACTGCTGTTTTATTGGAGAGTTTTGCTCACTTCTGTCAGATGCTGTGAAAAATTGGTAGGGATGTAGGTAAAAGACTGCCTTTTGGACTTTAAACAGCATTTGCCGAAAAGAGATTTCAATTCACAGAGAGGTATGCTGTTTAATAGCGTGCTTTTGCTGTTGTGTTAAAAGATTAGATTTTAGTATGTTGTGGGTTTAAATGTGCCTTCATTTATATAGTTTATATAGTTTATTGATGGAGTATTAAATATCAGTCTAAAACAGAAAGTCTGCTTTTTTACCTGATAATCAGTCCAGAAAGCTAGTCTAGGCTTCTATTACAATGGTCTTTTGATTTTGACTTCTCTTTTTAGAAATATTTTGACAACTTGCAAGAGATCTCAACAGATCTCAAATTCTCCAGCCCTTGAGATTCATCTGAGCCTTGGGCAAATATGTTGGAGAATCACTTCCATTATAATATTATACAGAGTGTATCTGTCTTGACTGTATGGAAATAGATGAAAGAAGGTAGCCTACAGTAAATTTCTCTGGCATTTTCTGCCTTTTTTGGCTCTTAACTTTAAAACTTTCGTACTATTTAGAATAAAGTCCACACAAGGGAATGTTTTTATTTTTTTTTTGTCATAGAAATTGTCTGAGTAAAATTTGACTGCTTTCATCTGCTCTCTTCACTGGAACATATTTAGGTGTGAGGCATTGAGGTACAAAAGGATTAATCTAAAGGAAATTATGAAAAGGAAATTTCTTCTCTGTTCAGAAAACCTGACCCAACTTCTTCTTAAGAAAGCATAAAATATTCTTTCAAGATTAAAGAGTACCCAGACAGTTAGTCTGCCAGCACTAGGAAAGCACAATGGAAAAAAAAAAACAAACCCTGTTGATCAGAGAACTAGTCAAGGCATAAAAAGGAAACAGTCCAAGTTAAGAGATCCTAAGTCTCTGTTTCCTCCAAGTTTTGTATAGGACATTACTTTTTCAGAAGTCCCCTACTGTTAGAGTTCTAAAGAGAAAAAGTGTACCAGCCCTCTGGAGTTTCATCATAGATAATTGAGTGAGAAGCTGTCAGACTCCAAGAGGCCTTTTAAATAGTAAATATTTTGAAAACACAATAAACTCTTCTCACTTATTTGAGCATGAAATCTATTAGCTTCTTAAAGCCACTGAATCTTGAAAATTAATTTGGGATGTTTTGAGAAAATATGGTGAAAAGTACTGTGGACAAGACTCCAGAACAGGGTTTACTTCAACAATACTTCTGCTTGGAGTCTTGTTTTCCTTTAGATTGAGATGGATTTTCATCAATTTTCAGAATGTTTTTTAAGTTTTCCATTATAGCTAATACTGTTTCTTAAAGTGATATATATGTTGAGCATTAGAAGATGGAAAATTATAATTTGCATCATATAATGAAGTATAGCATTGATTTCCAGGAAATTTCATGCAGAAACTGTTCAGTGCATGAAGCTGTCTGATATTTTCAATTTAAATCCTTAACTATTAGTTTTATAGCAGGTTTAACTGGTGTAGAATTCAGCTACATACATCCTTTCCTAATGCTTTTATCCCCTTTCAATGAATCCTATTCACATTTAAAAAGTGGCTGTTCAAAATATCTCTACCTCATCCATTCCACAGAAAAGGAAGACGGTTTTCCAGGGAGTCTCCATGAGGAGTAAAGTTCCGTGTAGAAATGCTAATAACATATAATGTATTTTCTTTTCATTCAAACCAGAGGCCTCATTAACAGAATCCCTGGAAAGGTGCCAAAACATGAAGTTCCTCTACATTTCATTTTCTCTTTCTTTCAAATAGACCCTTTGGGTTGTCACTATAATGATGAGTGGTTTTAGTCTACAGATTTTGTGACTTTTTCTTTTTTTAAGAACAAGCACCCCTTTCTGTTAAAATAATGTCTAATTGGCACTTTGTAGTTGAAATACTATAAAAAGCATGGAGAATGAATGACTTAACTGATGATGTTTTTAACAGATACTTAGAGGAAAAGATTAGAAAGAAAATCCATGAGTTTTACTACCTCTACCTAAACTGCAGTTGAAAGCACTAAAATTCTCTCAAAAACCCAATTGTTCTGGTCCCCCTGAGATAATTAAAAATCAAGCAACGATAAGATAATGTTTCCACTGCTCTGAGATGACCCCTGTAGTTCAGTGCCAAGCATCTCTCTTTATCTAGAGTAATCAGATTTCCTTGTATTACCCACAGTTGCTCCCATACCTGTTTCTATGGATTTCCACATTGTTTATTTAGTATTTTTTCTAGCTGGCATATATCTATTACTGCTGACATTCACTTGTCTAAGAGGTTATAGCTTTATCTTTTTATCTTGTATGTGCTTAAAGCATGCATTCATGGTGTATCTGTCCACCTCAGCACTTTCAACGTCTCTGTCCTTGTGTCACACTACTGAAGTAGAGAATTACTCCCCTACTGCTTTACAAAGTGGGAACTGAAACACTAAAAGACTGAGGTATTTTTTCAGTACCAGAGGAAAGGCTGTGAGAGATCAACATGTGAATCCATTTTTCTCAAGTTACAAGCCAGTGCTTTATCCACTGCATCCTGCAAATATAAAGATGCCACAAACTCTCTGTAAAGTCTAGGAATAAAGATTGGGATCACAGCTACTTAACAGTGTGGAATACTTCTGTAAGAAAAAAGAGTAATAAAACAATCTTTGGACAGTATCTCTCTCACCAAGGGAAAAGTCCGCTGACGCCTCATGCTGTCTTTGTGATAACTCTTTTGTCAGACTCAGTGGCTGTTGCGATGGCGTCTGGGACCTGTAGTTGCACTCTTTCCAGGAAAAGATTAACATATTTTAATTACAAGCTTATACCACAATGAGATAAGCATTAGAAAAGAATGGGAAACATCACCTCTGGTCCAAACTACCTATCCAAGTCTCACATTCCTGTTCTTCGTTGCCTTTCCTTGCAACAGGCTGCAGGTTCAGAGCTGCTTCTGGGCACAGTTGCATAACAATGGCTCTGCTGTCGCTCTTCTTTCTATTCCAGCTCCTTCTGTACTCCTGTCTATGTCTTCCTCTATTCTTTTCACTTTGATTCAGCCACTAGTCTTCACATGTATATTTAGAATGGCATTGTACTGCATGTAGCTAAAACAAAGCTGTCCGTTTTAAATTAAATTAGGTCTGAATAACAGTACTTACCAATATTTTGCACTGAAACCCAGTTGTTGCTTTGGCCAACTGATTAAGATTTAGGTAATCTCAGTCATTCAAGTGAAGCTAACTTCAGTCATTGTCGGTTTATATCTCTGCACAGGATGACCTGCCAGCACCTGGATTCTCTCCTTAACTTTTTTTTCCAGTAGTTTTTTCTAGGCAATGTGAATGGTTCTCTTCTTTTGTGAGTGTCATTGTCATCCTGAGGTTTTGCTTCAGGAAGGGTGCATTGAGGATCACTACAACACTATTAATTTACAAATCACCATTTCCAGTTTAGAGAGAAGATGGAGATGATTTTCTTCAGTCATATTCCAAATGTGACTTTTTTGTCTTCCAAACAAGAACCTATATAAAAATCTTTCGGTAAATCTCCTTGTCACAAATCTTCATTTCAGAATTTCAGATATGTTTCTCACTTCCCATCTGTATTTATCTTTTTCAATTTTTAATGTTTCCATTATGATTTTCAACTCCTGAAGCTCCACAAGAAAATGGACACACTACTTTTTTCAAGCTTTGCCTGTTGCTATAAGTAGGATTACCAATGAAGATACATTTTTTGAATGACACTGAAAGGGAAGATAAACAATGAGTAGAGCTGTAAAATGCACTATTAAACATGTTCCAAAAGTTTCCTGTTTCTGTAATTTAGCTGTCAAGGGCACTATTTATTTGCAGTTTGGTTTTATGGGTTATTGTGTATATTTAGGCATAGATGTTAATGTCACATACATTCATGTTGGATAAACTTAAGTATAAATAATAAATTTAAAATAATAAAGATCACAGTGAATCAGTATTTTATGTGCTGTGAACTCAGCAGGTACAGTTTGAATTAAATGTCTCTAAGGATAGAATTTTGCATATCAATATAAATTTTACTTCTAAACAAGTCTAGAACAGTAACATTGTAGTTTTACAAGTAAACACTATGATTCCCTCTATACTAGTTCAAGCTACCAATGGTGCTGCTGCTCAGCTTGGTTCCTATCTGCAGTTTCTTCACTATTTCCAGTTATATGGTTAATTAGATTTTGTATTTATTTATTTATTAATGAAGGTCTACAGCTCTTTTCAGCTATTTCAGTATCAATTTTAAGTGAGTGCAGAGATAACGAATTTTGGTTTTCATTTTGCTTTATTCAGACAATGAGCCACTTAAAGATTCTGTGGTGTTTCTGCTCTGAGACCAATAGGTGTTTTGATTGCTTTTGTTTACATTATGGATCAAAAAATAAAGAACATTTAGCTGTGGTGGGTTGACTGTCCAACCAGAAAAATACAGCACTTATTAGAAATAGCTACAGAGGTTTCCAAGTTAATTAAATCACCAGCTTTGGGAAGACCCTAGGTGTTGATCCTTGGATAAAAATTTTTGTTAAACAATAACATTCTGTAACTAATGTATAAACAAGCACAATTATTGCAGCCATGTTTCCTTTCTTAAATGTTTTAAATCAGTGATAAATCTGAAAATAAACCCATGAATTTTAAGGTGGCACTATTGATTTTAACTGTCTGCTGTTAAGCAGTTTGGCATTTCTAGTCTAGATCTAAAGTAATCTTCAAAACTTTTCTATCATAGAATGGTTTAGGTTGGAAGGGACCCATGTATAAGACCCAAAAAGTTACTTATAGCCTGTGGCACTGGGCACTCTGCATATTTGACCTTAGCTATGCATCTGCCTGAAGAGCAAGTTCCATTTGAAATTTAATGTTGAAACAAGTGTGTCACTGGTTTTACTCTTGAGTTTGATTTTAACTACTCACTACTACTTTCTGTGAAACAAGAAGCAACATTCTGCCTTGCTGAAACACCTGCTCATAGATTTGAAGTGTTTTTGGTGATACAAAGGGTACAAAGGTTCTGGGTTCTGCATCGCTTGCTGTACTAGTTAATCCAATTTTGGATTTCATCTTGATGTGGTGTACTCTGTAAAAAAAAGTTAGATCCAATTTCTGTCTTGAGAGACTTAACCTGGTAATAAATTTAATTGCTAGCATTATCAGTGGTTTTGCCTGCATGTCTTAGGTTGATTGACAGTTCTTTGCCCTCATAAAAATGTCATTGTTAAATTCACATAAGTATAGACAGCGTGAATAAGCAGCCTTTTGCGATACGTGTCTGCTTCTAAGATATGTCGCTGTTTCTGTGTCAGAAAATGACTTTATTGACACTGACTTTCTACCATTTGATAATTAAATTCTAGCATAGCTGATTCTACAAAATAGGCATTGGTCAACAGTCTACATTTCAGCTCAGATACTGATAAGGCTGCAAACAAACAAAACTGCGTGTATTTTTCAGAGACCTAAAACTGATATTTAGGTTTATTCAGGGTACTGCACAGGAGTTAGATTTATGACAGAAATTTAGGAATCAATATTTTAGTTTAGATTAGAGATGCGATCTCTAATCAAAGTGCAAAAATGTATAATGTCAAACAAAATGCAAAACGGAAACAAAATCCAGTCCACTCTGAACTTAGAGAAAGTCTCAGAATAAAAAACCAGAACCTACATGTTGTTGTCTAAAAAGCCTCAGAAGGCCTGATCTAAGAAAAGGCATACACTGTACACAACTGTGAATAAACTATTCCTCTCTGGAGAACTTACCCATAAAAATGCGGTAGGCATGTTACTACTTAAGAAAAATTGTCAATATATGAACATTGAATACATATATTTAATTTTTGTGTCTTAAGCCTGGTGTGAAAAATAATAATTAATGTAAGCTGGAAGTTACAATAAGTTAAACAGTGTGAGTGCAACGTCTGAAGCACAGCCACTGACACCCTTTTTGGACTTGAAGATAAAGTCTGTACTTTAAATTACATAAAACCTAGCAAAATCATCATGAAATGAGGTAAAGAAGTCTTAATCCTTATATGCTCCATTGCACCTTAAAAGATGTAACTGCATAGTAGAAGTATTCCTGTACAAACTACATCACTAAGAGTTTCTAGGAACCAGAAAGGTCTGATTAAGTCAGGGCAGTATTGCATATGTTCATGTATGACAATAACCAGAGATTTTAAAAACAGTGTTGCATTCCCCATTAAACTAGTCTTCATTCCACTGGTGGGAGAGACAGGACACTCAGGTTCATCTCTTTCTGCCATCTGGGAAACAGAGGTGCCAAGGAAGTACTGGCAGCGTTGAAATCAATGAGGATTTTTTTGTTGCCTTCAGAGGAGTTAGGTTTTTCTCTCTGTGTGTCACCAGAGCGATCCTGAGCTCTGGCTGGTGATAACACCCATACTCTGCTGGTGGCAGGTATCCACATTCTCCTCGCCATCTCCCAGGGGCTGCATAGGTCTCCTGGCCATCCAGTTGCTGCTCTGCACATTCAGAGAAGGGTACCTAGAATCTCACCTTTCAAAGGAAGAAAAATCCTTTTGTAAAGAACATAGGCTCTCAGGCAAGGCACTTAAATAAGAACGCAAACTTAAGTTACCCAAGGAGAACTGGGGATTTTCTTAAAATTTGCAGTTGCCTTGTGAAAATATCATATGGACAGGATATAACTTTAATTCTGTAAAGTGTTGAATGAACCTATATAGATAAGTTGACCAACACGTCAAGGGTACTTTGAAAAACTGGAAATGTCCTGTCTTCAGAATTACTTATTTTCCAAAGTTATGCATTGCAAATATATTTATCTATGTGTTTTAAAAATTTATTCTTGTTTTACTTAATTTGCTTATACTGAGTGGTTGTGGCTCTCTTCAAAGAGATCAGTTGGTTAAAATACTCAATGTCATGGGTTTTTCCACTATTCCTGCTTCATCTGGATACAAAGATTTCACCATACCTATTTTATCGTCAATAAAAAAGGACAGGCAAAACATTGCAGTAATGTAAGTACAAACCAACGAACTGGAAAATAGTTGTGGACACAGTAAATGTGGGATCTGAACATTCACTAGCATTTTTCAATTGGTTTGTTGCTATTGCTAGAAGCCTAATTTAATTACAAATTAAATTTGACTTGGAAATACATTTGTTTTGACAATGAATTACTTTCTACCAAGATATTTCAAGTCTAGCTATGTGGACAGGGTGGTAGGTGAAAATAGAATAACTCAATACATTAGTGACTGCTCACCGGAGATATGAGGGAATTAGATTTAAGGTTCTATAGGCTCTGAATTGCTCCTACCCATCCTGTGCTGGTGCTGTATTATAAGGCGTTCTTGACAACTTCTGTTCTGTTGTTAACTTATTAAGCGTTTTGTATTTTTTTCTCCAATACACTTTGAAAACTAATCTGAAATGTCAAATCTTGTTTTGTGTAATGGGGAAGGTTTTTTTTTGGACAGCTTTGTTAAGCATCCTGTGGGAAATTTTTTTGCTGGTTTTGGTTTGGTTTTTTTTTTCAGTGGCATCTTAGACTAGGTAACTATAGCATTTTATGCTTCCCATCTCATTTAAATCTATCAAGGTAGTCACAGTCAGACCCTGCTTTTACTTGAATGGGAAGACAGTTTGCATATCATTACAGTGTAATCTTTATCATAAGGAAGTACAAATATCAGAGAAATATAAGAAATGTAGGGGTTGACTTAAAATGAATAATCTATCATCTGTCTCTCCATCTATTTTATATAATCAATTTGAAGCTCCAGGGTGAGTGGTGAGTGCTGAATGTCAGTGACAGCTGTGTTAAACCAGTCAGGAATATTCATGAATATGCTTGTGCGTAGTTTTCAGTTTAATTTCTCTGGTATTTGGAACGAATTTTACCCACTTATTGGGAAACATTTACGCTTACGAATGTTTACTTGAGAAGTTAAACATGAAAAGCAAAGGGATTTTTGAGAATTAGTGTTTTAGTAGAAGGCTATTTTTTTACGGCAGTCTTCAAAGGTCTAATGCCCATTAGGACTAGTTAGTTTATCAGTCTAGCATAGACAAGGTGTGCTATTTTCTTAGCCAACAGCACATAAAGTAGTAATGCAATACCATCATTGTATCTCTGTTTTAATTTTTCTGAGCTAAGTGAGCAAAAGTTTCCTTAAAATTGGGTTAACTCAGAAGGCTCTTCAATGCAACTTAAGAGTGGGGCATGGTTTCACCCCTTTATTTTTTTAGCAGAATGCCATTAATTGCCGTATTGTTATGGCTCAAGGCCCAATAACATTCTGAAAATAAACAAAGTGAAAAGGTACATTTCATTCTTAATACCAATTTAGCAGGTGGGTGCCACTTTAAACAGAGTTACAGAATTAGTTCACAGTCACCACTTCTTTTGAGCTTCCAAATTCTTCCAGGACAGTCATTTGGAGGTTTCCTACAGCTCAGTCGATGTGTGTTAAAGGCTTATTTTTTATTGAGAAGAAAGATGAGAGAAGACTGTTACCACTTTCTGTACAAAATATCTGCAAAAGAAAACAGCCTGCAGAAGGAAAGAGGAACATGGGCATGTGTACTGCAACACACAGACAGCATCATGATGCCATAATAAGGCCAGTACAATACAGAATTATACAGACGTTATAGTTGTAAGGGACCTCAGGAGGTCTCTAGTTCAACCTCCTGCTCAAAGCATGGTCAACACTGAACTGGAGAAATTGAGGTCTTGAAAACCTTCAAGGACTCACATTACTTGTTTTTCATCTTTTATACCAAAATTAAAAACCCTTTTCAAACTGGTCTAGGTGGTTGAGATTTGCATCAGCTCTTGTGAAAAGAGGCTTACTATCATAGCTTTAGGGACAGGATTGTAGCAGGATGCGTAAAGATCTGGATAATACAGCCATGTTGAATCCATCTTAATATGCCTCCTTTTGAAGCTAGACTGCACTGCTTTCAGTTACATTTCTAATTACATGTAGCAAGAACAAGACCATATGAGAAGGAGCATTTAGAAAGTCAAGGTGTATAATGACTGTGGTATGTTGCAGTGAAAGCTGACTTCCACCCTTGTAAGGCTTTCCCACTGCAAAACTTCTGGGAGGAGTAGTATGGTAGGAGAATGGGGAATTATATTGTTAACAGTTTAACTACTTGGAGTTTTCCTGAGCTATAGATGAAATATTTATATCTACCAGAGGGAGAAATGCTATTAATCTATTCCTCATGAAAGGCTTCTAGTCAATGGTTGTGTGCACGCTGTGGTTGTCACCAGTGAAAATGGAAAGCTTTTAATATACATAACAGGTAATAGTGGTAATTGAAATTTTCTTTCTTTCCTTTCACTAATCCAGGGAATAAACTATATTTTAAACAATAGTAGCTGCATTTTGGCTAGCTACTTATTTTAAAATTCTTCTCTAATTTTAAGTTTTCTCTCGCCATTTATGTAATTCTATATGTCTTCCCACAATAAACACTTGTCCAGTTTTGCTGTTACTAAATTATATATGACCTGAATGTAATTCCAATAAGAATTGCAACCCACAAAATGCAAGGCATAACTGAATATTCATTGCTAACTTTTTCTTTAGAAGTTTAAAGACCCTTTTGCAAGCAAAAATGAGTACAACATACCACTATTTCATTACTTTTTACAGTCTTTAGCAAGTTTCACAAATATTGTGAAAAGATACTAAGAATGTTAAGGGTAAAAAAGGTTACTGTTGATACTAATGCAAGATCTAATTAGAAGTTTTTCGCTTCACTCATTCATTGAAGTAGTTGAACTACCCATTCTTCGATTTTCTGTGAATAGACAGCTGTGTGGAGTCATGAGAGGCTTGCAGAAGTGAACAGAGGTATTCAGACAGCTAAGGAAGCAGCCCTACATACACCTACATGCGTCTTTTCAGTTTTTACGTATCCATAAAACACTGAAATCAGCAGGACTACTTAGGCATGAAGATAATTATGAACATGTTTGGGGAATTGTGGCTCTAAATTGTGATCCACAATATGATTGACTGAAAAGAGGATTTCCACTGGAATTTGATGCAGACCTAAAACAGGACAACAAAGACAACTTGTCTTTTTAAATTAAATCAAATTTAAATGCAAACCTACAACGTGAAAGGATGTTTGCTTACTGAGCTTTCTACCCCTCATAAAAAGAATGATGACTTTGCATTTCTGATCAATGGAGGATGTGCACTTGCAACAGGAATTTTGAAGACATCTTACCAAATAAACATATCTGGTCAACATTGCAAAAACACTTTGGAAAATATTTATACAATGGATCAAATTAATTTACATTGCTCCCCATATCTTCTCTTCCTGGTAGTATTCTCATAAATGACCTTCAGAAGGATGAAATTTCAAGGCTGAGAGACAAAAAAAACCTCCATGATTATAATCATGTACATTTGAATATTTCTTGAAGTTGAATGCAAATCCTACATTCATGTATAATATTCTTAGTTCACTGTGTTGATTATTCAAGTAAGTAAAGCAGCCATGCGCACATCTAATTTCATATGATTTATGAAACAGCCTAAACAAGAGAAACACATACTATCTTCACCAAAACAAAGCAGAAGATCAAAGTATTACTGTTAAGCTTGATATCTAGTAGCCAATGCATTAAGAAGTTGCCTTGTATGATGTTGGAGTCAAACTTTTTAATAATAATGTATTTACATAAATATCTTTTGATTAATTGTGAAGTTAAAAAGTCCAGTCCACCAAATTTTATTTCTATGCATTTGCAATTTTGAAAATGCATTTATGAGCATTATCACCTGCTTATTCAAGTAATAAATTATATGTTCTCTGGAAAATTGCAGACTAATTTCACACCTTTTAGTTTAACTAAGCTTTCTTGGCAGAATGCTGGGATTTGAATTATCACCCAGTAAAATGCATGGTCTGAAAGGTTGCTGCTGTTAATATAATTATTAATCACTTTTGTTACAGTAATTTCTAAGAGCCAACCAAGAATGTGCTTTATGGTGCTAAACAGTGTACAAATACAGCAATGGTGGGATGAGATAGTACCTTGGAGAGAAAAGTTAAAAATTAAGGAGAGAAGAACATAGCAATCACAGTGACAAAGGCAAGAGTAACGCTGAACTGAGGAGATGCTTCTTGTGTTTTATGGCGAGGACATACAGTGGCCATACACCAAGCTCCCATTTTGAAAGCAATCCCCCATTTAGATCCTAGCACCTAATAACCATGCACTAAGTCAGACTGGACTTTTTTTATGGTTTCCTGGGGGTGTCAAACTCCTTGGAGGGGCTGGGAACGGGAGCATCACCCCATGCACACCCTCAGCATGCTGAAAGACACTGCTGGAACAGAAGAGAAAAGCATGGCCGTGCAGAGGCTCAGCACAGAGAAGCCCGATCATAACTGCAGAAAGATCTCAGAGGCTGATGCTCCCTGTCTGGCTTCTTTCCATGATTCTTAAGGCAGGGCAGTTCCTCTGAAGTTTTACCTCATTTGCCTGGGGAACAGAGAGGGATCACTGCAGCTCTGTTTGTCCAGTGTCTGCTGTTTGAATGCTGCCAGGATACAATTATTATGGAAGAGTTTATTGATTATCTTAAAATAAGAGCTTGCAGATAAGTGTCTTTTCAGCTTTGTCTCCTTTTCTAACAAGATGACATATTAGATGCCATACAAGTTATTAAATGTCTAGCCTGTATCAGATACAACATGTCACAAAAAGATCACACAGTTATCACAGGCCAGCAGGCGTGAGGATTTAAAATCCTTGTCTGGATTATAGCCCTTGTATAAATACGTGGGAAGCTATTGCTTTCAGTGGAACTTTGCTGAATGTACCAGCTAAGAATTTGCTGTTAAGGGCTGAAAGTAGCACTGATAGGATGCTTTTTCACCTGTGGTAAATGAAAAGAAATGACAACAACAACAAATCAACAGCATAACTGTAATAGTAATTGTATTAGAACCTGAAAATAATCAGTATCTATTGTGTCAACACCTTCCTCCCTTTCAAAATCTCATGACACTGCAGATGCAGAACTTAGCTGAGGTCTTGCTTTTTGTTTTTATTACATGGACTAGATTCCCATGGAAAAGGCAAGCTGATTACAAAACTAAATCATGTTTTTTATCCACTGAACAGACATAAGCATACTGTAGTCAACATCTGTGTTAGCATCTGCAGTATAACCTGCTGTGTACCTCATCCTAGGCTAACAGGTGAAAGAGTAGTTTAGTTCCAATATTAACGTATGTAAATTTTCCATGACCAAATATTTCAACCTTTGGCCTATCTGACACATATAATCTAATCAAAATAGGTGTTTTTACAGCACTCCCTACTGTAGTTTCTGAGTGTCTTACAAATATTTTACATTATTAGCATTTTAAAACTGAGAAAATTAAGTTATATTTCTATAAAGAAGTATATAGATATAAAGGTAACATCTCTCTGGCAGCATAATCTGCTGCTTTAGGAAGTTTTTTTAACCTCTTAATATTTTTTTTTGTCTTAGTCTATTGTTTTCATAGAGGAGATTTCATTACATCATTGCAAACACTGGTAGTGGATTTCAGTTTTGATGGGTACTGTCTGTTAGGTATCCACCACATTTAATAAAACCAAACCCCAAAGTTTCTTCTTCAATAGGATTACATTTGGCATTGCATTTTCTTGAGCCAGGTATTGCATGCTTAGCAAGTACTTAAGTTCCATTGACTCCAATGGACTTTGTTTGAAGTTAATAATATATGTTTTACATGTATTTTTGAATAAGGATTAAATTAATCATGCTAGATTAGAGCATTAGATATCACAGAACTGTAGAAGATTTCAGCCCATGCAATAGATATTACCTGATGATGATGATCCCAGGATTCCTTATTTTATTGCTGTTACCTGACGGTAAGTTGATTGATCTTGTCACAGAAGAGAAATGGTTAAGAAATCTTTGATTTGTCCTCCTGAAATCTTCATAGGTTTGGATGTGGATTTAGAATCCAGTGTGAAATTTCTGAATCTCTTGGAAATGTTTTCAGTGCCAGCTTAATATTTTTCCACTTTACTTATCACATAGCAAATGTACTGTCAAACTTTGCACTGTGAGGAGCTTGCTAAAGGGGAAACGCAAATGGACATGCAGGAGTAACGTATGGCATGCACACGGAGAGAGTGTAAACATTAGTAAACAGGTTCCGCAGCAGCTCCAGTATAGGTCATTAAGAAATAAGAACTTTGCAGGGAAGTCATGCTAAATTGTAGCATTCTGCCTCCAATTTTTAGCCCTTGAAACAAGTGAACTGTGAGTCAGGTTTAATTATTAACACATTTGGGTGGCAAAGGGGAAAATACTGAGGGATAAGAAATTAAAACAAAA
The DNA here is from genome assembly GCF_949628215.1 of Phalacrocorax aristotelis. Lineage (NCBI taxonomy): Eukaryota > Metazoa > Chordata > Aves > Suliformes > Phalacrocoracidae > Phalacrocorax > Phalacrocorax aristotelis. The sequence continues at coordinate 58,323,545 of NC_134278.1, forward strand.
CAAGTAATTCCTTGTGTGGGTGGTGAGAAACAGCAATGTTTCTGTTATGAAGGTAGAAACAGTCGTCATAGATACAGAGAGTGCTGGTTCTGGAACCAGTTAAAACGTCTGTGGAAAGTCAGCCAAAATGTGACATATTGCTCAAAATGAAAGGAAAAGGACAAATGTGTGGGGAAAAAAACCAACATGGTGGAGTTCACAGTCTATGGCTATTCAGTTTTGCTTTCAGTGGTAAATACAGCAGAATTATTGCATCTCTGATTCCCAAGAATTTACGAACTCATGATTTTGCTTAGAGCTTAGGAACAGAACAGACACTATGAATGGAAGTTATTGGGTACTGCACTAACACTACAGCAACAAGTGTTGCAGTTGCAATAACTGCAAACATTTTAATGCTCTTCAAAAATTCTTTCAGCTCAATAACCTTTGATGACTTTAGAAAAAGTTTTTACAATTTCACCCAGGAAACGTGATAAGATGATGCTGAGGTGGTTGTTTGGGTTTTTTAAAATTTGTGAAATCTTTTGGAAAATATAGCAACAATTTTTTCTGATTATTTTGCTTGCAAATGGGTCAATAAAGCCATCGAAGCTTCTGAGACACTTGGCCATGAAGCAACAGGAGGTTAAAGATATGACTATAGATTCTTTTAGTAAGGAAATTACAAGAAGAAAATCAGCAGATATCCTTTATGGGAAAAAAAAAAAAAAAAGAAAAAAAAGCAGTTACTGTGCCAGGGAAGACATTACAGAGTGCTTACCTGATCTTTCTTAAGACATCAACACAAGGCAGGAAATCTCATACTACTGGGAAATCTCTAAATATGCCAGAAGCAACTGACAAGTGTAAAGTTATTCTTGGAGTACAGCAAAGCTACAAACAACCTAAAAAATTCTTTCAACAGTATGTCTGACAACGAAATGAAAAAAATTAAAGACACAAGTTCAGTTGTGAAGTCAACCTCGGATAGAAATGGTGTTAGGCTGATATTTGAATTTTATTGCCTGCTCAGGTGACGTTTGGATTACTTGCTGGGTATATTTGCACTGTTTTCATTGCATCATTCGAAATTAATCTGAGCTAAAAAAAAAATATCCTTATAAATAACATTGGAATAGGAACTTTGTGGTGGTATCTATAATTTTTTTTTTAATCACATTAACTGGAAAGGAGGATAACATAGTAATGAAGTAGCATTTATACTGATGATCTAATAGCAGTCATGTACATGTAGTTAGGTATATTTTCCTCTTCCAGGTCTCAAACATTTCCATTAAGGGCAAAAATGAACCCTTATTTGTACAGTGGAGTTAAATCCTTCTTTGTTGTTATTAGAAAGACAGAACTCTGTTTTTTCTCCTTTTATTCTTGCCGTGCCATATGCACATTTAGGATTTATTAACATTTTAAAGTTCCTCTTCTGGCTAGAAAATGCTGATCACAGCTTAAAATGTCATCATAAGAGGGCTTTTTGAGTAAAACAGCATCCCTTTTTCTCTGGAGGCATCTAAATTGGTTGTGCAGCTCTCCCACTTGAGGATAATATTTAACAAGCAGGAATAAAAATGTAGTTTTTTACACAGGGATCAAATCTCCAAGATGTTATTTTGTGTTATTCGTTATTTTTCTATCTGCAACACATTTTTTTCTTTGTTTTGCCTTAGACTTTTAAGGCCTGATTTGGAGTTTTCAGAATTACAGGGGCTACTGCATAAGACTCCTGTCCACCCATAAATTGCCTTCTGTAGCATTTATCCTGCAATAAGAATGATCTTATCCAGATAGAGGGTAGTTATTAAGCAAGTGCATTTTAGATGCTTAGACAACTGATCTTTTACATACATCTTTCACAACTGATCTTCAGTTCAAGAACCAGAAAGGGTTATTTATATCACATAATAGGTTCCTGTTAGGTATCTATTACTGAAAGGGTTAGAGCAGGTGTCCTCTGCATTGTTTGGGAAAGTTTTACCTCTCCCTGAAAAATTTTCTTCTTGGTAAACTACCATTTAAAAGTACAATGGATGTCAGAGCTATTTCCAAATCAAGACTGGTTTTCATAGAACCGTTCTTTAATAAATGTTTGTCTGTGGAGGTGCCCCAACCCTTGTGATATATCTTTAAAAAATACTGCACTGTGGATAATAGTCTTGGTATCTTCCAGTTGTGATACTAAATGAACCCCAGCCTTCTTTTGCTTTCTAATTCATAAGAATTAATATAAAATGAGAACATTAGCCATAATGCTAACTCTTACAGCGTCCTGTTAATTCACAGAATCACAGAAGCACCCTGTCCAGACGACTCTTGAAGGTGTCCAACGTGGCCGAGTCAACCACTTCCCTGGGGAGATTATTCCAATGGGTGACTGTCCTCAGTGTGAAAAATTTCATTACATCTCTGTGTCCCAGACATGCTATACGTATCCAGTTTAGGGTCCTTGTCTTACTTGCTTTCTAACATGTAGAGAGCAAAGTAAGGAAATTAATCATGCAAAAGGGTATGAATTTGCTGGACAGGGCATTGTTCCTTTCCCTTGATTTCTTGTGATTTCTTTATCACCATGCCAAAGCCACAAGGTTTGGAATAGATTGGGTATCAAAAGGCATATGGGAAGGAGCTGCAGACTTGCCACACCAAACGGATATTCTCACCCAATCTGTCATAGCAGTGATTTATACATGCTGGCTACAGATCATTTTGAGGAAAGATTCTGAACCGTGCAATTCATGCCAGTCAAGAATTTAGGGGACTAACATGTTTCTTAAGACAAAGATACAGGACTTTCTTGTAGCTAAGCAGATGTTCCCGTATCTTTCTTTCATCAATAGAAATGTTGCACTGTAGGATTTTAAGGCTTAATTTCTTCAGGTTTATATATAGTGGTCTTTCAGTTTCCACAACAAAAATAAGGTATTAAGACAGAAATCCCTCCTGAATCAAAACTATTGTACAGACCAGCCTCTGGCGTCTTTCCAGTGAGAGTTAGGGGATCACATCTGCAATCTGCACTTGAGACCTTCTATAAGACTTGCCATTTATTAGTTTGAATGTTCTGCAAGAATATCCTATGGGATAACTAAAAAAATATCCACTTCGTTGCTTCCTAATACACCTTCAGCAGGCAAAAGCATCGGCACACTTAGAAGAACAGCTCTGGGGTAAATAGGGAATGTGAGTTAGATATCCCAGCTGCACAACAGCCTCTTATGATGCTTCATCTGCTTTCTGCAGCATTTTGTTCCAAAATTAGTGCCACGGGAATGTCATCACGACAATAGGCACTCACTTAAACTGGGAGCAGGCAAGGTTGCCGCAGAATTACTTCAGCCAAAGACACTGCAACTGTTGGAGCTGGGCAGAGGACCAGGGTGCACTATCCTTTTCTCCCCATCCATTCACCCCTGGGCAAATATGGTCTCAGGCTGGGTGAGACACATGAGTGTTCGGTAATGGGAAAGGACAGAGATTTCTAAGGATTACCCTCTTCCTAGGTCTGCCTTATGCTACTCAGCCCAGGTAACACCGAGAACATTTGCATAAGCCCTGAGATGAATCCATGTTGATACTGCTAAGTCAAGACTTTCAGATTCCTTTGGACCAATTCTGTCTGGTGGGACAGAGTTGGTTTTCTAATCTTATAGCTCAGTCTATGTGATAAGTCTATGGGTTCCATATTTCCTCCTTTTCATTTTAATGCCAAACTGCTTTGCAGTTACTACCATTGCTTTTCTATGGTAGTGTGGTCCGGCAGCTAAGAGATTGCAAATGCAAGCTAATTGTTCTTTTATATTTCTTGCCATTTCCTTAGTGTTCTGGGACAGGATCCAGCTGCCATGAAAGTTTTCTTAATCCTCCAACTCTAATTTCTTGCTGACCACTACTGACCTGATAATGATACTCTGACATTTTTCTTCTTTTTTTCTTTTTTCCCCTCCCTTGGAGTTTTATACTTATCTTTCTGGCTTTTGTTCCCAAGTGCTTATGTGAGGCACAGAACCTGTCTACATTTTAGAATTATAATTTTCTTCTTTCAGTGAAATTACCATTTTTATGCCTTAAAAATGTGACCATATTCTCCAATGACCTCTTGTGGCTTATGTATTTGAACGTTATCTTATTTACTTAACCTTTCACTCACTCCTTCATGTTCTGAGACTTCTCTCTAACTCTCTTTGCAGCATTAATATTCCTGTCTTCCTTACTCTCCTTTGGAAATTCTCCTGTTTGCTCTCTGAATTACTACCACTATGGGATGTCTGTAATGAAGGAATGAGGGCAAAATAATTTCTAACAATGAAGAGAGATGACCAGCAAAAAGCAACAAGATTTGGGCAATCTACTGAAATTTCTTGTAGACAAAAGGACAGCAGAGCTTTTCTCTGGGACTCTGTTTCTTTTGAAATATCATAAAAGATGGGGACATATCTGCTGAACATTACTGAAGTGCCAGCAGTGCATTTACTCAATGTCTGAAGTTCTAAAGGAGGGTGGGGAAAAGAAATGACTGGATCTATTTCATGATTTACGTAGTGATAGTCAGGTTTGACAATAAGTGCAATAAGTGTTTACACATAAAGTTGTCTAGCATTTTCCATTATAGGACCTTGATATTTAACCACTTTTATAAGCAGGCTACAGCTAAGCCCTTCAAATGAAACTTTTGCAGAAGTCTATTTACTATTTTAAGTTAAGGCAACTGAGCCGTTCTGATCATCTATGTCAATGGAATTAAAAACAAAAAAATGAATGGATTTTTTTTATAGCCATTATACTGAAGAGTTCTAATTTTTTTTTTTTTTTTTTTTTTTGCAATGTCAGTCCAACACTTGACATGGAAAGAGGGAAGAGATGCCACAGGGCATCGTTTCAGATTGTCTTTTGTCCCCATTGCAAATTCATCTAGGTTTGTTTGAATGGGCAGTGATTTCAAATTAGGGTATGGCAGCAAACTCTAGGCAGGAGAGCCAGTATGCAGCCGTCCATCCCTCAACAGAGCCACGGCGCTGAAGGAGCAGGCTCTGCTCCTGCTGAACAGACGGACGAACCCTGGAGGCTGCACAGGCCATCACTCTGGCTGTGCCCCTCCTGGCTCAGGCAACTGGCACCTGTGTGGGATGGAGAACAAAAGATACAATCCTTTCATTGCACCAGCCGTGTGGAGGAGAGGAGGGAAGCCATCCTTCTCTGGGGGGGAAGGGAGGAGGGCAGAGCACAGAAGCCTCTAGCTCAAATAATTGTGTCTGGTGGGGTGTTGCCTCCTGTGATTTTTGTTGCCTTTGTTGCACAGGTTTGCTCTGAGAGGCTGAGGGTCTGTAATGGCTCATGTATAGATCAACATCTCTCTGTAATAGTGTTTTAGGGTTTCTTTTTGTTTTTAATGTTTCCTTAAAATGAGATAGAAGTATTTATACCTATGTATTAACAGAAGAATTACATGGGAGCTAAAAGAGCATTATCTTGCTAATATCAGCTAATGTGGAGGACACTGCTCATCACACATTATTAACTGTGGCTGCCTGACTGCGTAACACCCACTATCCACAGTATAAGCACAGCTGTGAAAATAACTGCACATGCTCTTTTACATGCACTGGAGCAAGAGTCTATTAAAGCTGCAAACGCAGCACTGAAGACTGAGAAAGTTCCAGAACTGAAGCTGCCTCCGTGACCTTTATTTAGCCACCTGTGTTTTTGAAATATGCAACAATCTTTAATTGCATGATCAAAGTGAGCATCTCCTTATTAGTGCACAACATGGGTTTGTCTCACTTGTAATGAATAATATGGTTGCCTTCAGCGCCCCAGACTCATTTGCGGCAGAAATTTCTCAGCTCTAACATGGGACTAATAACTATTACCCTGCCCAGCCAGGGTCTTAGGAATGTAATCCATGCTTAAGATGAACTCAGAAGGTACAGTAAATCAGCTAGCCTAAGAAAATCTGACAAACAACTGATTGTGGATGACATTCAGTAAATAAAGCACAAAGCTGGACTGGGGGATGAAGATAAAAAGAAATATTGAGAGCAGCATCCAGTAAACCTCTGCAGAGATACATGAAAAAGAATTGGATGATGATGTAAATTAACATGGGTAACTTCTCATTCTCGCTTTTCTTAATTTTTGGTATTTTATTTAAATTCCCTTTGGATGCTTGGAAGCATCTTTTTTTTTTTCTTTGCATGAAATACATTATTGTTCTTCAAACATCCAATCAATCAGGCCAGCAGCATATTCTAATTTAATTCAAGCATGAAATATAAGCATGAACTTTAGCTTGCATAGTTACAAATTTTTTCAATGGTCACAAAATTATCCTGTTGATCTTAAGGCAACGGCGATTAAAAAATGACAGTATTTCCCTACTGGGTATTTCAGTGCTTATTTCCACAGACAAGGAGGAGTATGCACTTAAGCTGGCACTCAGAAATGGAATTGGAGGGAGGGAGAGAGAAACCCATTCAATTTTCATTGTACCTTACAGAACTTGGAATAATTCAGGACAGTTTCTTAAAAAAACCTTGCTTTTCCAAGCAAAGTTATCGGTCTGTCATGCTGTTGTCTCCTGTCATAAAACTGTCATCACAGTCTCTCTGATGTGGCAATGCTGGGGGCACTGGCAAAGCTTCTTGGCTCAGTAGTGCTCAGATTTTGCATGGCAAGCTAGGTTGCTGCAACGAAAGTCACATGGCTCTTTTGCCACACTGTGGGAGCTACCATGCCTTTCATTACTAATGTCATCAAATAACGTCTTGACATCTGGATATATTCTCACCCCATTTGAAGTATCAGCTGTTTATTCCATCACTGGTGACCTTTCTTACCTCCTTGTAATTTGTTGAGCTATCATCCTTTCAACAACCTGCTTTTCTTTCTTTTTTTTAAGGTGCTGGGAAAGGGTCTGAGTAACACTGAGTGTTTATCGAACTAAGGGGTGTGCTTTTGTATCTGAGCTGTGCGTAAGGTCCTAATGCCAAGAAAGACCCGTAAGAATCAAAGAATCAGAGGAATGCTGGGTTGGGAGGAACTTCTGAAAGTCATCTTGCCCATCACCGCTCTCAGCAAAGCAAAGTTGTGCAATCTTCTGTTTCAAGGCAGCTTTTGGATCCTGTAGTCATACCATTGGGTTTCTTGACTCTATTTCCTATATCTTCTAATGTTGTTATATCAGAAATTATGCTGGAATTGATTGTATTAATGCTATATGACAAATTCATGTGTATCTTGTATCTTGCAAGTCAGTTTAATTCCCTCATCATGCATTTCTCAAGAATTTTTCTAAAGACTTGTTTAATTTAAAGGTTAAATAATCTCCTTAGATTCCGATTTGTTGAGTTAGGACTGCTATAAAAAGAATATGGAGTCTAGCCTTAGCTTGCAATAACATCTACACTGAACAATAGCTGTTTTCAGTTGATACATCCAAGTAGAACTGTAGCTATTTTTTATTTTGATTTTCTACACTATCCACATATTTTAATGATGGATTTACAAGAACTCTAGAAGAGTATTACTCCAGAGTTTTTGGTTTGGGGTGGTTTTTTTTTTACTAAATCTTTTCCAATAAGTCCCCAACCTTTGGGTCTTTCATTAATCACTAGTTTCTTGTACAAAATAATCTTCTGAACTTGTAAATGTTTCTTGCCAGAACTATTTTAACTACCTGCTTTCACCTTGTAATCGGCAATCCATGCAGGTTTTTTGTTTGTTTCATCACAGGCAATAACTAATGATTCCATGAACCATTTTCCATTGAATTCCTCTTGAGAATGTGAAAATTACAGAGTTTTTTTTATGCCTAAAGAAATAATGTGATGTTTTTATTAGGGACTACTCTGTGATTAAAGGTTCACATTCCAAATAGCTGCAACTTCTTCTTTTACCTTTATATGGAGATCCAATTTTATTTTATTTTATTGTAGTTAGTTCTGATACAGTTATGGTCTCCATGGAAGTTTGTGACCCTGACTCGTGCAATGAGGGGAAATAAATTTTTAAAACAATATGTTTCCTAATTAAAATATTGACTAAAATACTGGTACAAACAGGGGAAAAAAAAGGTTCATTACATTTCTGTGGGAATGGCGTGTCATCACCGTAGGACAAACTAGGCCTATTTAGAACATCTCAGCTATGTGTTGCCATATAATAATCTGTTTGAATCCCTTTCAGTGTCATCTAATTCCTTCATTTGCAAAGCTTTCCTTGTTTCAAAATGTGTAAAATGAGGTGAGGTTGCATTTTTGTATGCTTTTTTGTCCTCTGAATTAGTGGCATATGGTGCACAATACTTAAACTATACTGCTAATCTGCCATACTCTCTGAATTTTATTTTAAAATGGACTTTTTGTCCTTTATTTTACATTGTGATTCATCTTATAATGGCTTTGTTCATCAGTGACTTATCTGTAGGTATTGCTTTCTTTCCCTTTGACTACCAGTACCATATCTTTCTTTGTAAAAGAGATGTAAAAATGGTTTTGGCAAAACCCATCTTCAGTGAGTGCAAAAAAATGCACAGAGACATAGTCTATTAGTATCTCAGCACTAGCATTTCTTTCTACAATAGAAATGGCACTTTCAGGGTTATACAGGCTACCCATGTAAAACCTTTATTTGGCACCTCTGCATACTGAAACTGTCCAACTAGCTGATAAGCGGGCACCACGCCACTGAAGCAGATGGGCATAGCTGTAGAGAGCCAAAAGACAATGTATGTGCATCAAGTGTGGATGTTGGTGGCAGGCTTCCCAGTCAGTGATGTCTTAACGATTAAATGTCCCGAGTTTTTTGCATCTGTAGTTACAGAGATGGCAGCCTTACTCCTGGATGGTCTATGAAAATGTCTCTCCTATTTTATTTTTAAAATATAAAGGACTTTCTGAGAATGCTTGATCTAGAAGGTACTTGAGACAAGAAGGTTAATGGTAAAGGAAGCGGTAAAGATAACCTTTCTGAGTCCAAAAAGGCATGTGCTCTCACCTCACCAAAAACTGAGGTGCAAACTGGAGTTCCGGAGGAAAGAGAGTGAAAGCATTATTTAGGGTATTTGAGATACGCAGTAGAGAGAATCAACAGGTATTTTCAGAGAAAGAAAATAAGATACAATCAGAGAAATGCAATTACCATAATTTTACCAAAAAAGAAGGATTTGGAGGTTACGTCATGAATGAGACTCAAAGCCATGAATAAGGAACAGCATGGTATTCTTTGATTGTATCACACTTAGGGAAATAGAATTTGGCCAGTCTATATATAATAAGAGGGCTGGACCACAAAATTACCTGATTACATCACCAGTGTATTCTCAGAACTGGAAAAACCTAATGCATGCAATATTTTTAGCTAATGTTTTTGATGCAAGGTGAAAGTGAATGAAAAGACAGTTTCCCTAAAATATGGTAAGAGAAGGCTTTTCTTTGTTTCCTGAATAATACAGAACCAAACATGCACACAGAGCCAGGTATAAGCCTCCCTGAGGAAAGCCATAAGTCATCTAATAAACAAAGTGTAAAGTCTTCTGGTGATTTCAGTAAAGTCAAATATTGATTGATTGGTAAACGAGGAAGATATTTTTAGACTAGTACTTCCTTTGAATATACGCAGTCTGGTTGCAGCGTGAATTGAATGATTTTTAGACACACATAGTCTTGGATTTCCCTGAAGGAATTAGAAAATGAAGTCCATTTTGTATTTTATGCTCTTTTAGAAGGAGTGATGTTTGAGTATCTACTTTTATTTTATTGTTATAGCTTCAGATTTATTCTTTACCTCATTGACTACATTCAAGATTGAAAAAGACTGAAAAAATAAGCCATGTTGTATTAAAACATACTGATCTTGCCAAATCAGGCAGTCTTGCCTGCCTGATGTACAAGAAGGGTGTAAAAGAATCACAGAATCACAGAATCCCAGGTTGGAAGGGACCTCAGGGATCATCTAGTCCAACCTTTCTGGGAAGAGCACAGTCTAGATAAGATGGCCCAGCACCCTCTCCAGCTGACTCTTGAAGGTGTCCAATGTGGCAGAGTGAACCACTTCCCTGGCGAGATTATTCCAGTGGGTGACTGTCCTCACTGTGAAAAATTTCCCTCTGGTGTCCAATCGGAATCTCCCCAAGAGCAACTTGTGTCCATCCCCCCTTGTCCTCTCCATGGGACTCCATGTAAAAAGGGAGTCTCCATCTTCTTTGTAGCTGCCCCTTAAGTACTGGTACATGGTGATGAGATCCCCTCTGAGCCTCCTTTTCTCAAGGCTGAACAAACCCAGCTCTCCCAGCCTATCCCCATACAGCAGGCTTCCCAGTCCTTTGATCACCTTGGTGGCCCTTCTCTGGACCCCTTCCAGCCTGTCTACATCCTTTTTATATAGAGGGGACCAGAACTGTACACAGTACTCCAGGTATGGCCTGACAAGCACTGAGTAGAGCAGGTTGATGACTACTTTATCTCTGCTGGCAATGCCTTTTTTGATGCAACCCAGCATCCTGTTGGCCTTCTTGGCCGCAACAGCACACTGTTCACTCATGTTGAGCTTCCTGTCCACCAGGACCCCCAGGTCCCTTTCCACAGAGCTGCTCTCCAGCCAGGTGGATCCCAGTCTGTGCTGCACTCCCAGATTATGTTTTCCCAGGTGCATGATCTTACATGTTCTTTGTCCTACTCCCTCCCTCCCTATGGCTCATTAGCATCACTCAGTGGGTCAGTCATGGTGACAATCTCACAGGTATGCACCTCCTACCCAAGGAAGTTGCATCTAACCCTGTGCTCACCATACAGTTTCACGAAAACAGTTTTTGTGCCTCTAGAATTTGGCTCCACCCACTCCAGCTGCCTTAGCCTTCTAAACAAAATTCAGTCTGTCTCCATAGTACTGTTGGCTCTAAACAGCTATGCTAGTTGGGGTCCCTTTAAAGGCAAAAACTCTGCAGATCCAATTTATGTATGTTTGTTGTCTCCAAAGAATGGGAAGTGACCTTTGCAGTTGACTGGTACTATCAAAACAGCCACCAACTCCCAAAACAGCTGTGCCAGCCAGTGACCTTGAAAGTCCGGGTGTTCTGTTCTCCAACCCTGGAACACAAATTCTCCTAGTATTTTAGCCACCCCTCAATTTTTTTCCAAAATTTTGAGTGGTCTTAGGAATTTTTGAAAACTTGTGCTTTAGAAAATAGTTCAGAGTTCAGAGAGAGGTAAAAAAGCACCTGACGGTCCTCGCTTATTTTTCCCATGACAAAGATATCTTTAGCTTCAATTAAATCTGCTTTGGATTATGAACGCCAAGGACTAAACTCAAAGCCTTGTGAACTCAATGGTCAGGCGCCTCATGGCTTTGACTGTTAAGGCGTTAAGTCAAAGAAAACGGAAGGAAGGAAAAAATACCTGGGAAGCTGAAGACAAACCTCTCAATTTATCAAAAAGATCTTACTGTAAAATGCTTAGTTTTAGCAAGAATTTTGATGTATTCACTGAAGGAGATGGATTCCCGTTATAAATAGTTGCAGTTGGCACTCAAATACTGAGCCATCAATAAAAGAATCTAGATAAATGTCAGTAGAGCTCTGTTCCTAGCAACAGTATCTATTGATTTTATTTTTTGCATTCTGTTAAAAATGAACACTGAAAGAATTCTGAGTGTCCTGGTTTGTATTTTTAATAGGGAATTTAAATGGGCACAGCTGCTGAAAACTCCATTAAAATAAACTGTTCACTGATTGATTTATAATTAAGATTTTTCTTTTTGGGTGTTTGTGAAAAGGCCAGATACACCAAGGAAACAGTCAATACATTGGTGCAGCTCCACCAATATGCTGATGTGTGAAGCAAATTATGGCTTCCCACCTTTCCAGTAAGAAACCCTTCTCTTTAGATTACAGCAAGAATATATTTTTTATGTTTATTTTCTCTGGACCAGAAGACCTTGCCTTCCTGGTTGCACATTGTCCAGTTCAAGCAGGAGGGAGAGACAATGTTCCCACCCAGCTCAGGTCACTCAGCAGAATAGGTGAGTTCCTCCTAGGGCTGCCTGAGGTTGAAAAGGACCTAGAGAAGTGGTCCTCAGCTGGTGAGGCTGGTTTACCCTGAGTGAAATGCAAGCATATGGCAGGGTGAGTGTGGCACAGAGTCCACATGGAGAAGTACTGCTCCCCTACAGAGGGGTTGGGCAGTCAAGTGAGGCTTGTTGGACAGCTTTCAAGAACTAGTACCTTCAGGGAAATCTTTTGGTAGGGTGGTGGTCCCCAGACTGGGCAATGGCAGGTAGGGAACAACACTGCTTCTTGCTAAGGGACTATTCACATATTCTGCAGCAAACACATATACAATATATTCTTGAACATTTTTCCAAATATTTCTTATCAGTTGAGGCAGACTTGGACATACAAAACCGTTTTTCCACCTATCACTTTTGTGCTAAATGTGTGGGATTGTTTTGCAGTGGGTTCATTCCATGGTAAGAGTCACTCTCAGGCGGAGCCTTGGATAAAACAGTAGCAGTTTATAGTAGCCAGTAATCTGTTCATGTTTCTTTTTCATTGGTAATTCATTGGTAAAGCGATCTGTGGTGCTACAAGTTTCAGTGAAATTTTACAGCAACAATTCCTGCAGTTTTCTCCTATGATTTAATAACAAAAAATATCCATAGAAGATAGCTTGAATTTTTGTGAATGCAATTTCTACACTGACCACTATGTAAAAGGAAATCCAGGGCTTGAAATGTTTAGTGTCTTAAGAATGGTCTAGAAGGGAGTCTTTGGAAAAATAATTTCAAAATATTTCTAGCCCTTGAATTGAAGAACCAAATGACCTCCAACATCACATAGTTTTGATTTCTATCTTTCGTTTCTGTGTCAATTATAATATGAATTTAACAGCTGATAAGAACTGTTCAAAAAATAATGCCATTTCAAAGCCATGATTTCAAGTTTTTAGATCTTCTACAGCATTGATTTCTACTGCTAGTAGCTCTTGAGGTAGATCCTGGTAGGTTCATGTTAGAATTAAGCAGAGCGATAAAAGAGGATCTAAAAAGCACTATTTTAAGGTTCACTATTGCCTGACCAGCTCAAGTTATGCCTTGAAAAATAGAGATATTACTAGAATTCTGATATAAAGAAAGCATTCTGAGCTCTATTTAAGTGAGAATTATCTGTATATCATTTTCCTGTTACTTACATTTAATTCATCATTTCCATTTTGAAAGACTTCATAATCTCTTCCACAAACAAAAGAATGCTGAAAAAACTAGGAAAGTAACATAAAAGGAAAAATATCAACCCATCTGCAAATATATGCATGTATATGTATGTGTCTGTAGCTGGGTGGATATGTACTATGTTGCAGTAAATTGAGTATTCAGATATTTGAAGTTGCTTCCTGCTAGTAAGTGTTTCACAACAAAGATGTGATCAAAAGAAATATAGGAATTGAATGATGAGTGAAGCCAAACCAATTAAATCTCTACTGCTAACTCAAAAAGATAAAATAAATGTCTTGTTAAAATTTCTGCCTTACCTTACTTTCTTTAGTAGATAAAATGCACTTTTGTTAAAAAGGTCATGAGCTTTAACATATGAATGCAGAAGAAACCTAAAAAAAAAAAAAAAAGGAAAAAAAAGAATTTGAGATTACAAGAAGAACATTTCTCTGGCCCCCATTTGTTAGAATAATGGTAAAAACCCTTTTTAAAGTAACTCCTTAGTTAGAGAGTACTTCCATTTGGTGATATAGATTATTTGTAACACCCTAGTGTAACACAGTAGATAGACTGAACAATGCTAAAATGTAAGTTATATTTTTCTGTGTGCTTACTATTACAATTTGGCTATTAACCCTGATAGCATCATATGAAAAAAAAGTAATAATAATTTAAGAATAGAGTTGACTACACGGAGAAAACATTGCATATCTTTCTTATGAAGGCTGTATGAAGGGGCTGATACGTCTCCTGAGTTGTTCATGGTTTCTTGGAATGGAGGTTTGTCGTATACTGTTTAGGGTAATATCTTAAGATGGTACAGTTGGACACTGAAAGAGAAGCTGAAAGACAAACGGAAGTGATGCAGTACCCAAAAGAAGCTGCCACGTAAGCACTTCTCCTAGTCTTTTCCACAAAAACCTAAAGAGCTGTGAATCTAAGAAATGGAAAATGAACAAATGAATGATTCAAGCTTAAGCATTAGCAGACCAATGGTGTGAGTAGAATACAAGAGACAATAGTTCTCAGACGATATCTCTTCAGCAGTCATTAGGGGATATTTTACACTGGTGACATTTAAAGTGCTTTGTTCTTTTTGTTTATGTGGAAAAAAGGGAGTGCATATCTACATAGTGCAGAGTTACTATCTCATTTTTGATGTCACCAGCACGAGATTTTTAATGGGCTCTGTGACATTGGGAATTTTGCCTTGCAAGAGTTTAGCTTTTCAAACAGCAAGGGTGGAGTGATCTGTGTCAAACACTGAGAAATGAGCTGAGCCCTGGAAGTGCCTTCTCCTCTCAATTGACTGTAATAGAAATCTAGACAGTGCTCAGAGGAGGACATCTGCATTGCAGACATCTAAATGTGGGCAGATGGATGGCACTCTGGCAGTAATGTGCTCTGTAGAAATCCAGCTTCCCTTATGCAGAAGGATTTCAAGCTATGTCTTCAGAAAAAAAGTAAATCTCTTCTGTGCATTCTGGGTCCAGCATAATTTTGTCGCACAAGAAAATTGAAACAAAACAGAAGCCAAAAGAAGAAAGGAGCCCACTGAGTCTCACCCAAGCTGTAGCTCCCGATTACTCTTTGGATTCAGGCTATGTTTTCTGGTCCTGCTCTGCACTGGAGGCTTCCTGCTGACCTGTGTCTCCTGTTGGCTTCTAGAGCTGGACTCTCCACCACGCTTTGCTGCCCACACCCTCATCAGCTCTCAGGGAAAAGCCACAAGCAATGGGAACGGGAAGGAAACAGCAAAATATGTGGGGCAGATTAAATTAGGGAATGGTACCTACTAAGTGACTGCATGAAGTCACCCCGTAGACTGCTGTCATTGCCACTGCAAATGGACTTCTCCCGGGAGAGTCTAGGTGAGGTCTTTTACTAGTTCAAGGAAAGTGGTAGAGAGAGGCATTTCTAAGTGATGTATCTTCATAGACAGAGGAAATTAAGGGAAAATAACTTCAGAAGCAAAGAAAATTATAATTATGGACAGTTGCTACTGTCAAATACTGTGTTATCTGAAAGAGGAGTTCCTTTCCAGACATGCTGGGCTTGAGGTAATCTTGAATAACTCAAATACTCTTGCCCAGGTAGAATTAAAAAATCCCATTTTTAATTACTATGGCAAATGTAGTAATTATCATCTTAGAAATTGACTTATTTTCTTTTTCCTGAATGGAGCATGGAAGGGTCTTGAGGCATAATATTTTCAGATCTGGACGACTCTAAAACTCAAATTTTGTGCCTTTCTAAAAAGAAAATAAGTAGCAAATCACTAATCACAACAACAATTCAATTGTTTTGAATTGCACAAGGTGTTATCTTGTAGTCTGGAGCCCTCAGTCAAATGTGATTGAAACCGACTCACAAATTCAAAAAGAATTTGGGAGCAAGAGAAATGCTGTGTAAAGTTCTGTGAAAAAACATGCTAACATTTAAAATGTTCATAGTTATCAGAGTTGCTTACTGTTTATGCTTGAAAAGTATGTGACATGTTTCTCCTTCAGGAAAAGTGACGAGAGTATTAGATGTGAGTTCTGGTGACCAGGTTTATATCAAAGGCAGTAGTGGGCTACCTGGACCTTTGTTTCTTGTGCCCTTGTGATCATTTTTCTACTGAGCTGTGAAATTAAGTCAAGTCACTTAATTTCTTTGACCTTCATTTTTCCTGTTAGTAAAATGGAGATAATGTGACTTAGCCAACTTTGAGAGAAGTGTGAAGAGGGATGTATGGATTCTTAGCACTGTCACAAGTATTTTAATATTTCAGTTTCCCATTCCCCAAGAAAATAGACATCCAATATTAATTTGTGATGATTCATAGCAAATTTCCAAACCTGTAACTCCATAGTATCAATAAACCATAGAGTAGGTAATTTTTCTCGTAATTCTTTGTAGGTGGTAATAAATTCACATTTCCTTGAAGAATGGTAAGCATATTCTACCATATAAAGCTGTATTTATATAATTTATTTAAAAAAAAAAAAACCCAAAAGTAAAAGTTACTACTTTTACTGATTGGCTACAACTTTGAAAAATAAGAAGTATGTAAATCTCCAGTCTTAGCCTTTCAGTTATACCTTTTACCAGTGTGGATTTCCATAAATACAGTAAGCTGTGTTGTCATTGCTATGCCTCCTGTCAGTATCTCCTGCTTGGTCAAGTGTGGGTTTATCAAGGTTCTCTTCTTGTTGATAGGTGACTGCTGCAGCATTGTGGTGGCTTCTGACAGATAACACAGCTGTCTTGAACTCCTACATATGAAAAAAGAAATACAGCTATAGCCCTTTGAAGAACTCTTATAAAATGTTTCTAATTAGATACATATAATAGAGAGTACCAGAGGGATTTTTTCATTGTCACAGACCTTCAGAGTTCAATTTCCGCAACAATTTACTGAAGCACATAGACAACAAGAGGCATTTACGACTGCATGTGATCCAGAGATAAGAGATGTACTAGATCTGAAGCATCTGAAATAAGAAGCAGTGGGAAGCAGAAGCATCCTTGTATTTCAAAATAATTATACTCAGTGTTTATCCGCAGAATTCAGGCAGCAAACACTTAATAACTTTCAAAAGGAAGCAGTTTAAAACATAATTTTAAAAGACATTTTTAAACTTTATCTGTAGTCCAGTAACAGCAAATGCTTTTTAAAACAGTCTATTTGAAAGTCAGATAAATTTGTCATTTTTTTGGTGATAGACTAGACAGTGGAAAAGAGAAGTTTCACCTCTTCATGTAAGCATAAGGCTTTCTGGAAGGACAAGCAGCTCCAAAGTGCCTTGGAGTATTCTGCTGGATGTGGTGTGCACAGGGAGTTTTTAATCAGCTGTTGCTTACATGCAGTGTGACAAGTTGTGCCATGAACAGCTGATCTAATGAAACCTGGTTTCCAGTGGCTCTCCGACATTATTTTCCCCTTTGTGTTGACTGATGAAAGATGATCTTGTAAGCCTGTCTTTGAATGAGGACTTGAGTATCTCCTCTCATTTCCTGAAACTTTTGTGAAAAAATGTCTTTGAATCTTCAAACCTTTTCTTCAGTGTGCTTAAAATTGTTCAGGAGCACAGAGGGTTTTTCAAGGGAAGAGACATCACACATGGATATTACTGCTTAAGTCTCATTTCTTTGAGAAACCAGTCAAAATGCAGTATTTAAAATTTTTGATATAAGAAATCCAATTTTCTTTGTGTGTCAGAAGGAATACTTCTATTAACTCCATCAGAATATATGTATACTTGTATACATCATTAAAGTATTACCATAACTGGCAAAAACTTGCAAGTTAAAATTTTGCAAAGTTAGGAAAAAATGCCAAGTTAAGGTTATTGAATCTAAATTAATGTTTCCTTCTCTTGTCCTGGTAGTTATAATGCTCCATGTTGTGTGTGAAAACAGGTGTACCATGAGCAAGCTACAGGAAAATGAATGTTCAATATACTTAATGTCTCAGAGTTAGGTTTAAAAAAAAAAAAAAATAGTGTGTTAAGACCACACATCTGAATTAAGTTCCTATGTTCCAAAGTTTTATGAGCAGCCTACACTCAAAGACTAGGTGTGCATTAGAGAGGCCATGAAGACTCCATCCCTGGAGCTATTCAGACCTCAGCTAGACAAATCCCTGCACAATTTAATCTATGCTGGTCGTGCTTTGAGCAGAGATTGGACCAGGTGACCTCCAGAGGATCCCTCCTGACTTAAATAAATCTGAGCTGTGACCAGATCTATGGACCAGGAAAAGCTATCCTAAAAAGTGTATATAATCTGTATCCTAAAAGTGTATATAATCTGTATGCTTTAAATTACCTAAAATTGCTTTTGTGTAAAGCAACTCAAACCTTTAAAACTGTGTTAGCTTCCATTAGATCAAAACAATAGTAATAGCTAGGCTAGTTGGCAATTGTTTGGTTATCTGTAAAATAAGAAATTGGAACAGGCCTAAATTTTACTCATGTTAGATATAGTCTCGTTTTAGATTTCCTGAGAAAGAACAGAATTATATTATTTTCACAGTATCTAGAAGATTAAGTAGAAAATGGCATGTTGAATGATAGACAATCTGATGCAAAACAGTACTTCCAAGGGAAATGCAAGAAGAATCCTACATAGGTTGTTACTGAATTTAACGAATAAGATTGGCATTCATGACAAAAAATGGTTTGTCATATATTTTTGTAAGGGATGGATAATGTACAGTCTAAAATATTGTCTGCTTATTCAGAAGGTGATATAATACAGAGGTGTGCGGAAAAGATTGTTTCCTGATTTAAATTTAACAAAATTTAATCAGTACAGTTTGGAGAAAAGACAACAGAACAAGAAGAGTAAGTCTGTAAACACTTGAGAGAATTGGACTGGTGATAAAAAAGAAGGAAATAGCCCTCAGCTATCACAGGTAGGGAATAGTGTCAAGTCTCCATCATATTTCACACATATGCAGTGCCATGGGTCTGTGGAATGAAATTAGCAAACATGTAGAATTGAATTGTGAACAACTAGAGGATAGCTACAAGAGCCATTAGAAAAACAGTTGTAGATCCTGAGGTTTATTAGATGATGGAATAATTTGTCAAGGGAAGTTCTCAAGCATGAGCATTAGGTAAGAGTAGCAACAGCAGGTCAAAATTTATTAAACAAGATCCTCCAGTATTAAGGCAGGGAAATGTATTTTCCAGTCCTAGTACATAAGGTCTTATTAATACAAAAAAGCAGCAAAGTAATGGACAGAAAGAGAGAAAACGTACTCCGCTAGTCACATCAGATATGTGAGTAAGTTTGGCAACCACCAATGAACAGATATTGCTTAAGCAAGAATACTTCTCCACAATGTAAAGCAAAACCAAACCAAACCAAAAAAACAAAGAAATTGGCCATTTAAAATATGGTCTACCCCTCAGGGTGTTGAATAATTTTGAACCATGCTTTTGAATGTCACAAAATATGTTGACAGAGGCAGCAGCCATGACTAAATCCCGACATATTTTGTAGAAATACTGCAAAATAGCATATATATACACATAGGTTTAGATTCTTAGGGTTATATGTATCCGTTTAGTTTCTTGACACTAAACCCGAAGTGTTGCAGAATGCAGTGCCTACTTCAGTTAGACTTCATTATTTAGTAAGTTACATTTGAATAACTATTTGAATAAACAGCTGCGTACTTCTCACATTTAATTGATATTACATGCCTCTCTTGATATTGCAGTATTCCCCATCTGAACAATAAGAAGAGATCCAGAGTAGTCTCAAATCCAAATGTCAGATCTATCATCTGTTTTCTCAGACGCAGATTTTCTGGTGTGACTGAGTACTCACTAGGTCACTCTATATTGTGCCTGTGAAAGGGAAGAATTTATTCTTGATTCTCTCTTATATGTAACGTTTTTATTCATATGCGCCGTATTTATAGTCCGGTTTTGTCTTGGATAGAACTAGTGGTCTAATGAACTAAGTTTAACCCAGTTGATAGTGAAATTATTAATGCCCTGTTTCTTTCTTCCTTCCTGCAGTATGCTGTCTGGCTGGTCCTTTGGGTTACATGGAATGTGTTTGTTATCTGCTTCTATTTGGAGGCTGGGGACCTTTCAAAGGTAATTTACCATTGGATACATTTAAGCCATCAGCGTTGTATTAACATGCCCCTGTTGAAAGTTCTGTTTTACTCAACCTTTCAGTGTTATCAGAATGAGGGTAGTGTGATCAAAATTTGGAGTATTCTGGGATTGTTAGAAACTTTTAGTCTAGACAGTGATAAGCATATACCTTCTGATGCCCACAACAATATGGTATATATATTTTAAAAGAAAATTAGCTTTTTTCCCCCTCAGTAATTCTGCAACGCAAATTTCACCTCTATGAGAGACATTAATTAGTGATTTCATGAATACAAAAGATTACCATCTCAAGGGTAAATAAATATGCCTTGTACCATTTAGCTGTTACTTAGCTGGGTTCTTTTCAGGGGTCTTATACCAGACCATAATAATTGTAAAACAAGGTGCCTTTCGTTAAATTAAAATGCAAACTGAGGTGCCAGAATAGATTGCCATTTGGCTACAGCAGTGTTTTCTGACTTCGTGCTTCGGTAGGAATGCTATGATTGAAGACACAGTCAAAATTCATAGGAAAAAAATATTTTCCTAAGAATGACATAGTTATAGGGTTTTATTTACACTGTAAATGATAACATCTGAAGTGGCAGTTGCTAATGGTCTCAAATCAACATCTCAAACCAAAACTCCTACATTCTAACGGGTTCCCAGAAGGCTGGCAATTTGTGGGATAAAAGATTAGCAGCGGTAACAAATTATTTGGTAAATAAGCTTCAGGTAAGTCTAAATATTGCTCGCCATGCTGAATTATGCTCACAGTGGTGCGAACTGACCAGCAATGAAAGTCCCACATGTGAATGAGATCACATTCTCTTCTTGACTCAGATATTTAATTGCTGTTTCTGATTAAAGGGAGTTTGGCTCAACTGTAAATTACAGATGTATTTCTCTGACCCTTTGTGAGTTACTGATAAGTTATGATCCAGAAAGTTAAAAACAATTATAGGAAGAATAAATGGGCAAAAATACTTCCTTACCTATATTTTCTCTCAAATCACCCCCAAAGTACAAAAAATACTAGGGACTGGGCTATTTCATCCCCATGTATTCCGTTTCTTCAGAAGATGTAGACTTCAAAAGAATCAGAATTTCATTTCCTGAGGGTGTAAAGTAATTTTCTGTAGGTAAAACGTTACACTTTCTGGGTTTTATACCTTCAGACGTGCCCAATCTCATTAAAAGCTTGGCAAAAACACAGTAAGTAAAAGAACTTGCATATATTTTTTTTATTTGGTTAAAATGCTTTCTGTATTGCTAAATGAACTAGTGCATACAACAAACCAGGCACCTGTTGTACAATTATACTCAACCCAATCCACCCTTTTTCCACCTGCTTGTTTCAGCCACCTGCATTCCTAAACTCGTAAATGTTGGGATGCTTATCATGTCTGGGGAAGTGTAAGGCGGTGGGAAGGAAGGGAGAAAGGAGAAGCAGCTGTTCAAGCACTGTATTTTAATGGGTATAAAACTGTCTTAAGAACACTAGTGAGTGCTACTTGGAATAAAGGTGGGCCAAACCCAGCGTTTAAACCTGGAATTGATTTTTTCTGAAGTCTACGGCTGCATCTTCTGGAGCATTTCCCAACCAACCATATGGTTCAGGCTTACTTTTGAAAGCAGTTAAAATTTTTATTTTGTCTTATTATTTGTTCCAGTTATATGATCTGCCTTGAAATACCCAGTAGAGTATATTACTTTCAATTTAGTTGGTTTTCAGAGCAACAGCTTTGGTAAAGAGAGGGAGAAAGTAAAAAGTTCCTAGAAAAATGGATTGAAGAAATGGACACAGATTGACTCATTGTCTACAAAAGGTCTGATTCACACATGGGGCATCACTGTCCTCTTACTTATAACTGTGCACGGTAGATCAAAACTTGCCCACATGATCAAATCTTCTGCAAGATCTAGGGCCTAGAAATATATTTCTAATGGAAAAATACCCAACTGTTTGGATGGATGAAATTTATCCTCCCATTCTAGATCCTTTAGAGGCTCCGTTTTACAAAACCAGGTATCTTACAAAAAGGATCATTTTAAGTTTTACATCTCTCAGTCATATTCATACGTATTGCACTGAATATTCCTTATTATTTATATTTTCATCTGGGAATAACTGCAACTTCAAATCTGTAATGATACTCCTGTGTATTTTTTGTTCTGTTGGAACACCACATAGAACCTGGGAAAAAATCTGGGTCTGAATCGTTTCTAAATAGAGAATAAAATATAACCTTTAGGTAAGTACTAGAGGGATGCCTCTGAGGTTGTAAACCGTGAGAGAAGATTCTGCACAGCATGGCTTTAGGAATTGATAGGTTAAAATTACAGCCTAATAACAGTTCAGCTGGGTATAGTTTATTTTTATATATATAATTTATAGCTTTCTACCAAATAAAATAAAAGAAAGGCTTTTTTTTTTTTTCAAAGTTTTGAGAACAGCTTTTATTTTATGTGTACTTGCATCAATTTTTCCATCATCACTTGCTGATAAATGGAGGGGACATATTTCCATTGTTAATATACCTTATTACAAAAGGTTTGCTAGCTTCATCCTTTTTTATTTTAGTTGTGGGGGTGGAGGTCATGACATTGTTACAGCTTCTCCTTATTACACTGAAACAGGCCTGCAAAGACAGAAATTTTTAGAACAATGAGGTAATCATCTCCAAAGAGACTGAGGAGGCTCAAGGATTATTAGTGAACAGCCATGCAAATCTGTTTGCACTGTACGCCATTCCAATCATATATATCTTTTGGAAAATGGCATCACACCATGCATTTTCTGTCCTTGAGGCACACTTGTCATTGCTGAAACTCTTTCACAGCAAGCTGGAATATTTATGGCTTAGAAGGTATGTAGCAAAGAGGAAGTGCAATCACTTGTTAACTTTGTTATGTGGATCTGTGAATGAATGCCTAGAAAACCCACTTCTCAAACTTACTTTTTGGTATTAGTCTCCAATAATATTTAATTAGTCTGTGTGTTGTTTTGCTTGCTGGTGAGTGCCATACTCAGCATAAGTAGGACTTCACGGTTTCAGGAGTGGTAATATTTATTTTGGCCTGTGGCTAGGCAAATGTAGCATATGAAAAACATAACCTCTTCTCTTGAATGAAGCATATCTGAAGTACACTAGTGAAACAAAAAAGAAAAACATAATAGAAAGCATCCCTGAGAAAAATGTAATATTTCAATGATTTAAATATATCAAGAATGAGCACAAGGAACCAGATTCAACTATCTCAGAACAACAACAACAAAAAAAAAAACACCAAACCCCACAAAAAGTTAACAGCCTGTTTAGCATTTTTTACTTTCTCCTTCAGACAAAATTCCCATTTACTTGTATGGGATTCAGCTGTGACCTCTGAATAAAGATGCTCAGTAGAAAGAGTGCTGCAAATACTCATGTAATGAAGAAATGGCACTCTTGCTTAAAGGCACTTAAAAACTTCCCCTAACGATGTCTGAGGATCCCACAAGCAGAATAGAAGCAGAGTAAGAACCAGAACAGAAAGAAGCAGAATAAGAACTATCAAATTCCCATTTTTAGTTTGAAAATGAGTAGTCAATTTTTTTCTGCAAAAAATGAGTAGTCAATTTTTTTCTGCAAAGAATGCCTGGCTGAGGTTGCACGAGTCCCATCACAAGTGTGGGAGCACAGAGATGATGCTGCTGTTGGAGTCAAGGTGGAGGCTGAACTTGGGGTGCTGGATGAAGGAGACCAGCGGGGGTTCAGGGTCCAAAGCAGCCCTTGCTGCAAAGCAGCCCTTGCTGCACATGGTTCCAGCCTCATGCCAGTACTTTTGGTTGTCTTGCATGCGTCCCTACTTGTGAGTCCAGATACAAGAGCTCTCCTCTCAATGCCACCTGGCTGAGCTCTGGTATCACTTTGCTGTAGTCCCTACAATACCATGTGAAGGTATTCAAGAATACACTTTCTGAAAACTCACTTTAACTGTCAAAATTGACTTAGTTTCTGTTTGTGTAGTATTCTTGACATCTTCCTTATTTATACTTAATAACATACAAAGGTTACATTTAATATATTAAATCTTAAGGTTGTACTTATATGTCTTTTGACACAAAAATTAGGTGTTTGAAAGTCAAACACTCCAGTATCAAGAAATGCTAGAATTAAGGTTGCCTGTATAAGCATAATTCAGCTCTCTCTGTACATACATTTTTATATAGCTTTTAATTATGCAGTCACAACTGTATATTTTTCTTTTTCACAATTCTTAATCTCTGTACAGCATGGCCTGTTTTAGAGATGAAACAAGTTTGGGAATTGAGTAAGGTTGTCGTACTGGATCTTACTCCAATATTGTCACAGTCGGAAAAAGCTTAATAAAGGGGCAAGTAAAAAAAAAAAAAAATTGTGCTTTTCTTATCATGTGTGGCCATTACATATTTTGTTTTTTCCTCATTGGCCATTATGTAGTTAATTTCCATACCTGATGCAAGTAAATCCTGTACTTCAACTCTGCTCTGAAAACATGTAGCATAGTACTATGAAAGCTTATGTATAGAACCATGGCATCTAGG